>NW_015971172.1:209491-597026 GCF_000769745.1 Penicillium expansum
CCCCCCCCCCCCCCCCCCCCTTTGGAGAGTGGGTAGCTCTTATTTTAGCACCGGAAATGACGTGGATCATGATTAGCATGAGGTGAAGATAGGAAAAAGCTCGGAAGTGGTATTCAACGTGGAATTATACAAAGGCAGTCATCAAAAATAAACAAAAATTCCAACTAGTTGATTCTATTGGATCTTTCCAAACAATAGGAAGATAAATACACATCTGTGACATAAAACCCTTCAAAGCTTGCTGGAGGGGGCATCGACAAACAAAGATCTGGTCCGGGTCATTGCCTCGAGGGCCTCCTTCTCGATGCGGGTGAGCAGGACCTCGCAAGTCGGGATGTCGTGAATCAAGCCGATAACCTGTCCGGCAGTCCACACCTGTATAACAAAAGAGTCAGCAAATACGCACGAGACATACAGAATTTTGAAGGTAACTTACGCCGAAATCAACGTCACCGTTAATGAAGACTTGACGACCCCGCTGGCCGCTAACATAAGGTTGGACCTCACTGAATTCACCGCTCTTACTCTCCTGCTCCACCTTCAATGCATCCTTAGCTACCTTATTAGAGAAGAGACGGGAGGTATTCTTCCATCGGCGCAGCACAAGTGCAGTATCAGTCTCCTGTGCCGCGACGATAGCCTCTTTAACCTTCTGGTGGATCGGGGCTTCAACGGTGCTCATAAAGCGAGTACCCATATTGATACCCTCAGCACCAAGCGCCAGGGCAGCAGCAAGGCCATTGCCATCGGCGAATCCACCAGAGGCAATAAAGGGAATGCCGAGTTCCTGACGCGCACGGCTCAAAAGGATGAAGTTGGTGATATCGTGCTCACCGACGTGACCGGCACACTCGAAGCCGTCGATGGAGAGGAAGTCAACTCCGAGCTTGACGGCGGATTTGGCGTGGCGGATTGTCGTGCACTTGTGCAGGATGATAGTGCCGGCTTTCTTCAGCTGGGTGATGACGGGACCTGGGTTGTTACCGGCGGTCTCGACGATCTTGACTCCTTCATCGATGATGACTTGGGCGTAGGCAGCATAATCGGGGGGAACAATGGCGGGGAGGAGGGTCAGGTTCACTCCGAAGGGGTATTTGGTCATAGTACGACATCTGCGGATTTCTTTGCGGAGGTCTTCGGGGGTTGGTTGGGTCAGGGCTGTCAGCTGGGTTGTGGTGTTAGATACTGTATGGAATTAGGGTTTTCATTGAAGAGTATACGACATACAAGTCCAAGTCCACCGGCGTTGCTAACAGCCGAGGCCAGCTCAGCATATCCAACCCATTGCATACCACCCTGCACGACGGGCACTATATCTATGATTAGCAGTTGGTAAACTTTTGGGAATGACGCATAAATAGCCTACCTCGAATACCGAGCTTTCGAGTCAAGGCTGTGTTGAAAGGCATCTTGTTAGGTCGGGGTATCTAATCTGATGATTGCGGAGTCAGTAACTTCCAAGTAAACAACGTGCAACCTAACAAGGACCAGATATACGAACATGAGTATGATCGCTTATTTGATGCAACAAATATAGAGTCAAAGAGATAATCAAGTCTTTGAACACAAAAGACCAGATAATATAAACCGATGTCACAGCCGCGGACCTCTGTACTGTGGGGAAGGTCCGAGGTGCCGAGGTTGCATCTGGGCGCCAGGGCTGGGGTCAATTTATGGATTACTGAGCAGAGGATCACAAGGAGCCATGAAGCGCTTCATTCTGCTTGTGCATAATCAAAATCTTGACCTGCAGACCAAATATAAAGACTAGATCCTCCGAATATGTACTCTGCAAGGGAAAGATGTGTATATGATGTGGTTGGCCCCTTCACATGTGACAAGGAACCAACGACTTCACATGGTTCCATCTCCAAACTCGGGGAAGTTTACAGCTGACAATATTTTACGGAGGCAAGAGAAGAGACCCTTGTTTTGAAGTATTCATTTTGTGATGTGTATCATTATTATCGTAAATGGCTGCGCTGCATAACTGGAGTGAATATCACAACTGTGCAAAAACATAAATGCCTCAGCTGAATGCTTGCTTCTCCATAGCCAATGCAGACTTTTCAACCGTCAGATTGACCTTTTTGAATCACTGCAGTTTCCAAAAGACCTGGCAAATCTACAAACATCAACAGATGTGATACATGTAGTATGTATCCCTGAATATGAAACCCCCTCCCCTCATTGGTAGAGTGGAACGGGCGATTAACGACGGGACTCTCTTCTGAGAGCCTCTAGATCCCTCGGCGTCCACGACAGAAAGCCGCAGTCAGTGAGGGAAAGCTAAACACGACGACATCATCCCAGCCAAAGCCAGTAAACGACGTGAGCGGAGACTCTTGAGGAAGAGAAAGAAAGGAGAGCTGCGGGCCGAAGAAAGTGGGAAAACAGGCGAGCTGATCACATGACCTCAGTAGCGCGTCGGGAAGAACGATACTCCGGCTGGTAATAGACCCGATTTGATTGGAGGACACCGACTACCGGGTGTCAGTCCCGTGACTAAACACTCCCGTACCCGAGGTCGTCCCGTTGATTCCGATCATTCGCGAGCCACTTGGGATTTCTTATCCTGATCAAACAGAACAATCTCAACTCCGCAATCACAATGTTCTCTCAGAAGGTTGTCCAGCAGTCGATGCGACGGCGTATGTTTACCCCCCAATGCCTACCTTATCCGAATTTGCGATCTAACTTATCCCCGGACAGTTGCCGTCCAGCAGCCGTTCGCTATGCGGTCGTCCATGATGGGCGCTTCCCCTGTCGCTATTGCCCTCGGCAAGAACATCCAGACGAGGTCAGTTACCCAGCGCTAAAACGACAAGTTTCAATTGTTTCGCCCGCCCTCGAATGCAGCGCCCCTTACGAAATCCTACGTCATCCTCAATCGCCGGAAGTCCATACTAACCAGAGAATCGTTGGTCTATAGACACCAAGTCACTTCGGCCCCGAACACTGAGGACCCCAGCCAGCTCCTCGTTAAGCAGCGTCTTCAGCGCCCTGTCGCCCCTCACCTTACCATCTACAAGCCCCAGATCGGCTGGATCGGCAGTTCCCTGCACCGTATCTCTGGCGTCGCTCTCTCCGGCTCCCTGTACCTCTGGGCTACTGCCTACCTCGTCGCCCCTACTCTCGGCTGGCACCTCGAATCTGCCTCCATGGTCGCCGCCATGGGTGCTCTCCCTCTCGTGGCTAAGGTCCTCCTCAAGACCACTCTGGCCCTTCCTTTCACCTACCACGCCATGAACGGTATCCGCCACTTGATGTGGGATCTTGGCCGTGGTCTTACCAACCCTGTGATTATCAAGACTGGCTGGACTGTTATTGGACTCAGCGTTGCCAGTGCTGTTGGTCTTGCTTTGATTTAAATGTTTCCGTACCTCATACCTCCGAATTTCCTTATGTGTTATTAAAGTGACTTTTCCCAAATATACACGAATCTGGTCAATTGGCGCAAGCTCAAAAGGCGCTGATTCTTTTTCTTCTTTTCAGCTTTCTTATTTTTTTATCTCCATCGGAAATTAGGTTTGGATTGGGCTAGATTATTTGCATGATTTGAATCTACAAGTATATCATTTTTTTGGACTCTGGACGCTCACCCTAGATTTGTCTAGACTTTACTGGTCTACCTATAGATATCTGCTGACATCTATGTGTCAATGTGCAAATGCAGTCGGTCTCACTTGGTAAGTTCCATTAGGCTATCTTGCCCGTCGGTGGATCTGTGAATGAGAAAGGCACCTCAAGTATATAATCCCGTCATTTAAAATCCATATCCACTCTCGTAGTTCACTTTCACAAATTGTTCCTTCATTTTGCCTCCTCGGGGTCCAATGTACCTCATGACTTTTCCCATTTGTCCACCCGCAATTGATATTGCATTGACGATGATACACATCGCATTATGATACCCTAGTCGCCCATAAATGCATATCCCTAGCGTAAAGACAAAAGTTAAAATGCCTTGGATTATGATCTACAAAGCAAGTAAGCAGTTGGTCAGATTATTCCATGACTTGACCAATATATATCTAGTGGATCTAGATATTTAAGATCGCTACATAAGATAACACTCACCTATTATCCCGTGTCATCTCAACGCCAAACAAAGAAAACCCAATCAACTGCTGTTCAAGCAGGGCTAGGAGGAGGGTTGGGTGGGAAAGGTCGTGGTGAGGGAGGATCTTGCACCGAGTGATCACAAGCCGGGATGCATCCCGCGAAGGTATAGCATGTATGGGCCGGCGATGAAGGGGTGGCCTGGAAGCCATGGGAAAAAGTAGCGTTGCAAGCCATTTGAATACTCGAAAGGCACGGAACGAAGGGGGGTATAGTAGAATGGAGCACACGAGTTGGGGCTGATAGAGAAAGGAAGTATAGGTACAGATATTCAACGAAAGACAGGCGAAGTACACAAGACAAAGAACTTTGGTGTTTCCAAGGATGAAGACTAGAAATCTGGACAGGTCAATCTTCTCTATTTAAGTTATTCCAGAATCCTAGACTAGCTGGGATCATAGGTCGCGCCATCCACACGAGTCGTACACCGCTATCCTGTCGAACATCCCAATCAAGGATCACGACAAGAAGCCGTTTGGCGATATCCTTATTCCAGTTGCTATCCGTGGACCTTGGGGATGCCTTCTATCCATGAAGATAAATATCTCGGTAGAGTCTGCAAGGGCCCGCCTGAATACTTGATGTATAAACCGTTAGACAGCACCCGCAGACGGTGACACCCGCTGTCGTGAGTATTGTATTCTTGTTTCTTTTTGTTTCTTTTCCCCGGAAGCAAATATCGAACGGGAATGAGATGAAGATCCACATCATGAGACCTATTATCTTTGTCTAAAAAGCAAATTGTATATTGTCCGCAATGGACGGGTATAGATCCTTTTCCCCCGGACTAAGTGCCCCTAAAGAAGGCCACAGACGGGTTTCACCAGCGGCCTGAGCCTTCGGTTTCTTGCATCCTCTTGATGAATTCTGTTTCACCGGGTTTGTTCTAGATAATTTGCCGTTGGTTACTTATCCGATGTCATTTACTAAATAATGTTTGGGTTGAACAGCCGTCTGTTGTTTTCAAAAGTATACATATGAATTCGAGGTCGTCAAACATCAATGAGTTTGTGTTCTTGTGTCATTTAACCCTGAGATCTTTCGAAGATAATCAAAGATCCTCTGTCATTCACAATATCCCAGTACTTTATCTAGGGTTCCCACAATGCCCATTGTGGGTTGCGAACTTGCTCAGTCGTGAGAAGAATGCACATGCAAGCCGTAGAAGCTTCCAACTACCACAAGAGGCAATATGAGAAAAAGGAAGCCTACCTATGAAGCACGGACAAATAAGACCGAATACCAATACACGTGGATCACGTTTTGCCCCCTGGTACATGACAGTCTCTTGCCTAATACAGGGGACAAGTTTAGGGTACGCAGATACAGCAGGGCCGTTATTCTGCAGTCCAGAGAGGCATGGGTCATTCGAGCCAACCAGTTGTGCCTCAGCCGAGTTTTCCAGCTGCGTAATTCCGCAACCAAGCAGGCTCAACAACAGTGCCCCGTGCTCCCGATAGCTATGAGCTATGGCCTCTGCATACCCGGCAGGCTTTGCGGAACGGCTGTGTTCCGAGAACGTTACCGAAGCTCCTTTTGAATGGGTCTCGATCGCCTGGAACCCTTGTTTGTGGTTCTGTTCTTTTCTTTTCGACTTTCCGTTGTTTCTCTGCAGCGGTTGGAGACCTGTCTCCCTGATATTTGGGCCGCGCTCAGGGTCTGTTGCGCCGCTGCTCGCATCACCCGTTAGCCAGTAATATAACTGGACGATGTTACCTGGCAGGATTATTGGACCTATAGCCTAGAAGTTAAGAGAGCACAAGTTTCCCGTTGGATCATATAATGGCGATGTTTTCCAGAGAAGGATGTTGCTGGACAAAGTAGTGGAGAGATCTGCGAGACCTCTTACACCCAGTCGTCGAACCCCGAGTTTCAATGATGGGAGACATGCAGGAAATATGAGTCAAAGCTGCTAGCAAACCGAAGCTGGGGCAAATGCATATCGTGTCATAGCGGTCCCTACCTAAGTCGAACGAAAGCCTATATGTGCTGGATTTTGGCCCGCAAACAGCGGTATGGTGTATATTCACGCATCCTTCATAGATACGATAACCTGACCGCTAAGATGGAATCCACATCGCAGGGCTTCCAAGCTTCTTAATTAATGTGAGTCATATGCCGCTTTGATCGTACGTGCATCGAGGCATGGCAGAGTCGGAAGTTTGTGTACGTTCCACCTCCGATTTCCATGGCTGTGCTGACCTATGGTAGGTTGCCACGGCCGGAATCAGTGTTAGTCGCTTCGGATCTGACGCACAAGTCAAGCACTCGAGCAAAAGATACATCGCAGCGGTGAAGGTCCCGGTGGCCACCGGCTTGCAAGGTTGTTTAACTGCATGTCAAACCGCCGAGATGACAATTAAAGCGATCTGAGTCCACCGAACAAATTTCTGCGAGAATCACAGTCATGAAAAAAACAAATCAAGATGTGGTTATCGGTTCTAGACTTCACAGGGCTCGTGTAAATATGTACTTGAGACCATGGCTGGCAGAATCATACCGCCCAGACCGAATTCTTTGCTTTCCGTTCGATCAACTCCGAGTTGACACGCAGACCACCGACCCCATGGCTTTGAATCTTTCTTCCCGAGCGGCCAGGACCGCCTGCGCTGCATCCAAATTTGCCGCTCGCCCAATTGTGGGAGTCCTCCCATCCCGCACCTTCGCAACCTCCTCCCCGGAGGAGTCCAGTCAACAAGAGAAGCCCCGATGGTCCTACACTCCCGCGGCCGCAAAGGCCCCGTTCAGTCTGCACCTTGACTCCAAGCGCCCGACCTTCCACGTCAACGCAGACCCGCAACTGCTCGACCGATTCTACATCCGCTTGTTCGGCAATGGCGGCGACAAACTCCTCTCCGATGAGACCAAGTGGTTGGCGGTGACACATAAGAGTTTCGACCAAGGGCGTCGCGGATTCAACGATCGATTGGCCTTCTTGGGAAAACGCATTGTGCAGCTGCAAGCATCGCTGGCTTTGGCGCAGGATGCTCCATACGCAGGCGCCGCACCGGCAGAGAGCAAGGACGAGTTTGGTCGCGTGCCGTTCAGCCACCCGGCTCTGGATGGATTGAACAACCTCTCTGGTGAAACCAAGAAGATCCTCACCGAGCGGTCGAAGCTTGCTGAGCTTGGAAACAAGTACGAGTTGCAGAAGGTTCTCCGATGGAGTCCCAGAAAGGTATGTCTCGATCCTGGTCCTTCTTGTGCTCTGGATGATCAGCTAACGAATGTCTTTACTGCAGCCTAACGACCTCCGTGCCTCCGGTATTGAGCTCGTTCTCGCGCATACCATGTACGCTATTGTCGGCGCTGTTTCGTTAGAGAAGGGAGGTGTCGTTGCTACTAAGGTGGCTCGTGAGCGGATACTTGAACCTCTGGGACTCAAGACGGTCTCGTAAGGGTCCGAGACTTGGGGTATTGGTCTCCTTTGGAGCATTTTCAGGGCGTTATCTTGTTTGATATTTCCATCTGTAGTAGGTTGACCGGGATCGGAGAACCTCTACGATTGTACATGTACTTTTAAACAGACTTGTTTTTTTTATACAATAGTTTTCGAAATCAGCTATACCTCGATAGCCTTACTTCTTGATTCAAAGAAAATAATTCCGATCTACATGTCAATGACATCGGAGTCATCTTCATAGCACCCCAGGCCGTAATATTACATGGGACCATCCATGTGGCCGATCGAAATGGGCATTTGCGTCTTTGGAGACCGTCGCGAGATACAATACCTAGAGTGATCTACATTTTGCAAAACAATGCTTGCTTCTGAGAGGTCGCCCTGTCAAATAGTGTCCATCCATCTATTCATGAGGGACTAACCAGTTCCTATTCCTCCTCCTCATCCTCCTCAATGAGATCATTCTGAATTAGATTTGCCCGAACCTCATCCATGTCTACATATTCCAGCCAGCTACTGTACCAGTCCAGAAAATCGACGATGGAGTCGAATCTTGTCCTCTGCCCGTAAACGATCGTGGAGTTCTCAAAAACTTCGGCAGGAGAGATGACCACTCTCCACGCCCAGTCCTTGTGACTCGGATCAGAGTCTTCCACCCACCGTCGACAGTAGAGATACATGCTGTACCATGTACTATGCCCGCCCATTTTATAACGAACACCAGTCCCGGTTTGGAAGCCAACTCGTACTTCCAAGTCATCATGTGTATAGGCGTCCACGAAGTCTTCGTCGCAAATATAGTAGTGATGCAGACCTTCTACCAGATCTTCTCGGGCTTTGGAAATATCAGAGATCGATGCCATATAGATTCCAGGTGGTTCAAAAGGGGCCATGCCATCATAGCGAAAGTCCGCATCCACGATCCCACTAGCGTACTTGAGAAAGAGAGCCAGGTCGTGGCAGGGCGGGACTTCAAACTCGGTGTCATCGTCAATTCGAAAGGCCACCTCATTACACACAGTTTGAATAGTGTCCAAATACACCTGGCGCCACTCATCTGTCCATAACTTCGGCGGGATGACACCATCCATGTTCTCGTGGGATAGCGATTTGAGATCAATTAACTGGGTGGCAGTTCTCTGATGAGACTGACAGGTAGTTTCTGGGGAAACGGTAGGCTTCTCAGGATCCGCGCACTTGGGTGTCATAATCCACGTCCAGATGTTCATCTTCTTCAGTTTCTCTTCAGTAGAGAGATCCATAGATTCAATCTCATCTATTCGGTCTTGAAGGAATTGCCAATTGGAGGCCTCCATCTTGGTGCGGAATCGTTCTATCGCCAGGCGCATATTTTCATCCGCGTCAGCGGATGGCTGTGTGCTCTCCATCAGTAGTAGAGAAAGACCAAACCTAGGTGTGAGTGGAGGGTAAGAAGGGTAGACATTCAAGTTGAGATGGGGAAGAGGGGAAGAGGCTCAACAAAATAAATGTAATTACACTTTCTAGCACCATATGGCCATTAGCTGGTTTATGTACGGAGTGCTCCGTACTCCGTACTGTTTTATCTCTCACGCTACTTTGTATCTCTTCCACTGGCAAGTCCAAAAGATTGGACGAAACAAAATGAAAGTATGGAGTAGAATTACAGTATACAAGGAAGATTTGAAGTTATAAAATATAAAAAAAAATTCAATTTCAGTTATAGAAATGTATGGTTCCTCTGACGCCGCCCGAGTAACAGAGAAAGTACTCGGCCAGCTCTTATGGAACCCTCAAAAAGATCGTAGTCTCCGCGCCTCTGTATCGCAAGGTAGTAATCAAAACACTACAGCACTCCGACAGAATGCCGGAGTAGCTGTAGAAAATCACAAGGACTTTGTACTGCCTTGAACTGTCTATTGGGAGCGTTGAAGAAAGAAGAAATGAAAAAGTGCGCGACGAGCTTTTATGTGTGGATTTTATACGCTAGTCCGCTTTGAGGTTGGCGTCTATCTCCGGTCTGGGCTGGGACATGCGGGCATCGCCAACATTCATCCATTGTATCTGCTCCTTTCATTTCTCACCACATCTGTTGCTCTTTTATTTGTTCTTACTGCTTTATTGACAATGCTGCAGTAGGCGCATAAGGTGGCTTTGTTATTTTTTCTTTTTGCTTTCGACCCCGCCTTGAGAGACCAGATCATCAACACTCTCCCATCACCTATTTACCCCCATTGACACGTCATGGCGTCCGCACTCTTCTTCCTCGACCTCAAGGGCAAGGTACGCTATTTGAAATTGTGCAAAATATGGCGATGCGACTCCTTGCTGGGGAATCGCCAATGCGTTCAGGGTGAAGCCCCCGCTGACCATCTATAGACCCTTCTGGCCCGCAATTATCGCGGAGATATTCCCATGTCCGCAGTCGAGAAATTCCCTATCCTCCTCAGTGACGCCGAAGAAGAAAGCTCAGCAGTGCCTCCCTGCTTCTCGCACGAGGGTATCAACGTGCGTCCCACCGAGTCCAGGCTTTTTGGCCCGGGCCACACTCACTCCTGAGTGTCTCCTTTTGTGCGCTCCCACCTACTGACACAAAGGTGTTTCTGTCTAGTACCTTTATATCCGCCACAGCAACCTCTATATCCTTGCATTGACCAAACGAAACACAAATGCCACCGAAATTCTACTCTTCCTCCACAAGCTGGTGGAGGTCTTCACCGAATATTTCAAGGTACTGGAGGAGGAGAGTATCCGGGATAACTTCGTCGTCATTTACGAATTGCTGGACGAGATGATGGATTTTGGATACCCGCAGACAACAGAGAGCAAGATTCTACAAGAGTAAGCAGCTGGGTCTTGATGGTACCGCGGGGTGGTGGTGAAACAGCATAACTGACGGATCCGCGCTATGACCAGATACATCACCCAAGAGTCACACAAGCTGGATGTCCAAGCACGGCCACCCATCGCCGTCACAAATGCTGTCTCCTGGCGTAGCGAGGGGATACGCTACCGCAAAAACGAAGTCTTCCTCGACGTGGTCGAGTCCCTCAACCTTCTCGTCTCAGCAAATGGAAATGTCCTGCGGTCTGAGATTCTGGGCGCTGTCAAGATGAAGTGTTACCTGAGTGGTATGCCCGAGTTGCGATTGGGCTTGAACGACAAAGCCATGTTCGAGACCACGGGTCGTGCTACACGAGGCAAGTCAGTCGAGATGGAGGATGTGAAGTTCCACCAGTGTGTCCGACTCTCGCGCTTCGAGAATGACCGCACAATCAGTTTTATCCCTCCGGATGGTGAATTCGAGCTCATGAGCTACCGGTTGAACACACAAGTGAAGCCGTTGATCTGGGTGGAGTGCGTGGTTGAATCGCACTCGGGATCCCGAATTGAATATATGCTCAAGGTAATATCCCCACCCAGTATAGCAAACCTCAATCCCTAACCTCGATTCCACGAATAGGCCAAAGCCCAATTCAAACGCCGCAGCACCGCCAACAACGTCGAGATTCTCGTCCCCGTCCCCGAAGACGCAGACTCCCCACGCTTCCGCACGAATATCGGAACCGTGCACTACGCCCCCGAGAAGTCAGCCATCATCTGGAAGATCAAGCAGTTCGGCGGCGGCAAGGAATTCCTCATGCGCGCAGAGCTAGGCCTACCCTCTGTCAAGGGCGACGACGAGCGCGGCGGTGGTATGACCGGTGGATTTGGAGGTAGCATGGGCGGAGCCGGAGGCGTAGGCAAAGCGAAACGGCCCATCAACGTCAAGTTCGAGATCCCCTATTTCACGACCAGTGGTATCCAAGTGCGATATCTGAAGATCACCGAACCGAAGGTAAGTCTTTCCCACCAGTGGATCCATCCCCTGAGTCTTCTTATCTCTCTAAATCCATCGCTAACAATCACCCCACAGCTGCAATACCCCTCTCTCCCCTGGGTGCGATACATCACACAGTCAGGCGACATTGCCATGCGTATGCCAGAAATCCAATGAAAAATGTTCGAGCCCTCTGGATGATTGATTTTGTACAGCCTCGTTTCCTTTCACAACCCCTTCTTGTCCTCGTTATCTTTTTTCGCTTCCCCCCTTTTTTCATCCTTCGTTGAGGCCGGCCGGTCCGATAGATAATCAAATCCCTCCCATGTTCTTACTTCTCTCTTCTGCCTTTGGCCGCCTTATGCATCGGATGCGAGGAAATATAGATGGTTCGGATGGGATCTTATGTCACTGCAGTATTGTATTCAAAGTAAATGCGGTGAATGTACAAGGTCTTGTTATTGGGCCATTATAGTAAGATAGCTATATGCGGGAACTGGATCTAAATTGAAGAAGTATCAGTACGCGTATTCTTGTTTTTGGACGGTCGTAATTGCTTAAGATGAGAAAGTCGTATATAGTGTCCCTAAGATGGACATTGAAACTGCTATAGAACACTCGAAGAAACATGGATTTTATATAAACCTCGAGAGCACCTGTAATAGCTTGTAGAATACCTTTGTAGGTAGGTTTTCATGATATTTTTTATAAAAAAAAAAAAACGTACAAAGAAATCCCACAGGGTATCTCAATTCTCAAAGGTGAAAAAGAAGAAAGCCAAAAAATGATCAAACAAATGAAATACATTAATCTCCATAACGCCATCATTCAGCGCCTGCTGTATTTTGTCATAAAAACCTCAGAAATGACGGGAACAAGAAAAAAACAAAGGGGTTGTGAAAAGACACCATCCCCTAGCTATACAAAGCCAGACCTAAAGTCCCCTCAACCACCAATTTTACGCGTGATTCCCATTCGTCCCATTAGCATGATCCTCCGCTGTTTCCGGCGGAGGAAGAGGGAATCCATCACCACCACCGCTGCCGGCAGCTGCTTTCGAGAATCCCTCACGGGCAAGCATAGTGTTGAGCACAGCGCAGTTGTATGAAGCCTCGCCGGGAGGCACAACGAGGAAGATATAGGTGTTA
Source organism: Penicillium expansum (assembly GCF_000769745.1). Classification (NCBI taxonomy): domain Eukaryota; kingdom Fungi; phylum Ascomycota; class Eurotiomycetes; order Eurotiales; family Aspergillaceae; genus Penicillium; species Penicillium expansum. The sequence goes on from NW_015971172.1 coordinate 221,964, forward strand.
TCCGTGAAGCGGCCGAGGAAGATATTGAACTGGGGTGTTTTAGTGTGCATAACGACGAAGCCCGCGGAAGCCGGCGTGGTGAGAGTGTTTCTTGCGGCGCAGTGCTTGAACGCCTTCATGATATTCGACAGACGCTCGTGGCGATCGTAGATTGGATTGAGCTCGCCGACCTCGGATGTTACGGAAGTAACAGTAAGGAAAGTAGAACGCTCGAAGAGGATGACTTCCTCAGCGTTTATTTTCTTCGCGAAGGCGGATAGGAAGCGCTCGATGACGATCAAGTTCGGGATGAGCTTGTGCACGATTCCGGCCCAGGCTTTGTACAAAGATTGGTCCCAGATACTGCTCGCGAAGGTGTCGACGCGGAAATCGCTGGATCGACTGCGGATTACAGCGGAGCGCTCGTCGTAGATGCGTTGGCGGTGCTCGGCTTGGATGAGATCCATTTTGTGCACGAGACAGAAGACGTAGGCGTTCGGGCTGAATTCGCGCAGGGCTTCGATTATGGCGTGGTAGGTGTCTAGATCGCGCTCGACTTCTCGTGACTCGATGTCGAATACGTAGATGAGGACTGCGACGTCTGAGAAGATGTTGCCGCGCTGCGAGGCCAGATAGGTTTCCATGAAGGCATCTTGTCTGAGAATGGAAAACTTCCGTGTTAGTGGTATGGCTTCCCTCGAATTTGAAGTCGAGAGAATGCATATTACTCACCCTCCGCAATCCCACAGGTTCAATGTGAGGTTGCCCATGAACTTGACGTGGCTGTGCTCCACGTCAATTGTAGCACCCAGGCGTCGGACATCCTTTGCGACGTAGTTGCTGAAGATGATTGAGCGCATGGACGACTTCCCCGACCCACTTTTGCCCATCAATAGCACCTTTCTCTTCTTCTTCCGAGCATCCATTTTGTCCGATGTTCTTGGGGTTGCCGTCGAGCTCCAAATGCCCCGCTCTTGCGGGGGCAACTCGGGTCGATCTGGAGAGCAAGTCAGTGCCTTCACAGGGTCGCTCAAATGCAATGGTATTGGGTTCCGGTTAGAAGTCCAATATAAGCATGTTTTTGCCTTGACAATGGGATTGAGGGCGAGAGAGCATAAGATAAGAAGGGAAGGTGACGAGCTCCAGCCTTCTAATGCGGAGACGGAACAATTCTGTCCCGAGCACGTGACCTTGGGTTAAGCCGTTGGAGATAGGATTAGTCGGATGAGATAGGGAAAAAGATGACTCTAGCAACCTGTCCCTAGGTATTTCCCATCAAGTTATTAAGAGAATGAGACCTTGCGCATAATTGTGCACTTGTTGACACTGTTGGTACTGTGGAGTTTTATTTTATCTGAGCTCCCTGGGCCGAGGTTACGGGATGACGACATCCCATGGGTCTCCCGAAAATCATACAATATAGATCTTCCTTCTATGGAATGGCTTTTATAGACACAAGGGGAAAAAGGTGAAGCATATAGATCAGACAGAGAGAAGTATAAAAAGGTGAAATGCAGTAAGAAATAAGCCGCCGCCCAAAACCAATGGGAAATCAGATGAATAGCCTCAAATGCAGAGGAAAAAAGGAAAAAAGAAAGGGCCAAAACTGGCAATAAAAAAAGGAGGAAGATAAAGAAAAATAAAGAAAAATAGAAAGAAAAACGAAACGTGAGATATAAGTGTGAAGGTATTCGGTCATGAAGAGTTCATTTCATCAAAAAGCCCGTCCCAAATAGCAAAACCAAATGACGGGACGAAGGTATCCAGGTATCCAAGCCGCAATTAAAATGGGAATAGAGGGTATTAGAAGACAGTGCCGTCAGATCGTATCATGATAGGGGGTTCCTTGGTGTTTGGTCTCGAAACTTCTGCAATCTCGCGACCACCCTGTAGGTTGCTTGTTAGAATTTACCTAACCGGGAGAATCCTTGATAAGTGCTTACCTTCCAGGTGCCAGCCTCAAGCATTTGTGCTAGTGATAGCTGCTCTTCGGAACCCTTGAGCCCTAGCTGAGCGTTGACCTCGTCTAGGAGCTCATCCAAGAATCCGACAGTAGCGCCTCGCCATTCAACAATTACATCGTCGTCAGCGCAGAAGAGCGGTGCCACTTCGACACTTGGCTGGCCCTTGATTTGAGCATTCTCTTTATATGCGTCGATTCCACGCTGCATATCGTCCGGTTTCAAAGTCAAGAGTCCCAGGTCGATAAGAAGGCCTCCGTTTCGATATTCTGGAAGGCCTGTCAAAAGGTCGCTGCCAGCGAAGTGGATGAGCATCAATTTCGACATTGGAACCATGATCGAGTAGCATAGCCACTGTGTCAGCTTGTGGAATGGAAGGATGCTCTCCCACTGCTGTGCGGGAGGAGACTTGGGGAGACCCGAGCATTTCCAAGCGTCTCCAATGGATACTCCATCAATCTGTGTTCGTGATCGGGGCCAGATGGGGGAGAAGCCATCCATGAGCACGGTCCACAAAGTGGTAATCGGAACAATGGGTACGGAAGAAGCAAGTGTTGATGGATGACCGAGAAGATAATCTGTATAAAGATTAGTGATCAAGCGCACGCACAGAAAGGAGCCAGATTGTCTCACCTAGCATATTTCCCGGTCTAGCATCCACACCGAAGAAGTCTTGATTGTTAAGTGCCTCGGAGAGCCGTATCAACAACCCCGCGCGGCCTTCAATACCGGCCAGTGGATTTTGGTCTGTATGCTGCATCCCCTTGGCGAGAACCTCGGTCGTAACCTTCTTTAGTCCTGCACCATCCACCTGACATGGCTCCGTAGGATCGCTGCTGAATAGGCCAGACTTGAACATCTCCAAACTCGCCACCGCCAAGCCTTCACTGCGCGAGAAGACTTTACCAGACTCCTTTGACCGATATGACCACTCATTCCCGGCACCTGCATCGAGCAGAACGGACACGACAAACAAATCAATCAGACGACGGGTGCGTTCCTGCGCATCAATGCGACTGGGCCAGGACTGGAGAAGTTGGTTGATGCGGGGTCTGCCACCAACGTCGAAATGCTGCCAGCGACCATGCGGGGGGATGTTCTCGTAGTCTGGCGCATAATCTCGCTGTTGGAGGGAAACCATGTTAGCGCAAGCTCCCATGATGGTAGAATTCCCCGGTTTTACCTTTATGATGGAGACGACATAGGAAGCGGTAGCTTCAAATTTGCTCATGTCGACATCGAAATGGCTCAGTTGGTTCTTTTTGGCCTTGTTCAGGATTATGTTGGAGCGTTCGCGCACTGCATGGACACTTCGTAGGTATGCGGCCGGGTCCAGTGCTGGATCTGGTGGTCTGGCGATAGGAAGTTCTGGAATTGAAGCTGGCGGACCACTTCCCTTGTATCCTGGGGATCTCAGGGATGTATTTGATGTGCGAGCACTGTTGACCGTTACAAAGGACTCGTTCTCAGTCTCGCTTTGACTGGAGTTCTTTGAATCTTTGCGCTTGAATAGTCCCATCATTTCCAGTATTGGGAGGTTTCACCCCAGACCTTGAAGGGTTGAAAGGGGGTACCAGTGGAGAAGTCGAAAGGAGGGGTGAGGAGAAATGTATGGTAGTTCAGATAAGGAGTACACAAAGAGGGGGAAGTGACATCTGGATGTGATCTTTTTCTTAATTTTTTTTCTTTAGTAACATAACATAATAAAGGCTCTAAGGGTAAACTAAGTAAAAATAGGTAAAAGAATAATAGTAATTATATTTTTTTTTATGGGGCTTGATGACCGGAGCTCTTTAACTTGTTAACCATTTACAACATAGTACGGGCTAGATGCCCGAGCATTAATAATTTGGAGACATTGGAGTCGATTTAGGGGGAATTGACTCTGGCAAAGTCCTTAGTTAGGCGAAGTCTAGAATAATAAGAGCGAAAGCCTGGGAAAGTACCAGGTACAATCCACAACTCGTACTTTAGTATGCAGAATGTGTAGGATGGCAGTACCGGGTACGCCGAGTAGGTTCAATGCATATTTGCCCCTAAAAGTTACTAGTGTCCATCATGCATCAATGTACATACTACTAGTTATATTGTAATTTGTATTCCTTATTCCATACTCCGTACTCCATACAATAAACAATAATAATTGTCCTGTGTAGCATACAAAGTCTTTGTGGACGGACAAGGACAAGTCCGTACTACTACACATTCCCGGCAGTAAATTGGACCCGATTGCCGTAATAGGTATGGGGATGGACCCGGAGGGTTGAACCAGTCGGAAAGAAAGAGAAGGGGCCATCATTCCACTGTGTAAGGGGCCAACCAATCATGTCTTGGGGGAATGGATAAATAGGAATGCAAATATCAAGTAAATTTTACATCCGAGGGGCCACCGGGTGGTACGTGTTTAGATCGCTAGCTCGGATATCGATGAGACCATGCCATATTAGGGGATATAATAGCTTTAGGAGAAGAAAAGCGAATACATGTGGAAATGCACGGGCTAGCGTACCGTTGAAGAGAAAAAAAAAAGTAAAGACACGGCTTGCCCTATGCGGAATATCGAATCCACTTCGGGGACTTCTTAAAGTTTGTGTGAATGGCTGGCCATCGCGGCTCGCGTTAGTTCTCGTGTGTGTCTGCTAAATAAGCGCATGTGAATGAGACTTTTTATGGAGTGTCTCCAAATATTAAGGTGTAACTAATGCCTGTGTCTTAGAGCTAGGAACAATTGTGGGATTTTCATACTGCATAAAAACCGGAGAATTAATTTGATTTCGATATCAAAATGGGTATTGCCTCCTCAGCCTATCATTTAGAAGAGGAAGATATCGCTTCTCACATGTCATAATATGAACCCTAACACCGTCTCTCAAGTCCAGACTCCAAGGTTTCATATCATCGGCCCTTCCTTTTTGGGAATAATGTGTTTAGACGTATACCTAGGTACCTCCTACTCCGTACCTAGGTAGGACGGGTAATTCCAGGCTCGAGCCTTATTTGTCATTATGCAATGGAGTCTGCATAATACATGTAACATGGACTGTGCAGTGCGAAGGATCATACTGACGTATACTCTGTAGTTGTACGGAGTACTCCGTACGGTGTACGTTAAAATCCTTCGACTCTTTTTGACTCTCATTAGGCCTCATCTCCGGACCGTTTAAGCCCAACCCCCCCCGGTTACAACTAAACCACAATGCAAGGACCCAGCTAACGGGAAGCACGGGCCTGGCCACTCTGTTGGGTCGTTTCAAATTAACTCTGTTTTGTTTTTCTTTCCCCTTTTTTCCTCTTTTTTTTCATTTTTCATTTCTTGAGAATGACGTCTGAAAAATAGATCATAAGTTGTACGGAGTTTATCGTATCTATCCATAGAGATCAAGTGGCAATAATAAGCGTAGTGTGAAGTAAAAATACGAGCACTGAAGGTCAGGGGCAAGACACGATGTGGTCCACCGATTTGATTTCCATTCGCTACCGTGCGGCTCGTCTTCCCGAGGGTTCCGCTGTTGTGGAGTTCCGACTTTCCGTTTTTCGAAGGGTGCAATTCTCATTACGGAGTACATACTCCGTACATTGTAATACTACTCCGTATACGGATTACTTTGTATATGAACTGAATATCGCCCCCGGACTCTTTGAACCCTACTACACAGAGTAGATAGTATATCAATAGTACGGAGTACGTAGGAACTAATTATTGAGACCATGACGACAATGCGGGGTTTGACCCAGAAAATGAGTCTATTAATGAATAATGATACAACCTTGGAAGTTATTAGATATCATCTGACCACGAGACCTTTATCGAAGTACTCCCGAGGTCCGTACTCCGTCCGGAGTACGGAATACTGATAAATCTAACTATAACAAGATGTGGCCTGATTGGCTTTGCCACCGGCATCTCTGATACCTACAGTACACTATCTAGGGTATTCCCAAAGCACTTTTTCAATGTATTTTTGTGTCATATTTCCAAGCAACATTCCTTGGAAAGGCCGTTGCCTACATACTGAGTGGAGTATGTACCTCCCTATTTTGGAATTGGCATGATATTTGAGTATTGTACGGAGTAGAGTAGAACCCCCTTCATCCATCTCCTATTCAAAATATCTGTTCTCTAAATCGAAAATGCAAGCGAGAGGAACTCCCGCATCCCTTGTTAAACTCAGCCTCAGGATCTGCAGGTGAGCCACTCATCCCTCTTAACAACACTACTTAGCTGAGATCTTTCGAACTAGAGGAATACAACCACACACACCACTTGCCAGCATGGCATACCATTCGAAAATCTTGAGGACGCAAGAAAATCAGAAAAATAGTCGGAGCTCAAGTAAGTGATCCTTGTTCTTCTCTTTTCAATGCCTACGAGAATATCGAGAGCTGGCCCAACGTTTTGTACAGATTTTGGGTTGGCATTCATTATTCGATATAAAAACTCCTTATCGATCAGATATGTCTAACCTAAGCATCAGTAGATATTCACTTGCTATAGAAAGGATATCGTCTTACATATATTAAGATAAAACATAGAATGGTTGGTAACCTATGTTGTAGTAACCTAGAAGCGTAACTAGGAGTTATATAAGGCCCTGAGGAATTCTAACCTTTAGTTCTAAGGGTTATCCTTTAGGGTATTAGAGTGTATATTGGATTTCTTGATTCCTAAAAGGATTAATAATAATACTAATAATGATTTGAGTCTAAGGTTGTACATAATAGACTCCTTATATTATGCACTAGAATATATACGAATTAGAGGCGCACTCATGATATTTAAAGACCTAGATTTGATATAACACTACGGAGTAATCGTTAGGTTCAAGTCTGCAAGCTTGGAATGCCTACAACATAGGTCGCCTGGCAGAAGGATTTCCCGGTGGAGATTGCCTAGCGCCCAATTCCGGAGGAGTATGGAGTACTCTGTACTACACTGCAGATATTTACAAGGGGCTAGTTAGTCTATGAGGGGACATGGGGTCCCTATCCCATCGGAAAAGCACTAGGAACTAATTGGTTGTCTGCAGCTTCAAAGAATGTAAGGCGTTGTCTGATTCACTCAAGATAGTAATCTTCGTCGAGCGGACCTAGGGGTTTGGCTGATTCTCAGCTTGGGAGTTCCATCTCTAACTAGTTACATGCACACTAAAAAAAGTCAAAAGACTGTTTCGGCTCACAGTCACAACGGGGTACTTGTTGCTACAATGTGATATCATTTATTTGTACCGTTCCATCCACTTTGACATCTAAAGCTAATTCGGGAGGATCACTATGGAAGTGAACTATACTTCGTATACCGAGTAGTCGTGGATTATATGCATACAGGGTTATACGTAAGTAGTACATATATACTCCGTACTCCGTATGTAGATATGTACTGCCGCTTCTGATGCTTCATCCTTTGCGGAAAAGTCCGCAAGGATCCCAAAAGACCTACGCACGGAGACTGCCGCTGTAGTTGCACTACTCATAGATTCTCCCATCTCGCATAGATGCACTTATCCGGTGGTCTTTGACTTGCCAAACTTCGTTAGCCCAGGCGCTAATGCATAAAGCTTTCTCAATTCGTGATTTTTAAGCTTTAACCGATCCCACGTCATTAGTTTAGCGCATTATGGAGCCGCCCCTTTCTAAGGCTTCCAAAAAAGACACTAATACGGAGTACTATGTATGGACTGTGTACGGAGTCCGGAGCAGCTTTAAGACAATTTATCTCCCACTACCCCCTTTTGATGTTTCCAGACAAGACAAAATAATTCTACAATATAGTCTGAGCTAAGTATTGTGTTTCCCATCCATGACGTTCCCGATTGGGATATGATGTTCATTGGCCAAAAGTAGAGATGGAGACGACATCGCCTCGTCTAGACTGGGAGATCCCCTGATCCTCCGTAGTTAAATTATGATTGAACGGCAATTTAGTTTCGGCCGAAGTCGCTACAAGGTGTGTATGCCTAAATATTTTAGGTCAAGTCTCTTCCGATTAGGGCCAGGCAACGATGATCTTTCTCGGCTATTGAACGGAGACTTTAGCTTTTTTTGCCACTTAGATTATCAACAATTAGCCCATAAAAGGAGTATGGTGAATTGAGGGGCCATCGGTATATTTTTCGAAAGCCCTAAGTGATAGACTTGAACGGAGTGCTTCGTACTCCGTACTCCGTACTCTGTTATGTGGTAGGCTAATATACGCGCACTAAGAAAGGACCCCAAAGCTTACACTATCGAAACCTAAAGTGCTGGTTTTATTGACCAAGTCCTGCTTTTCGCAACCCTTTCCCTGCCTTTACTGACCTGACATAGCTTTGCCAACAGAGGTGTGTTCTCGTTGCCGATGAAGCCGAGAGTTGGTCTCCACAGTGCAAGCTTTTAGTTCCTTTCTCGGTACGTGCATATCGGCCTACGATACACAGGGTGTGATTGAGGGGACTCAGATATCTCTCATCCGTTGCATGTGTGTTGTCAAATTGTGTCTTTTCCACTAATCGGATTTCCCGAGTTTGTGGGGCCACTTGGCTGGAGCAAACTGCGGTGACATCTGTGAATACCCCCCAGGTTGTTTTAGGATTGAGAGCGATTTGAGTGATCATTGAGTTATTGGTAAATCAGAACGTAGTGTAAAAATGCAAAAACAGTGGATAAGGTCTCTGGTTGGCATTTCTCTCACATCGACGTAATTGCATACACCTTGGACTAGCTTAGTTCATGTTGAAGGCACCCTATTTCTGAGGTGCACTCAACCCCAATCTCAAAAAATTGAATAGCCAGATAAGTGAGCTGATACCTCCTCACTCCAAAATATTGAAGTAAATGAAGCTATTCGAAACTGCGAGAGATGAAACAACAGCATCACGTGCCGGCCTCAATGCGGTCTGGATCCCCCACATGTAGGGGGCAAGTGTTCTGCATCTGCTTGATAGAGCAAACGGCCATTGAAATTACTTCGGACTTCTTTCATATTGTGAGCTGGTGAGATCATGGAAAACCTTCATCCCTCTTCTGGGACCTAATCCTCATTCGAACCCCCCAGACGTCACCATCCTTTGCGACAGCTCACCATGGAGGACCTAAACGGTTTGAGTTGGTCCTCCGACTCCAAAACCCAAAGCAAGCCACCACCAATGAGCTCTGGCTACTTGTACCCAAGTATCCCATCAAATGGTGGCTCCGGCAGGTCTACCCCGTTATCTGCGACCTCGAACCGCTCAAGCTCGCCATCGAAGCCCGCCACTTCCACCGGAGATAGCTTCGCTAATCTGGTCTCATTCAACTCTTCCGCCGGAAACAAGAACCTTTCTCTCATGGAACAGCAGAAGCGCTTGCAGGAGGAAAAGGCCAAGAAGGAAGCCGATAACCGCAGTCGATTCGAATCGCAATATGGAGGCCAGAACAACCAATTTTGGGACAACTTTGAAGGACGTACGCGGAGCCCCGCATCTGTACCTGCGTCTCGATCTGCACCACCACCACCACCACCCGCAGACGATGAGGATATCCTGGCCGCCTTCGATGCTGCAGCGCCAGTGGACGCGTCGACCCATTTCCCAGTCCCCGTCTCCTCGAGATCGTCGCCTCAAATCGAAATGAACAGCCGCCTTGAACCTTCCAATGGGGGAATTTCCATGCAGGACAATACGGGGGGTATGGACGCCTTTGATGACGATGACCCATTCGGCCTCAATCAGTTGAAGCCCAAATCCGCTCCTGCTCCTCAGCCTCAACAAGCCGACGATGATGATTTCCTTGGTTTGCTTGGGAAGCCGGTATCAGATATCCCCCACCAGGAGCCGCCTCCCACATCTACCACACCCTCAGATCGAGGACGAGACCAAGATGCATCTCCCATGCCTTCCAACGAGGTCGATCGGGCTATTGCGGAGCTAGTGGATATGGGATTCCCCGCGGATAAATCTCGCCGGGCTTTAAATACCACAGAGTCCGGGACTGACGTACAGGCTGCTGTTGGTTGGCTTCTTACCCAGGCCCATGCCGAATCTCGGCAGAAGACTGAAGGACGTCCCAGTGCAACTCATTCTGCCGATCGCGCCGAAGGGAGCGATAGTCGTAACCGCGACCGGCCTTCGTGGATGAGAGAAGAAATGCCAGAATCTCGATCACGTCAGGACAGACGGAGTCCAGCATCAGCGGACAAAGACCCTGCGCAGCTAGCCTCTCAATTTGGTAACAACCTTCTGAAATCAGCCGGTTCGCTTTGGAAGACTGGCAGCAAGAAATTTCAACAAGCTGTAAATGAATTTAACACCGAGCATGACCCCAGCCAACCGCGTTGGATGAGAGATGCATCCTCTCCACACGATGAACCTCCTCTGCAGCCGCAGCGTCCAGGTCGCCGCGATCAGCCAGCTCAATCACAAAGAGAGCAGCAGGACTTCACCAACGAAGCGCTTCTTCTCGAGTCTGGAGATGGTCGGCCTCAAAAACCTCCTCGTTCTCGTGAAAGCCACCACCCCGACACGAGAGGCCAGCCCCCTAGTGCTGCCCAGCCAAGGCAGCAACCCAACTTCCTCCAGCGTCCATCCCGACCAAGCTCTCAAGATCCTAAACCTCGACTTTCACGGTTTGCGGCTGAAGAGCAGCAGGCGCAAGCATATGTTAGTCCAGCGCGACGCAAGCGACCTCAGGCGCCACTGCCGCCTTCTGAGCCTAACGTCGATCTCTTCGATTCTCCCGCTCCTTCAGCTAGTCGTTCAAAGCCTCCTACCCCAGCTCAGACTGCCACGCCTCCGACGCGCTCAGCTTCCATCCCCGTACGCCCCAAAGCCCCAACACGGTCTATCCCACCTGTATCTCAAGAGGCGCTTCAATCAATACATCGGCACCGCGGAAAGGCTGCAGACTCATACAAAAGAGGCGACTACGCAGAAGCTCACCAGAGCTTCTCCACGGCTCTTGGGATGCTCCCTGACAAGCATCCTATCACCATTATTATCCGCAGCAATCGTGCCATGACAGCCCTAAAGATCGGTGAACCCAAGTCTGCCATTGATGATGCCGACATTATCCTAACATTTATTGGCCCGTCTAAGGGCGAATCAGAGGCAATCGATCTCTGCACCGGGGAACCGCCCAAGCCCATGAAAGATTTCTTCGGGAAAGCTTTAATGCGCAAAGCCGAAGCCCTTGAGCAACTCGAGCGCTGGGGTGATGCCGCACAGACGTGGAAGCTGGCTGTAGAGTCTGGCCACGGTGGCAGCACGAGTATCCAAGGCCGGAACCGTTGCGAGAAAGCGGCTGGTATCAACAAGCCTCAATCTAAGCCCGCAGCCCCTGTTAGGAAAAGACCTTCACCCCCGCCTAAGAAGCCTTCGGCTATGTCTGATCTCACGGCTACGTCGGCATCTGGTGCAGACTTCGAAGCAGTCAGCCGTCTGCGGAAAGCCAACGAGGCGGCTGAGCGCGCCGACGAGGAGAAGTTCGCTCTTTCCGAGAGCGTCGACGCAAGAATTGCTACCTGGAGGAATGGGAAGCAAGACAATCTGCGTGCGCTGCTCGGTAGTCTGGATTCTGTGCTGTGGCCCGAGGCTGGGTGGAAGAAGATTGGCTTGTCGGAGCTGGTTTTGCCGAATAAGGTCAAGATTCAGTATATGAAGGGCATTTCCAAGGTGCACCCTGATAAGGTATGTTTACTTGCTTCTTATGTGGGATTGGCTCCATTTCATATGATTGTCAACTAACATTCCCCAACAGATCTCTACCACTGCCACCACTGAACAGCGCATGATTGCTGGGTCTGTGTTCGGAACCCTGAATGAAGCGTGGGATAAGTTCAGAGCTGAAAATAACCTCTGAGCAGTCCTATCTTCCCTGTTGATACCATCTACCCATCGTCATTACTTCGTTTCTTGCATTTCATGATTCCACTATCTAGAAGGCGGCTTTGATAGCATCTTTGTCCTATAGAGAATTCCACATGAGCGGTTACCTTCTTTATGGTTCTGATCCATGTAGTACGCATTCCTCGCTCTGCATGTTCAGGCGAACAGCTTCAAGTCAACATGTAAGTTGAGTATCGATCGGTTCATATTCCCATTAATGCAGTTATGCCTCTGCAAGGATTTGCAAATGCCGGTTTGATATCGGAAGGCCTGACTACCATCAGCTTGGCTCCAGCATTGCGTACAATGCGAATAATTACACAAGCTTTGAGAAATGATATGTGCGGTGTAAAGTGCCTTCAACGACAACAACGCCTCAGTCTAGTTATGGAAATTTTATGCTAACGAAACAAATCACTGGTATCTATTCATCCTCGTGCCTCGGTGCTCTCTCCTTCGACCTTTTCTTCCTCAACCTTATCTCCCGATTCTGACTGTGGCTTTTCGTCCAATTTCTTCTGTTCCTCACGAAGCCTTATCCGTTCCATCGCAGCCTCTCTCTTCATTTGCTTCTTGCTTGTCTTCAGCTCAGTATCGGGCTTAACGACCTTGGCGGATGGCCATTGATCCCGGCATTTCTGTTCATCTTCTTCAGACCAAGCCCGAGGCAGGATGGCAAAGACTAGATATGACGTGTGAGTTCGGAGGTCCGGCTCTGACCGATGCGTCAAACGACCCTGAGCATATTCGGGGACCTCGGTCTTCTCTTTATAGAATGGTGTCTCCTTCGCAATTGGCTGATAATCTGGCTGGTCTTTGGTCAATCGGTTCTCACGGATGAGCTTGGCACGTTGTTCATCACTGCGAAGCTTTGCGACTGCCTCCTCGACGGTCTTGGGATACATTGTAGCTCCGCGCACGCCCTCGGTATCCAGCCCGATACGATCCCGCTTAACATCGAGACGACGCTGCGCGACTTCAACCATTGAAATATTGAGCCATGATAGCTTGCGCATAGTGCGGATTGTACGCTCTGCCTGCTCGAGGCAGGGAGAGAATGTGCAGAGATAAGCGGGCGACTCAGGGTCGAGAGCGGATTCCTGTCCAGGGGGCGGATTGCGGACGAGATGTTTCAGCGCGAGCCAGGGAGCAGGAAGATCCAGGAAGATGGCACTGGCTTTCGGCGATTTGCCAGTTTTGGGGTCGCCTAGCAGAAAGCCGTCCTCGTAGACATCGCGATGCGTAGCCTCCACTATCCCAGCAAGACCGTGGTCTCTGAGTTCTTGCTGCACTTTGGCCGCGCGCAGTTCGTGGAATTCGAAACTGCATACCTTTCCTAGTCGTTGCCGCTTTGTCGCATCTTCTGTCCCGGGATACCCATTGAAAACGGCGCGAGCGGAGGCGTGTGTGAACGAGCCGCTGCCGGCTCCAGCTTCAATGACTGTACAGCCCGGCCGTGCACGGAGTCGGTGGAGGATGTAGCTGTAGTCTGGGGTGTAGACGACCTGCGTGCGGTGTGGAAGAGATATGGTCCAGGCTTCGGGGGTCGGGGCGAGGATGTGTAGGAATCCGCTCTCCGCAGAGACGGGTGCTCTAAATGATGGCTTCTTCTTCTCTTCCTCTCCACCAGTTGTTGTTGCCTCCGCATCGAGCTCCTCGGCTTTGCGCTTAGCGGATTTGTTGCGACCGCGCGAGCCCGTGTCGACTATTGAAGCGACAACCTGCGCGCCCCAGGCTTTCCCAATCAGAGTGCTGTGTGGGAATGAGCCGAAGCGGGTATTGGTGACCTTTCCTTCCCAATAGCCTTGGTTCTCATCGTCATGGTCGCGCAGGATCGTCGGAATGATCTGGTCGCGACGCAGCTGCAAAAGGGCGAGGTTATCTGTGTCGGCTACAGCGCTCCGGGTGAGAAATGGGGACGTCATGGTGAGCGATATCAATCAGGATAATGAGTATTGACAATCCTTAACTTGAGGCTGGAAGTCGTCGCCTCTCCGCAAAGAAAAAAGGCTATCATGCTCATTGCCTGATCGGGCCACGAATTAGGGCTCAGGGCTCGGTCCTCCCATCCCCAGTTACCGCCAATCACAGCGAGTCCGCAGTTGATGGATGAGTCGATCTGGTCCTGACAAGAGCCCCTCCCCCTCCATTGCGTTTGTTTCTCTCTTTATGCTCTCCCCCCGACCCTCCCTCCTTCCCTTTCCTTTCTTTACACCGTCCAAACAGCGGTTTTTATTGTCGGTCACATCTTTCAGGTTCATGTCTTCTCGCCAACAGCCGCCATGGCGGCAACCGGCCTCTAGCCCGGACGTGCAGCTGCCTCCATTGAAGGTGTGGAACTCTTTGACCAAGTCTAAGACGCCCTTCGTCCCGATCGACCCCGCGGGTAAGAAAGTTGTGTGGTACGCGTGCGGACCGACTGTTTACGACGATGCGCATCTTGGACATGCCCGAAACTACGTTAGCACCGATATTATTCGGCGAATTATGCGCGACTACTTCAAGTTTGATGTCAACTTCGTTATGAACATTACAGACGTGGACGACAAGGTATGACTTATAGTTGTGTATATAGATACAACCTCACGCGCAGTGACTCACCAACCCCATAGATCATCCTCCGCGCTAGACAACAACACCTGTTTAACGAATTCGTCGCCGTCAACCCTACGATTACCTCGGAGGTCCTAGATACCGTCAAATGTGCCTTTGTTGCCTACTTAAAGAAGAATCTTCCCTTGCTCGACTCCGAACTCCCTCCGTCGCGGTACCAGGATGAGGTTGAAAAAATCTATGCGACTATCTTAAACGGTGGAGCTTTGCCAGGAAACGAGAAGGCAGGTGATGATGAGGCTAAGGTTAAGATGCATATCAAGACGGCTGCCTCCGCCGCAAAAGTCATCGCGCAGGCAGAATCCCGTGATGGCTCGAGCGCCGACCCTGCTCTCTTTGCTGAGTCGTTCTATTCGAGTGCGCAGGATCTCATTTTGCCTTACCTCGATGCCCTGAAGGGCGCATTGGTTGATGCGAACGATCACAGTATCTTCACCAAGTTGACTAAGAGATATGAGGACCGGTTCATCAAGGACATGCGCGACCTGAACGTTCTTGATCCCACTGAATTGACTCGTGTGACAGAATATGGTGATGATATTGCCGCATTCGTGGATCGCATTGTTAAGAACAAATTCGGATATGCTACAAAGGATGGATCGGTGTACTTTGATATCAATGCCTTCGAAGCTGCGGGCCACCCGTACGCTCGACTTGAGCCATGGAGTCGATCAGACAACAAATTGGCTGCAGAGGGCGAAGGCTCTTTGGCTAGCAAAACGACAGAGAAGCGTGGTGCTTCCGATTTCGCTCTCTGGAAGTCGTCCAAGCCAGGCGAGCCCGCCTGGTCCAGTACCTGGGGCAAGGGCCGTCCTGGTTGGCACATCGAATGCTCAGCCATGGCATCAGCTCGGCTGGGCAACCAGATGGATATTCACTCTGGTGGTATTGATCTTGCCTTCCCGCACCACGACAATGAGCTAGCCCAGAGTGAAGCATACTGGCACGGTGACCACGGCCATGACCAATGGGTTAACTACTTCCTTCACATGGGCCATCTGTCCATTCAAGGATCCAAGATGTCCAAGTCGCTGAAGAACTTCACTACCATCCGAGAGGCGCTTGATCGCAAAGACTGGACGCCGAGAAGTCTGCGCATTGTTTTCCTCCTGGGTAGCTGGAAGGACGGCGTTGAGATCACAGAGGATCTGGTAAACACTGGCAGCTCATGGGAGGAGAAGGTGAACAACTTTTTCCTCAAGGTGAAGGATCCTGCGGCTCTCCAGTCGTCAGGCACCGACACCACCTTTGCTACTGACCTGGAAGCCGCTAAGAAGGCAGTCGACGACCAGCTCTGCGATTCTTTCAACACTGCTGCTGCCATGGCATCGATCTCAGAACTTATCTCCAAGTTCAACATTGTTGACAAGGCCACCGTGCCCTCTAAGGACGTTCATGCTGCAGCCCAATGGGTTACCTACATGGTGAACATTTTCGGTCTTAACGGCACCGCCTCGGCTGATAGCACTGAAATTGGCTGGTCTGGTATTGAAATACCCGAGGAGGCCAAGCCCTACTTGTACCCTCTGTCGGCTATGCGTGACACTCTCCGTGAAGCCGCGCGGTCCAAGGCCGGAATCTCCGCCAAGGATATCGAGGCGGCAGTTGCCAAAGCATCGGCACCCCAAGAGGCTTCCGAGTCTGCCAAGCCATACGCTGAGCTTTTCTCCAACTTCCGTGCCAAGGTGGTGTCTTTGGAGTCATCCGATACTATTGGCAAGGATATTCTGTCTCTGTGCGACCGGGTGCGAGACATTGACCTCTTTGATGTCGGTATCGCTCTCGAGGATCGGGAGAACCAACCTGCCCTGGTCCGGCCAGTCACCCAAGAGATGCTCAAGGCGCGGGAAGAGAAGGAAATCCGGGCTCTCCAAAAGCAGGCCGAGAAGCTGAAGAAGGAGCAAGAAGCTCTCAAGAAGGCTGAGAAGGGCAAGCTAAGCCACCTGGAGATGTTCCGCACCAACGAGTACAGCGCCTGGGACGATGAAGGCATGCCTACCCGCGACACTGCGGGCGAGGAGATCACCAAGAGCCGGGCGAAGAAGCTCCGCAAAGACTGGGAGCGCCAGAAGAAGGCACATGAGGCGTGGTTGGCTACTCAGGCCAAATAGAGGCCAAA
This sequence comes from Penicillium expansum, assembly GCF_000769745.1. Taxonomy (NCBI): domain Eukaryota; kingdom Fungi; phylum Ascomycota; class Eurotiomycetes; order Eurotiales; family Aspergillaceae; genus Penicillium; species Penicillium expansum. The sequence goes on from NW_015971172.1 coordinate 238,472, forward strand.
AACAAAAGAGAGCATTTGATTTTGAAATATCTAGCTTGATAGGTATCGGGTATTTTTACGGGTGGGTTTCCACTTTGCATCGCGAGGCGTTTCTGTCGGCATATATCCTTAACTTCTTATGCTATACAATGCGAATATTGCCTGATTGGGATTCTTTACCTTTTACTCCTCTTGATTTGCTATATTTCTACTAGTTAGTTGTTATGGCACGCTGTAAGTTTCATACACTCGTATCTCATACTTCCGTCATACTTTATAGCCCATCCCATGTTGCACCACAATATACATGCAGTAATAGATGCAGAGTTCATATTTAATGCATATGATTCATCAATACGGCCCACTATCAAGTCACTCGGGCCGACAAATCCGTGCCACCTGCGGAGTATAGTACCCCGGAAGCCCCCAATTAAAGGCTTTATGGGGTTGGAGAAAGCGGGATGCTCATTCCCCTCTTTGCTCTTCTCTTCTCTCTATCAGATCCTACCTATGCTCGTTTGCTAGCTCACGAATCTCAAATTTACCACCTACTCTACGCTCAAGATGGCAGTACAGACAGGTCTTGACTATATGCGTTTGCGCACGCAGATCGACTGTGATACGCTGGACGACGAAGGTACGCCAACTGACCCTTCTACATCGTAGAGATTATTATCAATCTCAAATAACTGACTACGTTTTAGTCGCCAAAACCCTGGGCCCATTCCAGGACTGTACTTCCAACCAAGTAAGCATATGAACATTCTACATAATTCGGTCATGAAACTGACTTTGCAGGCTATTGCACTTGGCGAGCTTTCTAAGCCAGAGCGGTCTAGAATCCTTGTGTTATCGCTGTCAGATGCGGCGATGCTACATCCGAAGTGGTCCATGGAGGTTGAAGAATTGGCTGTCGAGATTGCGGTGAGTTGTTGTTTTGATTATAGCATTGATGGGCTTGAAGAAGAAGTCGACTAACATCGGTTTGATAGATGGTTAGATTAGCTGTAGGAATGGCGAAACACATTCGTGGACGTGTCCATGTACAGGTTAATCCTTACTATTCGTACTCGTCGGAGAAGATTGTCGTCAATGCACTCCGTAAGTTTAACCCTCCTCCTTGGTACTTTTCTTGATCAGTTGAACCTCATGCTGATCACATTGTTCATAGGAATCGTGCAATTGTTCCAGCATGTCCAGCCCGGCTTCGACGCCACTCGCATTTGCATCAAGATTCCGAGTACATGGGAAGGAATGATGGCGTGTCGCACCCTTGAACTAGCTGGTGTGCATACTTTAGCAACCACTCTGTTCAGCATGACTCAAGCTGTACTCGCAGCTGAGGTAGGCTGTTCATATATCGCACCCTATGTGAACGAATTGAAAGTGCATGTGCAAGCAGGGTAAGCACCGAACTCTTTTTTGAAATCCCGTCTAACACTCAAAATCCTACTTAACACTTTTCCCATTTTAGTTTCGTGGATAAAGCGAAATTGCTCCCGCTTTGCGCTGCCATTCAGAAATATTACAAGTCCATCAATTCGCGCACCAAAGTCCTCCCTGCTAGCTTGACTTCAGTTGAGGAGATCTTCTTGCTTGCTGGGGTGGACCACCTGACTATTTCGCCGATTCTGTTGACACAATTGACTCAGCCTTATGTGAATATCAAGTCGCTATTTGATATAGAGGCGACACTTCCAATCCCGGCACGAGATGTCTCTTTCATCAACGATCCTGGAAATTACCAGATCACATTTACCCGGGACCAGGGTGGTGCTAGTCAGATCAAGTTGACTGAAGTAAGTGCATACATTCATCGGCCTTTAAGCTTCGCTGACAGAGATCAAGGCTATAAATATCTTTTGTGATGCCCAGGACAAGTTGGAGCTACTTATGAAGGGAGCTCTCTGAATTTTGGTAGCCCGTGATTGAGGCAATGCCATATTATTTCCGTAGTTTAATATTTCTTGAAATGAAAGGAAATGAAAGAAATGAAAGAAATCCGCACCTGAAATCCCTTGAAATGGCCTATACAAGGTTCTTATACTTCCAGTACACGTGACCACACGACGTCATCCATGGCTCCCATCTTTCATCTGTGGATTTCTCCAATTCTTTTCGCGCACCTCCAATTGCCTTATTTTCCACTTGCACAGAGCTGGGTCTCCCAGCTACTATATCTGTTTATATTGGTATTCTATTTTTACATCGTTTCACTTCCCAACCCTCTATTGAGAATACTTGACTCTGTATCGCACAGTTCGCCTGCAGGATGTTCCCTTCGCAGGCGGCTAATTTTAACATCGAGGCCCTCAGCGGCATTTGCGGGTAAGTTCAACAAGCTGAAAATCTCTTTTTTTCGTTTCATGTGTCTTTTTGTTAGCTGTCATGTTCGTTTAATGCACGCATGTGCGACATCGGATCTAGATCTACTTGGGCCGACGATCTCTGCATGTTTTGTTTTTCTTAATCTAATACTGACCAATCTAGATCCATTTCTATTGCCTGCTGGGTTGTCGTTTTCTCCCCTCAAATCATCGAGAACTTCCGACGTGGCTCTGCAGATGGCCTCTCTCTCATCTTCCTGATCATCTGGCTGGCTGGTGATGTGTTCAACATCTTAGGTGCCGTCCTACAAGGCGTGCTTCCTACCATGATCATCCTTGCGGTGTACTACACTTTAGCAGATATTGTTCTGCTGGGGCAGTGCTTCTACTACCGGGGGTTCAACTTCAAGGAGGAGCTATCTCCCTCGGCCACACCGGACCTTTTTGCAGCCGACAACGCAGAGCGGAATGGCGCCGAGAATCAACCCGCACCAACGGAGAGATCAGCCCTCATCCCGAAGCCCAACGCCCATGTCCAAATTGAAGACCCAACCATAAACGTAACTGGACAGCAACCTGAAGACCGTGCACGCCCACTCTCCGAAGAAAGACGGCACTCGGCAACCTCTTACCATGATATGTTCCACTCATCAGTAGACGCCACCCATCTATCACCTGCAACGCCCTTCGTCGAACCGACATCTGATTCCGCGCGGCGCCGTGCTCAACGCGTCCGCCGTCGCCGCATATCCGCCCTCCAATCCGTCCTTTTCAACCTCACCGCTGTCGCTCTAGTCTGTGCTGCAGGTGTGATGGGCTGGTTCGTCAGCCCAGCTGCAAAGTCACCATCACCGGACTCGGAACCTCTCGCTATGGATGTTCTGGGTCAGGTATTTGGCTATTTCTGTGCAGCCTTGTATCTTGGATCACGTCTGCCCCAGCTTCTCCTGAACTACCGCCGCAAATCAACGGATGGTGTTTCCCTGCTGTTCTTCCTCTTTGCTTGCATTGGCAACTTGACTTACGTGCTGTCTATTCTGGCATACTCGCCTATTTGCCGTGGTGGGTCTTCCGAGGAGATCATGGGGCACCGTCACCGTGCGCATTGTCGTCCTGGTGAGGCGGCTGCGCTGTATGGCCGGTATGTATTGGTGAACTTGTCGTGGTTGGTCGGCAGTGCTGGCACGCTGCTGCTGGATATGGCGATCTTTACGCAATTCTTCCTGTACCGCGATGACAAAGGTGATGAGGAGGAAGAGGAAGAGGAAGAGTAGATATACAAAAGTTAGATGTGATTTATTGCACATATACCAATGTTTGAATACAATATTGCAGAACTCCGACTCCTGTCTTTTCTGGTCTAGCCTTCTTTTGCAGACAACCCATGCAAGGTGAAATCCTAGAGCAAAGGGAAAAGGGCTCAGCTTATTGGTTCTTTTGTCTACATATGACACAGTTGGCCACACTTGTGGCCTTGTGACGGCTTTTTAGTAGTCTTTTTTTAAGATATTTCCCCCTCTTATTGGCGTTGTAGCCAGAGTATAGATAGAAATGGCTTCAAATGTGTAGAACTACTTTCCCATGATAACCTTCTACTACTCCCCTATGCGTTGTTGATGACCTGGCTGCCAACGATGCGATTCTGATCTGATACCCAATCGTTAGATGTCCATCGTAATACAAGCATATACATGCATTCCTCAAAAATTGGACCGGAGACCTTGTGGAAAAGCTGCAAGGCCAGCCAGATCGGCTTATGATGCTTCGCTGGACACGCTGCCACTTGTACAGGGATATATGGCAGCGACTGAGGCTTAGCGGTGCTAGCAAGTCCCGATGATCCTAGAAGTGGCCGATAACATCGCATTGATAGAGTTGTCGGCAAAATACTATTGGTTGATCGGCTTTGACGAAACCATAACACCGTTCTTCAAGGATCCCACGAGCCCCGAAGAGCCGACGGAATCCGAACCAACCGAGTCATGCATTCGCCTCTGGTATAATGAGTCTAGACTAGCGGTCAAGTTTGATTTGTTGAGCTCACTAGACGAGAAGAAGATGTTTTCCATAAATAAGAGATTGCAGAAGCTCGATTTAGGTCGTTGGGGGCCATGAACTATGGATCATACGGGTAAAAAGGTCAGACCCTTGGGCATGAAACACTTCCTATGATGTTGTACGGTCTTGTGCTCTTAGCGTCGATTTGTGCCTGAGGGGGTTATATTAGCTCAAGGCTAGCGGAGACGTAACTTTACCCCTGAACCAACCATCCCTGTTGAGATGCAAGTGTTTCGATATTACCAGACTAGCAAAACCTTACTAGTGCAGAAGTATGGCTTGCAGGACAGGGATCAGTGAAAGACCAAGACTGTTGTGCAGTGTAAAGGGGGGCCGGCGCCAATATAAGTTTCACGGAGAGCGAATGGAAGTTAGACTAAGACCAAGCCCTAAGCGCCCACAGCCTATCATTTAAGCTTTGAGTGCTACTTGCTTGCAGCCCTAAGCTGACTTGTAACCTTGCAACCCCAAGTTTTCATCTTACTGTCTTCGATGATCCCATATCACGATACCCGGTCTATAAGATCCGTGGAAGCTTCCTAGCCAACAATCTATCTATATGGAAATTTGCTGTCGAGTTGGGTTTCATTCTTTGCAGCCTTGATTCCAGCCCAACATCCTCAGAAGTCTTTAGAAGCGAGGATAGAAATGTGTATATATATACTCTAATTCGATCGCACCATGGGGAGAAAAGAGAATCATCCAGATAACAAATCAAGACACAAAGCAAGCGTCAGCAAAAGCCCACCTACAGTTACACAAACAACTCATCAACTGAGAAAAACCATCTACTCTCTTACCCAAACAACCAATCTCCATACCCACCATGATGCAGCACCCACAGATAGTGCACGCTGATACGACCCGAATGGGCAAATGGACCGATTTTGACGGCGTCGAGGCAGACAAACTCGGCACATGCTCAGTCACGGCAATTGTCAACGAGGAAGGCTTTCTACTCTCAAATACTTCCTCGGATGGGTTTAGGGAGATCCCTGCTGCAGAGAGGTTGTGTGCACTCTACAATGGGAACAAAACGATCTTCGGAAACAAGCCTGTGAATGTGTGGATTGTGTACGAGCAGGAAAACGCCGTCAAGGGACGGGGTATCGGGAAGGTTATGGAGAGAATCCGGCCTGCTCGGGTTTTCGAACAGGTGTACAACGGGGAATCTTTCATGAATCGGCCGAGTGAAGAAGGTGCGAGGTTTTGTCTGAAGTTGGTGGGTGGTACAGTCGTGGCTACTATGCGTCGGCAGGATGGTGGTGGGTCTCCCATCCCGATTTCTGGGGATGGGACGACTGTGGTGTGTCGATAGTGTGTGGGAGAAGGTTTGGGTGAGGATTGTGTTGGGTTTTGGAAATATCTATTGGTCGGTGTTTGGAAGGGGGGTTTATATCCAAGTGATTGAAGTCTACGAATTGAACTACTTGCTTTTCATAACTAAGACTAAGAAGACAACTTGAGAAGAATCCGTAAATTGAGACATATTTGACAACTAAAAGTTGCAATACCTTGAAAACACCTCGCTACATGCGGCTTAGCAATGAGAAGAGAGAAAATAGCAAGTGGAAAAATCATTCAGGGTGAGGCTCTACCTTCCCCTTCGCGACCTCGGACCAGTTCGTGCTCAGCGACGTTCCCTGGCTTTCGGTGTAGCTTTTGATCATAGCTCGGCGAGTCTCTGGGTCGGCGCCGGCATACAGCTTCTTGAAGAATCCGTCGACGGCATCACCACCTTCGTCATCCGATGCATCGGCTGCGTTGCCATCATCCCCCGACTTGTCCTTTGGCTTCTTCTCTGTGAGCGACGATGCGACTTTGTCCCAATCCTTAGTGCCGTGGCGCGACGAGGTGGGATACGAAGGGCCCGAGGTAGCTGGCGCGTTTTGTGCGGCTGGACGGTCGGTGATCTCAGTGGTATTGGTGGCTGAGCCTTCGAGGGCACCCCATTTTTGGCCGGTCTTCTTTCGCAGAGTGAGTTCAATCTTGGTGCCCTTGACTGAGACCTTGGACTCGGCGGGGTTGATAGCTGCATAGAGCGGGTCGAGGGTAAAGTCGTATTCAGCGCCAGATGGGAGGGGGAATTGTATCGAGACCTTTTGCAGAATTAGTTTTCAATTCAATAATGGCTGAGCAGAAGAAAACTCACCGAATCTTCTTTCAGATCGACTGCGACACTCTCACTTGGGATCCCCTTGACATAAAGAGTCACAACCACAGAGTCCTGTGACTGATACCACTCATGGCGAATCTTATCCGGGGCAATAGAGGTAGCCGTAGCACTGATGTTTGAGTTTTGAATGTGAGAAGCCAAAGCAATCTCCGCCGGGGAAAGAGTCGATCCCTCTGAGAGCTGAGGCCCCGAGGGCCGAGGCTCAGTCTGCTGCGAGGCTCCAGCCACTCCCACGTTATTGCCAGCCTTGAGAGCATCCCACTGATCCATCACCTCTTCTTCAGTCGGAACGTGGGTGGAAGGCGGGAACTCGGCAATAGAGACAGTGCACTTCGGGTCATCCTTGGGCAGTTCTGCTAGCTTGCGTTGAAGTTTGGCGGTCCAAATCGGCATTTGCGCGCTGTAATTGTTTCGGGGGCCTCCCCATCCGGATCCCGGTCCTCCCATGGCAGCCTGCACCTGTTCCGATTTATTCTCTGGGACTTTCTCACTCTTAGTCTTCTTCGCGATGATTTCAAACACAAATCCTGCATCTCCATATCGTTCAAGCTGGTACAGCGACACGGCACGGCGCATCTGGGCGGAGAGAATCAGCTCACGGTTTCCCCGCTCTTTGGCGAGCTGGAGAGCAATTTCGGCATCGTTGAGTGCGGACTGGTAGTCGGGTCCGCCATCTGCGGGCTTGAGGCGCGAATAGGCAGTCGATCGCGCAATGTAGTATGCCGGAGCGCGGGGTAGCTCACTCAGGGCGTGGGTGTAGTGTGCGATAGCGAGGCGGTAGTTGGATTGGGCCGAGGCCCTGTCACCCTGTGTTGCAGCATTCATGGCGATGGTATCAGGATCCAGCGGACGAAATGTAAGCAAAGAACAGTATTTGCAGTCGTCCAACACGGAGGGATAGATGAGCCGCAGTGGCCCAAGCTCCTGTCGATCACTCATTTTGGGTGGGAGGTCACGTGCGACAGTGTTGTGAGGGGAAGGTGAGGGGAAAGGGAAGGAGCGATGGAGAAAGGAAGAAAGGAAGAAAGGAAGAAATGAGACACACACAACACACTACGACTAAAGCATCGATTGCTCTATGATTCAATATTTGATAATCCCCATTATTATTGATTAAGTAGATAGGTGTGGAATATTATTTTCCCTTGAAATGTTTTACACGAGCTCCGCATTGCCGAACTTCTTACTATACAAGCCCAATGCACGGATAGGCCAGTAGAACTTGTAGTTGGGATATGAGATCATGCTAGAATGAGGGTCAGTAAATCATAACCAAAAGAGGACCAGGACAGTCCAAACTCACCAAGATTGGTTGAAAACCCCCTCAATCGCCTCCTGCAGCCACTCGCCATTGCGCTGCTGACGAGACATCAAGAGCTTAATGCCCCTTTCCAAGGGTTCCTTGTGCGGGTAGCCCGCCTCCATAAGCCCAAGAAGAGACCAAGCAGTCTGACAGACCTGGGACTTCTCGTGCTGAACATACTGATGGGTTGCGCTGCTCAGATAGGACTCGCCCCAGCCACCATCGGCCTGCTGCTTCTCGATCAGGAAGTCACAGCCCCGACGAGAGTCGGCGCTCGTTTCGTATGTCTCGCCGACGCTGGCCAGACTTTCGAGCGCGAACAAGGCTGCGTAGGTGAAGCAGATTCCCCAGGAGCCATACCAGCTACCGTCGTCGCGCTGTACGTGCTTGATGTGGCCGACAGCTTTCTGCTTCGCGGCGCGGATTTCGTCGGCGCGATATTTGGGGTAGAACTTGCTGAAGAGTGACAGAGCTGTAACAGATGCCGTTGTGCACTCGGGGTGGTCGTAGCTGATCATGATTCCGCCGAAGACCTCTGCGGCATTGAGCCACTCGACCTTGGGTGAGGCACGGGTAATTTCGTACTCGGAGAAGCCGCCGCTTGGGTTTTGCATGAGCAAAAGACAATCGACAGCGTCCTTCAAACGTTGTTCGGAGATCAACTTAGGGAAGCCGTGCATCTCCTGTAGCTGAAGTGTTGATCGGAGACCCTCGGCGGTGCAATCACTGACTGTGTAGCCTTGGTCCTTGGTGCTGAATGGCCAAGCGCCCTTACGGTGTTGGCGGTAGCATTTTTCTTGGTCTGGCACGTTCTCTCGCAATTGATGGTCGTCGAGGAACTCGAGAGCTTTTGTCAGCATCGGACGCCATTTGGGCTCGTCGGCGAAACCAGCGACGACGATTGCCTGGGTGATGAATGCCGTGTCCCAAACTTGCACACCATTGGTGCCATTTGCAAGCATGCCCTCACCCTTTACCCACATATAGTCATTCAACCGCTCCCTGTGTTGGCGGACAGAGTAACTGTCAGGGCCGTCGTGGACAAAGCAAGCTACCATGTTCATTGGGTTGTTGACGGGTCCCAGCCCCGCATATTTGGTATTTTCGTCTTCCATGCGAATCAATTCCCAGGTCCATTCCTCAGCTCGCTTGACAATACTAGGGAGGCGAAGGTAAGGGTTCCAGACCCGAACCAACAGTTCATTGGCTGTATTCAACAGCCATGTCTTGGGGTAGTAATTGTCTACCTCGTGAATCGAATTGCGATGCGCAACAAAATCAACAGAGCTGTACGGCTGGGTGTATAGCTCTTCGCGAATCTGTCGTGTCAAGTCGTCTAGAGGGTGGGACCATTGCTTAGACCACAGCCAAGACATTGGGAGGAACACCTGACGCATGTGAATCCACCACCGCCAAGGCGCAAAGGGAACCCAGTCGGGAAGAAGCCTAAGTATTTGGTCAATAAAAGAGAGATTGTACCTGTTGCAATGCGTGAACCAACCAAATCTCAGGGGGAACTGGGTTGACACCCTCCCACTCCATCACCCCCAGAATGCTGAGCCAGAACTTAGCCCAATGAGGACCGTAGATGGCACCTCCGAACTTATGGAGAAGACCCCGAGCTTTGATCATGCGCGGGTCCTCTTCGCTGACACCGATCAAGCGCAGTGCCACATAGTTCATACAAGTACCGAAGACTGAACTGTGGCCTTCGATGTGCAGACCCCATCCACCGTCCTCTGGGTGCTGACGCGCAAACAGATAACGCTTGATCTCCGTTGCATACTCAGGGGGGATAGGGGTATTGGTCACATAGTAAGTGATCAAAATACCCGGCAGCAAGAACATAGGGCCACCATATTCGCAGGCCCAGTTTCCGGGCTCCAGTTGCAGATGCGAGAAGAATGAAAGTCCATTCTCGGCGGCTTCCAATGGCGTCTTAGCTTCTGGCAGCTCTGGAAGACCCTATAATGCGCCGTTAGAATTGGATGAAAATTTTGGAATTTTTGTTAATTGAGTGAGGGCTAGATACTGTTGGTATTCCCAAGTGATATTTATCAGCTATGGTCTGCGGCCACTCTTGGTTTTCGACATCAGATTCGAGATACCGCCATGTTTGGCGGCCTTCCTCATCGACCAATCGCCAGCGCGAGTAGTCGGTTTTAAGATCTCCATTGTCGTCTGGGGTGAGATGACCCTCGGCTGGGGTTCTCCATGGCCCAATATGAGGAGTAGAAGACATGATATGAGGAATTGGGTCTTTTTCGCCAATCCAGTAAAAGACGATAAACAGCTTGGAGAGTCCAGCCGCGGATGGAAACCGGGGTAGCTTAGTCATCAGTATCACGACTGCGGTGTAGAATAAAGAATGTTTTGCATCATGTGATATCAGGCAGACAAATTGATCGAAAGGAGAAGACAGAAGAGGAAGAAGAGAATATTAGGAATGTTTTGATCAAAGAGATATGGGACCTAGCAGGCGTGGTGGTGATGTGGTGATGTGATGATCTGCTCTAGCGTTGCTCTATACACGCTAAGAACTACAAACCTCAAAGAAAAGAGAAAAGAAATAGTTAATTAAACAAAACGAAAATGTTCAGAGTATAGAAGCCCTTGGCAACAAATTCTAGATATAACGAGAAAAGGGAGAGAAAGGAAATATTCGAAACATAGTATGACATATAGGAACCAAATCCTAACCACTATAGATCATCGAGTCATAACAAGTTAAAGGCTTTTATTTACCAGCATTTAATCGAAACTATAACTTATAAGAGCTACTGTTCTTCCAATGCAAGATCTATACAAATGATGCTATCGGAAAGTGTCATGTAAGCTCACGGTGCCCAGGTGGTCTACGGGTAGATATGGTGTTGCATCTACTCACAGCTCTCGATTGTCCTTCAACCCCAGCACCGCCTCCTCCCCTTGCCCAAATCCACCCCAATAGCAATGGCTGAGCCATCAACCATCCAAAATTTGGAAATAGACGATGGTCGAGATCCTTCAGTCCAAGAATTCATCGACAACACCCTCGCCGCCCTCATCCACGGACTCTCACAGTCCCCGACAGAGGCAAACATCTCCATCACCCTCAAGCGCAGAGCCAGCCCAATTGCTTGCATCATCAATCCCATCACTGGAGCTCTGGAAGCGAGTCCCAGGGCTGAGACACACAGGAAATACTCTTGGCCAGGGAAGACGGCACACGAGGCCTGGAAATTTAGTAAGATCTTTCCTCCTACACTAGTAAAAATAGCACCTGGGCATTCTTCCTAGATGACAAACTGACCGAGTCTGCTTGTTCTGATAGCCGTCATCCTTCGAATCCTAGCTATATTGGATCAAGCTATTCGAACGGGCCAGCTGATCTCCAAAAGGTGAGCTGGCAATGTCTAGGAACTAGTCTGGAAGGTATGCTGAACATACCCATACAACCACCAGAGACATATACTATATCGACCCGGAATTCTTCCGCGTACAGTATATCGTTGACCACATTGTGGATGACCTGGCGTACACCATCGGAGTGAACAGAACGGCATTGAATGTGGTTTGTCCTACCGAATCATCTGGCATCATAGCACTGCGAGGTCGGGGAGCTGACATAGTAAGCGGCTTTCTAGGAAGCAGCAGCAAAAGGATTAGTGACGGGAGACTTTCGATTGATCCGTGGCTCCCATATTTTGATCGATGCGCAGTCTGTCACCGAGGACACTTTGATTCCCCGCATAGAGGACGGAGATGAGATTGACATTTCAAGGGTCCGCTGGGTACTGGTCATCGAGAAAGAGGTACGAAGCATGGAGAGACAAGTCATGCAGAATCAGTACGCTGAGTCCCTGTCCACAGGCAGTCTTCCACCGGCTCGCGCGAGTAAGTTACCACACCAGAGCACTAGCCGGAGAAGGAATCATGGTCACGGTAAGCTGCGTCGTATACTGTCCTCCAAACGAGCGCCTGAGCTCAACGCTACTCGAACAGGGCAAAGGATACCCCGATTTCATGACACGAACGTTCCTGCGAGCAATGTCCGACTTCGCATCCAACCAGAGTAGATATCCGCCCCGTTTCTATGCCCTGACCGACGGTGATCCCCATGGAATGGCCATCATGTCGACGTACAAGTACGGCTCGGCTGCACACTTACACCAAAATGCGAGGCTCAGTATACCGAGGCTACAGTGGCTGGGTCTTCGAGTGACAGACATCATAGCTGTTCCGGAGGTACTTGGTGACACGGCTCTTCTTTCGTTGACGACACGAGACCGCAGGAAGATCATGGCTATGCTTCGGAACAGTCCTGTATGGGCGAGTGATGGACCAGAGCCAGAGTGGCGTGCTGAATTGCAGCGGATGCTGGTTTTGAATCTGAAGGCGGAGATTGAGATCTTGTATGGGTGCCAGGGGGGATTGGAGGGGTGGATTAATCGGCGGATGTTTCGGCAGGAGTGAGATGCTATAGGATCTGTATATCTAGGAAGGTATAGATGTATAGACCACATGAAATAAAGACAGGAAGGAACGATATACCATAGTACTTGCCATGGACCTCCATTACTTTATATGAGAATACTAGAGCAGATGCAAGATTTAGCGAATCTATTGAAGAGAAGAAAACGGTGTATCGAAAGAACTGCATGTATTTCATCCGCTATCATAATGCGAGGATAAGAATGCACTGTACAGACCGAGAAGCCATCGCATATCCAGACCATGCAAAAGAAAAAGAAACCCTTGGAACGCCATTCATCAAATCTTGACTCCCGGGCAGCACAAGCAGACCAGGTTGATAGCCATCCACCTGTGCTGCAGCGAGAGAACCGAGGCATTCATCCGCAGCCTTACTCGGCTCACAGACCCAGACCCTTCTTCACCTCATCCCTAACCTTCTGCTCGTACTCAGATCTCCGCTCTCGCCACATCTTAGCTGCCTCCACATTGGCTGGACTCTCATCATTCGGCTCGGCAAGCATACTCATAACAGAGATGAGGATCTTCTCCACGCTCTGGATGGGTGACCAGCGCTCCGAGGCGTGCTCGTAGTGGTTTGGGTCGTCGCCGGGGGGATGAAGGATGGAAATGCAGACGGTTCCATTGGGGTAGACTATAATCCAAATTCGTCAGTAAGATGTTTGCCATTGTGTATTTTGCAACGCAGGTAAGTAGCCTGGCGCAAGTCACTCCTGAGTTATCCCGGTCACGTACCGTTCGGGTGCCACACGCCACCTCCGATGAACTTCATTGTCGGCGGGCTCAAGGGGTAGTCTCTTGGGAACTTCAGCTCCGCTGCGAAGACGCCGCCCTCGAAGGGGGTTTCCTCCGGGCCCTGGATCAGGGCTTCCCAATAGAACATGTCATCTTCGGAGACGGGACCTGCGGTGATACCCTCTGGGGGGTTGGTGGATAGGTTCTTGTATTCGTGGAAAAGGCGCTTTTGGGCGACGGAGGACGCCATTTTTGCAGTTTAATTGATTCAAATGCGAAATGCAATTCTGGGAAATACTTAGGTGGCAAGGTTGTCTGCGGGGACTTGGGTGGGATAAAGGGTGGGGATGGAATAATTCCGGGGCGGTGGACAAAGCGTGGCGATACTGTTGAGGAACCTGGATCTAGGGCAGAGATAGAAAAAGTGCGATAGTTCTGGTTTAATAGTAAATATTACATCTAAATTGTGAATGTTATAGTACAGAAACTAGCCCTCACCTGCATCACCAGTCGAAATAATCACCCTCATCACCGCCGTCACCAATGTCACCTCCTTCGTCACCCCAAGAGCCACCTTCACCCCAAGGGTCTTGAGGTCTATCCTGGAAGCCTTGTGAGTCCGGATCTACCGGCTCCGGTGCTGAGGCATTTGGATCGGCTGTGTTGCCTCTATGCATTGCTTCATACCCGGCCATTGCACCTGCAGTGGTAGCACCTGAAACCATACCATTTGGCACACCACCAGCAGTTCCAACTCGCTCAAGAGTCCCTCCAGCGACTCTACCAATGGCACCGGCTTCACCGGCGGCAGCGCCTTCTGCAGCTGCACCGCCAGCGGGAGCCTGGCCGCCCATACCGAACCCATACGGCGAAAGGCCAAATACACCATGGCCATGTTGGCGGCTGAAGTAATCGAAATCGATGCTTACGGCTGTAGCCAACATGACAGCACGTTGGTCGAGGGTCATGCCTAAGGGTTTGTTGCTGTGTGACGTCTCGGTGCCGAGAGCTGCGGAATCCATTCGTATTGCGTAGACACCGGTGTCTGTGAAGATTTCGCGAGCAAAGCCTGCGAAATTGCGATTAACGGATCCGACTAACTGATCATCTGCTGATTTCAGGGAGAAATCCCATGATAGAAAGGGCTCATTGACGTAGGCAAATTGATTGAATTGGCCATGGTTTTGGTCGGATGTTCGCACTAGTTGCATCTGCTGTGCTTGTGATAAACCAGAGTCAGATAGCGAGATATCACGGGTTCCCATATCTGTTTCCGGGTTTGGCGATTGGTGATGAGTGAAGAGATTGTATTTTCGCCGCAGAGGTGCCCACTGCTGCTGGGCTTCGCCGATAACTCGCATTTGACCAAGACCGAGTGGGGATACCCTTGCACTCGATCTGGCGCCAGGCTCAATGAGAGAACCGGGGGTTGTGCTTTGAAGAGATGTGGACGCCGAGTGAGCATTTGGGGTTTGATCAAGAGGATCATATACATGGATCTGAGAGTTAATCCAAGAAAACGGGCGATTGAACTGCGATGGTCAGCCAGACGAAAATCACACCAATAGATGACGATTCCATGTGAGCTTACTCGAAGAACTTCGTTTTCTTGTCGGTCAAATACATGTGTCACAAAACTTCGGTGGGTATGGAACCATTGCCGTGCCATTGTACTTGCCAATCCCTTATCCTGTTCTGCCATATATCCAATGTGGTTTCCCTGCGCATCCATGATGATATACTTATTCGCTTGTTCAAATCCACTGAAAGAGTCAGTAAAATTGTTATCTCAAGTAGGCACCCGCGCAGCACTCACATCAGAACATTCATCATCTCTAGCTCTCGTTGTACGACTATTCCTGAATTCGCCAGTATTGAAGTTGCGGGGTGGTTTTCTTTAAGCACACCTCTGGGATCTTCAGACACGTGAACGGGAGAAAGTAGAGTGTTTTGCGAGGGGTCATAATTTTGATTTGTGTCATCTTGGGGCTCAGGGGCACCAGGCTCAGGCTGCTTCAGAGGTTCGGCTTTCCTCAAAGTCTGGATGAGATTTGGTCTTTTTATGCTATTGCGAGGACCACGCGGAGATGCATGGCTTTTGAAGCTTGAAAGAGCTCGGGTTCGAGCTGGTGTCCACTGTTTTTGCAGGGATCGGAGTCGTAAGCCCCACATGGTAGCTCAGAAAGACTAGATTGACCTGGAGAAGGATTGAGGCAAAAGGTTGAAGGAACGCGAGGTTGGTAAGTAATCCACACACTCCGCCGAGACGCCGAGAAACTGATGACGGAAGGTCACTGCGGAGATAATCGGAGATAGCAACGACACTTCCCTGGCTATCGCAAAGGTCAAAGGTTATACATAGAAAAGTCCCTTCAGGGTATGCTTTTTTTACTGCCTTCATATATAAAAAGAAACATAGAAAGATATAAAATGTTCTATTTCCAAGTTATTCGGCCACATTTCAGCTTAATTTGTTGCTCAATTTTCCAGTACTGATGAACTAGTACTGAAAAGCGCTTTTATAGACGTGGAGAATCGCATCTCAAGTCACTTTGCATACATATACATAGCAGACTAGGTCGGCGTGTCTTAGCTAGAATTACTAGGTTCTGTATGAATATATAGGCAATGTGTTTCCATATACGGAGTAAGCTTTCTAATTTTGGAGCATATATGGGCATGTCCAAAAAGGATTCATAGTAATCCTATCGGATTAATCCGTCCAGCGGCACTGCGCTTCATGACTTGACCTCACAGCCCACCAGCAGCTTTATACATTTCATATGATAGAACAATATCGTATACCCAGTCTTCACAAAAGACCCTTGCGAGCCAGTTCGATTTTCCGCGCACCTTCGCCTGCCTTGAATCCTCCCTTCGACACACAAACAGCACTTCCTTCTCCAAGTTCGACCTTCTCTTCGACATCAGGGTGAGCGCACGGGCAGTGGTGTGGGACGTGTACACAAGCAAGAGTTCCGGGGCAGAGGTAGCGGTCGCATTGTGCTGTAACAAGAGATCAGGTAGTCAGTTATGTGGTCACGAGGGCAATGTGATTACAAAAGAATGTTTTTAATAATCAGATATTTAGAATCTTACCTCCACTCCACATTTGCTGGTACCGATCACTGTCACTGGGAACATTCTGTGACCGCTGCTGTTGGCGCTGCTGCTCGCCGCCTCCGAACATTTGGTCGAAGAAGTTGAATTGGGCCTGGGCAACAGATACGAGAAGTAGAAGAGCCCAAAGGGCTTGGCGCCAGCTCTGCAACATAATTTGAATAATTGCACCGACAGTATTTGCAGAATGATCGAGTGTATGGAAAGTAAATCGAGTTCGAGTGGTGTATAGATGAAGCCAGCTTACGGGTACACACGTGACGCCAAGCCTGATCTCCGAACGAAAAACTTCCCCTTTGGAGCTTCACGATCTCCACCTCCAAACAATCCAATTACAACCTACCATGTTCAAGCCGCGAGTGCTAACGCCCCTGCGGGCACTGGAGCGAGCCTTCACCCCGACAATCCGGTCGACACCCGCGCTCTCGCAATCGCAATCCCTCCTGCGCACTCTCTCCGCAACATCCACATTCCCGAAAACCACACCAACACCCTCCCTCTCCCGCGCACTCCTCCCATTCACACAAGTGCGTCACGCCTCGCACGCCTCGCAAGGAACGGCCAATCAACACTCACGTGATCCGGCCGGTAAGCGTCTCGGAGCGAAGCGCTCGGGCGGCGAGTACGTGGTAACGGGATGCATCATTTTCCGGCAGCGAGGCTCGCTATGGTTCCCCGGTGAAAACTGCGGAATGGGACGAGACCACACGATCTACGCAACACAGTCCGGTTACGTCCGCTACTACCTCGACCCGCTGAAGCACTCGAAGCGCCGGTATATCGGAGTTGTTTTCGACAAGGAGGAGCAGCTTCCGTACCCGCGCAATGCACCCAGTCGGCGCAAGTTGAATATGACTCCTGTGCCGATGGCGGAACGCGTCGAAGCTCAGTCTGATCTCGTTGCTTCTGTTGATGAGAGCGGTGTCCGTGTAACAGATGTCGAGGCTGTTAAGGCTGAGTCTGGCCCCCAGCTGCGCCCCGGTTACATGTACCGTGAGGCTAATTGGGAAATCGGTCGGGCTGCTGAGAAGGCTGGTATCGTTGCTATGCCCCATGATCGTGGTAACCGTTGGTTGGCGTGGAGGAAGCGTCAGCAGAGAGCCGAGCGGGCTGCTCAGCTGAAGAGTTTGAAGGGCAAGAAGAAGACGGCCAAGAAATGATAACATTGGCCGTGTGCATGATATCTTGTTCCAATAAGTTCTGGGTTTCTGTAGCGATATGAGGATTTGTATCTGGTTTTCACTGTATTATAGAAAGAGCATTTACCCATTAACTTTTCCACGTGTATTATTCCTTTTTTATTCCTTTCTTATTCTTTTCTTTAGGGACATATTGGCACGAAATTGCCATATTCAAGACCATATTTTACGACATCCTGAAGTATAAAGTGTGCCTCCCATACTTGGCGTCAGCTCAGGCCATCCAAACCAAACAACAAGACTATTTATTGTCTAAATGTCAATTTACAGAGAAATATCTTAGGCCATTGGATCCTTCTCCGTGTATGCCTCCAGATTCAAATCAATGTACTTGGGAATCCCGGATAATATCCGCTGCGATCTTCTCGGCAAGCATATCTATGACCCAGTTAGCACTTGGTAAATCAGAGCAGTAACCAAGAGATACATACAAACCGTTGACTGAGGATGACCAGGAGGAAGGAAAGGAAAGGCGCTAGCATCAACTACTCGCAGTCCGTCCACTCCATAAACCCGGGCCTGGGAGTCAACCACAGCCATATCATCATCGGATGTTCCCATCTTGCAAGTACAACTCGGATGCCACAGGGTCATCACATGGTTCTTGATAAACTCGAGGATCTGATGATCAGACTGCACCTGCGGCCCAGGGTTGTACTCCTCGCCAATGACCACGGGCTCCATAGCTTCACTCTGGAAAGCCTGGCGTATTCGCTTGAACATGGCAATGACAACTTCTTGGTCAGCTTGATCATCGAGCCAATTGGGATTTATCACTGGCAAGTCTGAGGTATCTGCCGACTGCAAAGTGATATTTCCTCGGGACATAGGTGTAATCAGAACACCGAGTATTGAGGCGTACTGGTATCCATCTTTTGGCTGGATTGCTAGGAGGTTTGACGCGTTGCCCATATAGCCTGCGCCAGAGATGTACTATACACCTGCGTGTCAGTAAAATTTCTCTCTATCTAGGAGTGTATCTCTCTCACCTCTGCTTCAGGCCAGTCGGATGGAAATTTGTCCAGTTTACTCTGTGTTTCCTCGGAAAAAGCCGAGCGCAAGAATCGCGGAATTTTCTCAAATGCCAAAAAATCCGCAATTGGATTTGTGATGAATCCTTTTTTGGAGACTAATCCTTCGATAATTTGGCCAGCCGCGTATAGCAGGTCAGTAGCAAGTCTAGTGAATGTTGTCACCCGCACTCGGTACGAAGGAGCAAAGAACGGATGATCCCACATGTTCTGACCTACTCCTGGTCGATCGGCTATAACATTGATTTCATGCTCTTGCAATTGATCGATGGGTCCAATGCCAGACACCATGAGAAGCTGAGGGGACTGAAAGGCACCGGCAGAGATGATAACCTCTTCCGATGCCGAAATGGTGACAGTATCGCCCAGCAAACCTTTCACTTGAACTCCTGTTGCTTTATTGTTTTCATCAAAGACCACCTTCTTAGCGAGGGTATTTGTATAGGTGGTTAGTGAGCTAGGCGTGATCTTGGATAGGAAAGATTGCTCAGAGCTGCTTCGGAGCTCGTTGGATGGATCGATGGTCGATGCGCAATACTGGGATCCCATTATATCACCCAGGTTAAAGTCCTGTACTTGATTGATGCCGATAGCTTCCATGCCAAGGCTCATCCATGACGAGAAAGGTTGAGCAAAGTTAGCATACGATACCTGCAATGGACCACTATCAGAGTCATAGGCATCAACACCATAGTCCGCAGAGGCATTCTGAGCCCTATAGTCGGTGTTTGGCGGCGTGAATTGAACACTCTTCTTGTAGAATGGGAGCACTTTGTCGAATCCGTAGCTGCTATCATTGACTGCACTTGCCCA
This sequence comes from Penicillium expansum, assembly GCF_000769745.1. NCBI lineage: Eukaryota > Fungi > Ascomycota > Eurotiomycetes > Eurotiales > Aspergillaceae > Penicillium > Penicillium expansum. Next base: position 257,686 of record NW_015971172.1, read on the forward strand.
TGTATCCATAGACTCGAGTGTCGGACTGCATTATCCAAGTTAGTCAAGCCGCAAGCATTTACTTTCCGCGGGTCTTTACCGTTGATAGACCATAAAATTCAACGCCGAGCTGCAGAGAAATTAGTTTGATCTAATGTGACAGATTTTGAAAGGGGTACCTACGATCCCCCAAGACATTTTCCTCGGGCAAAATGAATCGCCCGCCTATTGGTACCCGGCTGATCTCTTGTCACAAATCCCCAATCCTCCGGTGATCTAAAAGTAGGATCTGATCCCACCGACAATGCATCAGATGCAGGAAATTCAGCCACAGACTCAAGCTCATAGTGTCCCCCGGCTTCGATCAAGGCAACTTTAAAGTCATTCTGTGCTAGTCGCGTTGCGATCACGCTACCAGCGGTACCACCACCAACGACTACATAATCGAACGTTTGCTCGGCGAGGGGAACTGCTCGTTGTTCCAAAGGCACAGATGCCACGCCACTCGCCTGAAGTGCGAGGAGTACTAGAGTGGTCTGGAACAGCATCGGGAGTAATAGCGCAACTGCTGGGTACTTGAGGCAAGATGCAACCGTATGTTACAGCGAAATAGAGCCGATATGTACAACTCCCAACCGGACTATTGCAATTGTTGCACTAAAGTAGGCTTATCTCCGAAGATCTTCCAGCCTTGAGATATATATTACATTTGGGACCCATTATATTGAGATACCCAATCCAATGCACGGCCCAACCCCCGTTGGCTGGGTACCTGGCCAGGTATGTAACCTTAAAAAGTGCAGCTAGCATCAAAATAAGCATAACCGCGGCCCGGCAGCCCATCCATGGATACTCATTTCACTCAGCTTAATTCCATTGTTACAATATATGTGGAGATGTGTTAGAAAAGGGTAAAATAGTGCCTCCGAGAATGTTATATTCTCACCTCAACTACCTGCTTTCAAAGCGTGATACTAAGCTGCACCATGCATAAATCAACCCTGGACGATATGTTAGGATAATTTCGTTGTAGGCTAAGCCAACCAATATACCAAGATACTGATGGACATTAGGATTCATGATTCCAAAACAAAGATTGCATTAGGAGTGATTGATCATCGGCCAAGTAACACGATATATCTCACTAAACATTCTATCATACAATTTCTCAATTGCTTTAGTTGGCAGTCTCACTCATCCGAACTCAATGCAACATAACTAGCATCTTTCTAGCCATACGAGATTTGTGAAACTAGAAGTGATGTATAGAATTACTTAGAGCCTTCGTGTTTGTTTCTGCTCCAATCGCGAAGTATAATAACGTCATGAAACGTCCGTGCGCAAGTTAAACTCAGCCCCTGGTTATACGAGTTGGTGAGAAAATCCATCACTTGAATTTGCGTAGACTCTTGGGAGTGGCTTAACTTCTCCCATTCGCATTTATCAACCCTGCGCTAGATATCGGAGGCCATACCTACTCTACTAGACGTAGACATCTCGTTACAAAGAGCATCACGAAGCAGGAGAAAATATATATGCCATGAAGAACCCGTTGCACAACCCGCTGCCTGCCTCACTATCCAGTATTATCCCTCATGCCACTGCTACACACATGGCTGACTCCGGGCTGACCATGTTCCACAGGCGAGTGCAAAAAGGCCGCTGCGATTCTCGAATCCTTCATCAACCCGAAACTCAAAATTGATGGAGAAATCCCACGCAAGATGTTTGCGGGGGCCAAGGTAAGAGACATCCTACTGGAATGACCCAAATGATCATGACTTACTCCATGCCAGGGGATCGCCGTATTCACAGCGCTCAGACTTGGGTTCCTGGGTTCTATCCGCTTTGGCTCGGGGCTGATTGTCGCCCGTCTCCCAGATGGCAGCTGGTCGGCCCCATCAGCCATGGCCATGGGCGGGCTCGGCGCCGGTGGTCAATTTGGCGCAGAATTGACGGATTTCGTATTCGTTCTGACCACTGATGCCGCAGTGAAGACATTCATGCAGTCGGGTAATTTGACTCTTGGTGGGAATATATCCATGGCTGTCGGGCCCGTTGGTCGAAGTGCTGAGGCTGGGGGAGTAGTGGGCACAAAGGGCGCAACTGGGGTATTCGCCTACTCCAAGACTCGTGGATTGTACGGCGGTCTTACAGTCGAGGGTGGTGTTCTTGCAGAGCGTGCGGATGCAAACAAAAAGCTATATGGGCGGAAAATTCGAGCAAAGGAGCTGCTGAGCGGATCGATTCCACCACCGCCTGAAGCTGGAGTCCTCATTGAGGTTTTGAATGGGGATCTCTTCCGTATCGAAGCACTTGTGGAGCCAACCGTGGAGGGCCCCGAGCAGCCGCGTGAACAAAATCCCGAGACTTCTACGCATGCCCCTGGCGATCAAACACAGGGAATTGTGGCGGTTGCTGCTAATCCTCTAGCAGCTGCCGAGATAAGCACAGAGCAGACGCCTGGAACTGCGGAATCACCCACCGGAGATTCCCACAGTATATCCCATGAGCAAGGTGCCCAGGAGACAACGCCAACCGCTGGAAGTAAACCAACTACTGGGTCAGGTACCGAGGAAGCAGCTGGAGGTGCCGAATCATCTAACAAGATTACCCACGATATACATACATCAAACGTGCAAGAGCCTATGTCTAGTGCTGAGAATGTTTTGTCTGTCGAGCAGAGTACACAATCAGTACTTCAAGGCAATGAACCGCCAGATACGCAGAATATCTCTCGTGAGCCTGGTGTCCCGGGCCCTATACCCGCTACCGAGCGGCCGTCTGACGGCATAGAGACTACTTCTAGTATGATTCGCTGAGTACTCAAAGCTCTGTTGGTTGAAAACTGCATTGATTTTCTTTGTGGAATAGATAAATATCCAAAATGAGATGCTTCAACTATTGCAGATAGACCAGGGTAACCCCCTAACAATCAAAGTGTTCTTCCACCATCACCTTGCTATTCCGGTTCGGAATCTTCTCTCCGGGCAGTTTGCCTGATCATTGCTCCTTAGGTTGGTCGACAGTTAGGGAAGTCTGGCTCTTGCTCGGCTCGGTATCGGCGAAGTGATTCTTCAAAAGTTCGAACGCAAGACGAGGGTTTTCCGCGGTGGCGATGAGTGACTGCAATTCTTTGTCGACTCTGGCACCAATAAGTGCAAGAATATCGTGGTTAATTGGAGATCTCTCGGTATTTCGGAAGGCGGAAAGAGGGCCATCAACACGGTTTGCCCAGTATCTCGGATTTGTTGAATTGAGGGCCCGTTTGAGGGATTGAGACCATAGCAGGAAGTCGCCTTCACTGCTGAGCATAGGTATCATGGGAAGCAGTTTGGAGAAGGGGAGAGTCGACATGACTGGGTATGTCAAGGGCGAAGTGTGTGTGTGTGTGTTAAAAGACCCACTGGCTGGGAGAGAGTAGAAACAGGAGTGTCAAAAGTGAAGAGGCAATAAAAGACGAGTGATATCAGATAGATAGAAAATGACAGAAGAAAAGAGAATATGAGAGTGAGAGTTTGCTTATTTCTTAAGATAAACCTACAAGATCTGTGACCCATTTCTTCTTGCTGTTAGGTATTTATCTTTGCATTTCTCCAGAACTAAGACAGGTAGATATCTTATATTGAGATCTTACTAGCTTTGATCCACGCCTAGATATTGTTCTAGTTCACTCGTTCCATACTAGAGACTAAGTGCTGGGAGGAAACAGGGAAGTCATATGACTACCAACACATCCGCTATCTATTCTCTTCTAACATTCGTAGAGATATCTCATCATCTTCCATTTGCACAACTTCGAGCCGATTGGGTGCCTGCGCAGTACCTAGTACGCGTCTTTCTAGAGCTTGTACTCCAGGCTCAGAAGGGTCTCCGCCATGTAGAAAAATGGTGTTCATTGTGTCCGCAATACGGGCGGCTTCGTTAAGCATCTGGTGTTTAGCCTCCGTGTGCTGCGCAGCTCGCTCACATAGTTGTACTAACGTATCGTGGTCCTTGTTGTAGGGTCTATGGTGCTTTCTACCGTCGCCAGTTTCTTTGAATATCAGTCAGTTTTGCGTTTCTCTAGAGCTGATGTATGTAGGTACCTGGTATCTCATATTGAGAACTTCCTTGTTTCAAACCACCCTCCAGCTAATTTGTGCCCCTCAAAGTCTCTCTGGAGATAAATCCTGGAATCGGAACGCCGTCATGCATTTCCTTATCGTGTCTCTCGGCATGTCGACTCGTGGCGAATGTCCTATCACACTTGAAAGCCGTTGCGCTTGGGCAAGGAAATCCTTCTGCCTTTCTCAGGGAGCTATAAGGACCCTCATCGCTATGAAACCTCGTTGCGTGCACTGCGGCCCCGTTTTTGGTGGTACGCTCCCCGCCTCTTAGGAGATTTCTATCCTTCATGGGATCTTCCAACCCTCGCCACTACTCATTTGCCCCAAAAAAACCCCGGAGAGCTGGTCGTCTTCGCGTTGCGCCTTATCGAGTAGGGTAATCCTCTCCGTGATTTCCCTAAGAGCCCATTGTTAGAGCCATTATGATCTCCACTATGAGGCATTTCTTCTTGCTGTCAGTCATCTTTATGCTTCAGGGGGTAAATAAGGATCTCATATCGAGGACATACTGACGTCCACGGGTTGACTTGTCAATAATGTAAGCAGAGGATTTATTAGAGAGAGGAAGGAGAAAAAAAGAAGTTGCGCTTGAAAGGAAGTTGTGGGGAAGACAACTTTGAAATGGTAAGAAAGAGAAGTAATAATTGGAAGAAAGAGGGAAGAAGAAGATGGAAGTAGTACCTCCAGATGCCCAAGGCTGTATAATTGGGTTGCTAGTTGGAAGCAAGAGAGAGGCGAGGGAAGGTGAGAGGTCCATCATGTACTCTAAACCTCAAGCCTATTCATGCAACTCAAGGCTTGAAGCCCAGGTCTAGTGGTCGGGGTGGAAAGGGAAAAAAGGGAATTGCCTTGATGTTGCAAGAGGGCCATATAGGTGAGAGGTGAGCAGGAGAAATATGATGATATATAACTGCACTGCAGTATGGTATATCCCAAACTTCTTCATACACACGGCTTATATCGCATAGGTATATACTTCCACTAGTAGTGATATATGAAGAGAAGAAGAAATCCCACCGATTCTTCATGCTAAAACATGTAGATATACTAGATCCTAGGTGAAAGCCAGACAAAGAACCATCTAGGCAATCTTGAGAGAGGCAAACAATCCGCATAGTTCCAATATTCCATTGCACTACATAAGCTCTGATACCCATCCATCGGTATAAAATTTTGAGATAGGGGTGGATATAGATTTAGTGTTACACTCGGCGAACACTCATTCACAAAATCAGAAGTAATTAAAGTCAATATTTCTCTCTAGAGGCATGGCATTTAGATTCATCCCCAGGGGCAAGTTCAAGCTAACTCGCAGCATCTTACGCGAGTAGTAATCTCATGACAGGAAAATGGGAGTCTGAATAGATCCATTAAAATAAATATGATAAATGACATTGGTATCAAGAACTAGCACAAGAGATCACTCCTCAAACAATCGACCTAAAATCAAACTTTGACAAACAAATTCATTACCGACAACCCTCGCAGTACATCTCAGCTCATTGGGGGGCGTAGGAGTGGAAGATGCGATCGACTTCCTACGCTTCTTCCCATGGAACAAGTGAATTCTCTGCGTCTTCGGTTTGGGCGTCAACATTGACTTCGCAGCAGCTTGATCTGCATCATCAACATAGATCCAGTCCCACTCAGTCGACAAACCAGCATCGGACTGTGAGTCTATCAATGCCCTGGCCGTGCCGAGATCAGGGACACGCTCAACCCGGGATGCCCCTAGGGCGTAAGTCAGGAAAATGTAAGCTTTCCTCTTTTCCTCTACCTTTCCACGACCCATGACAAGGAGCACTGACTGCCCTGCGAGCAATTTTGTTCGCGCGGAGATGGTGTTGGCAAGACGGGCTGTGGATGGAGGGTTGGGAGCCATGACTCTGGATTTTGTGGCGCCGTTGAGGTACATTGAGTCGCCGGCTGGGAGGAGGTAGATATCCCAGTCGAGAACCCGACCTTGGGAGACACAATCCTCTACCCACCGCCCGGCCAGACATGGGAGGTTCAATGCCAGTGCTTGCATGTATTTTTCTCGCCGAGAATGGGTATCGGCAATTAAACAGGCAAAGCCAACGTCATCAGCAAGAGCTGTAAGACGGAGACCCTTGTTACTGAGGTCTGCATCCTTGGCTCCACCTTTGGTGGGAGTATCAACAGGAACAATTGATGAAGGCTCGAACAATTCAGTAAATCCGTCATGTAATACAGTGCCGCCATTCTCGATTATCAGCCTAGTCACACGATTTTTAGATGCTTCATTCTCCTTGTAAGAGACGGCAAACACCATCCCAGCAAAGATCCCGCTGCCTTGGTGAATGCTGCGGGACAAGCGTGAACTGGGAGAGACAGGCGCTGATGATATTTCGGATGGGGTATGCACCATGCTCTCTTGTGGTACAGGCGCCGGGCGATATGTGAACATCCGATCTTTGAGTTGATTCCATAGGATAGTATCAAGATATACACGAGCAATAGGAACTTTGATCACATTCTCGCTGTTGCCCATCCCTCCATTTGGCAGACTTTTGCGTTGCTTGGGACCGACTATGACAGTGGTATGACCGTAAATGTCGGTTATAGGATAAAGACCATCGTCGGCAGCTTTAGCCAGCTCTTCCCTAGTGAGCTTGTCATCAAATCCGCGGACGATATGAGTGACTCTTGGAACATTATCCATCTCGATTTTGACAGAGTCTCCGACACGAAGCTCGAATCTCTTGACGGCACCTTTCGGCACCTCGACAGGAAGACTGTCCTCAAATTTCACAGAGTATTTAACCTGCGATACGCCCAGTGGTGTTCCAAAGCATGTCGCTGGGTAGTATGCCCGTTTCTGGCCCATCCAGACAGAAAGGACTTGACTTGGAGCAACCACGGTGTTCTCCGATATAGTGTGAGATGGTCGAGGCGTGGTAGGCGAGTCATCGATACTGTTCGCCTCTGACTCAATTATATCATCCGAAGCAATTGTTGATAAAACCTCGGTGAGTTCCGATGATGGAGGTGGTGGTCGACTATGAACGACAACCTTTGGTGGGGGTGCTGATCTAGCAGTAAGTCCGGAGCTCTTTTCTGGAACATGCTTCTTCTGCGTAGACATCGAGGTAGCCGGCTTGCCAATTCTTGATCTCCTGCGGAAGGGCTGCTCAGGCGAGCCCTCGATTTCCCAAACATTCTCGGGGGCTCGTCGCGGGGGCTTTGATTGCCTTCGAACGACTTTTTCGGGGAGTTGCACTAAAGACACATCATCCGAATCCGCGGGAATGGGAGCCAGTCTTTCTTGTGTTGCTCGAATAGGTGCAACGGATTTTGGGGGCTGTAGGCGAGGGGTGAGAGGTATGATAGGGTCGGAGGCAATGTAGCTTGAGCCATCATTTCCGCGCCGCTTCTTTTTCGGTCGAGTCGGCGATCCATCAATCAAGGCCCTGAACTCTTGATCCTCTGTGGTAAAGATCCCGATTCCCATATCAAATCCTCCTGTCCCAACCTGCGGCGAAAGATCTGCCGCAATTTCAGTCAAAGCCCTGCGTTGGCCTCCACCCGGACTGGACAGCAATTTTTTAAGAGGTGAAGAGAGTGCCCTTGCCCCAGCTGGGCGGGTGTGATTCTTTCGAATACTGGGGATTTCTTTGAACATGGGTGGAAGATCGTCGTCTTCGTTGTTCAGTCCATCGCCATTGGACCCAGCCTCGGAATTGCATTGGGAGTGACTGGGGCTTGTTTCTGGGATACTCGTCAATCGAGCCATATCCCCGAGATGCTTCAGACGTTGATTCATAGGTGTCTCGGCTACACGGGATGGCATCGATGATGAGTTGCCCGCGGTTCCCGCTTCCACTCTGGAAAGCGACGAGTTTACATGTTGCTGCTCCGAGGGGTTGCTGGAGTGTGGTGGTATATTCTCGTTAAGTGATGAATTCTGAACGGGTTGAATGGCAGGTTCATTTGATACAGAGCCATTTCTCTGGGTATTGCTGTTCGAGTGTCTTGATTGTGGTCGCGAGCAGGGGGAGGAGGATTGAAGACGGTCTCGTCCGGGAGAATTCACATGAGAACGGGAAGGCGACCGATGAACACTGTCCCTAGTATTATCGGCTTGTATGCGTTTTGGTGATGATTGAGGTGATGGTTGAGAGTCTTTTACCATGGCCTGGGAAGAACGCATGACACCGTTTGGCTGTCCATCATTTTGTGAGCCGAAGGCGTCTCCATGGGCTATCCCATCCTCTAGTTCTCCGTCTACTCTCACACGAGATGGAGAGGGAATCGGCTCAAGCCCAAGTACCTGAGATAGTCGGTCGTGGGCACTGGCGGCAGCGGCGGCAGTAGCAGCATCCAGAAGAGGTCCATCGTAGTTCTCTTTATCTTCTTCGGCCGAAGATTGAGGAAGGTCTTGCGATCGTGGCACTTGCATATCTTCTTCTTGTTCGGTTTCTTCCTCGCTGGCAACAGCTTCTATCATTTCCTGGTCTTCTTGTCGTTCACCTGGCTGCTTGGGAGAAGTCTGCGGTCTGGCGGAGAGATTGGATGTAGATCTGGCAGGAGCACTCAGACCGGCGAACTGAGCGGCTGCTTCCTCGTCGATTTCTCGCTGTCGTCGCGCACGTTCTATAAAGCTTGACTCTTTATAGAATTCCTTGTCACTCTGATCCGACTGGATATTGTCGGCCGACCGAGTCAACCTCTCCCCCAAAGTCCCATCACGCTTTGTCTGTGATTCCTTCATCGATATATAGTTCATGTTCGGTTCGGAGGATTCTCTCATGAACTGAGCCGGGAATCCCGTCAAAGGTGACGAAATACCATTGACGACACGAGCAGGTTGAATCGGGATATTGGGCGATGGACGATCTGATACAAGCTCCGTCTGTAGGCCGTGGACAATGGGAGACGATGGGGCCTGAGTAGCCCCGAAAACCTGGCTCAAGCCAAGAAGACCGCCACTCGACTCAATACCACTGGCTAAGGGATTCCGTGAGATGCTTGGGGTCTCTGTTGTTCCATCGTTTGCCTCATGCTTTTTCACCACCGTCCCGGGTGTTTCTGCGAGAAACCGTTGCGATTCGGGGAAGAGATCGGGTGCATATGCCATTGGAGAAGACTCGTTCGGGTCGAAGGCGCTCTCATCGTCATTATCATCGTCATCTTGGGAGAGGTTCGTTGTATGGTGTGCGGCGTCAAATTCTGAAAGCAGGTCGATATGGCCGCTGTCGCCCTCACGCAATGTCCTCAATGTCGCTCCATCGGCTCCTGTTTGTGAATAACCTTGATGCATAGATTCCCCATTTTGTCTGATAATGCTGTCGTATACTGACTGCGAGACGACCTGTGTATCCCCAGGAGCAGCCTCTGCGGAGCTCATATTGCCGAATTGCGATCCTGGTACGATGCCTGCTTCATTCCCAATCTTATTGGACATCATTGTGCGTGGTTCATGCTGCCGAGATCGATACAGAGGGTGTCGGTGTTGGTGCACAAGGCTTGCGGGGTTTGATGGTGTTTTCGGAGGTATGTGTTGGCCGGTGCACACTCCATCACCATTGGAGGCACCGTTAACTTCGTGGTATGTGTAACAAAGAGGGTGATTCGGCTCGTTAATAATTTTTGCAGATCTCGAATGGCACGGCTGAGATGGATCGTGCTCCTGGGGATGTCTGGGTTAGTCCAATGAGGGCGAGGGACGCTGCAGGGTCGTCACATACTAGCCCCAACGCGTCGCGTTGCAACTTTGCAAGGTCGATGCTATCATCCTGGGTTTCCATTTTTCGACGACATATAGTCGCTGAAGTCTCAGACGTCTCTATAGCGATATTTATATTTGTAAAATACGATTTAACGTAGTCTGATACTTCAAATGCCTTGTGTCGAGACATAAATGCAAATGAAGGCCTCGGAACGCGAAACGCGTGTGTCACGTGCACTGAAGTAATATTACTTCTTACGGCCTAGCGCCATGAGCGTACATTGAAAGACTCAACAGCGTTCGACAGCATGAGTGTGGCATTGTAGACATTTAAATTATTTACAAATCTACTCCGTATAAAACAGTTTATTAATTGACTTGGAAAGAAGCTGGGTGATGAGACATTGATTTCATAGATCATTATGCAAGAATAATACATGTGTACAGTTATGCAAGACAATGCAACATAATTACAGAGAGGGTATCTGAAGCCCTTAACATTTCCCGCCTTGAGGGGACCCAAGAAGAACCCAAGACAATCAATCACGAGTGCGGTTTGGAATCCATCTCTTGATGAGGAACTCGCGCACCTTGTATTGGCCAAAGAGCGCGCCAATATCATCAAGTGAAGCAGCTGGCGGAGGCACTTCAACATAGCAGACAACCAAGCTCTTCAACACCTGGGCCTGTACACGGCTGACGCAGTGCATCCACCACCAGCTTCTCGCCTGCTTCTCTGCTGTGTAGTTCTTCCGTTCTTCCGTCTCGGACCAATAAGGGTGGGTGTATGAAGGAACGATGATGACGGCGAACTCGGCGTGGGAGAATACCGGTCCGCGGTTGTAGAGTAGATAGTCGGTTCCGAATTTCACACCGGAGCGGATAACCCACCCGAGGGACCGGAAGTGGTGGTAGACGGCGTAGGAGGTCATAAAGGGATCATCTGGTTGGAGGGATGCGGAGCAGTCACGGGCAGGTTGGAAGGAGTGGTGGCAGAACTTTTGGAGGAGGGCAGAGATGGTGGTTGGGGATGTTGATTGGACCACTCCGGATTTCAAGGGTGAGTCGTAGATTTGCAATGCTCCAAGCGAGTAGGCAAGGAAGAATGCCTCTTCGTTGGAAAGTTGAAGATGCTCCTCATTTGGGAAGTCATCTGAGTCGAGGCTGTCGACAACAGCATCGGGCGATTGTAGAGACGAGGGTGAGGTTGATATGAATTCTTTTTTTTGCACGACTGATGAAAAACGCACGGATTTGCTGTTAGGCGGGGTCTCAGGTTGGGTTTGTTCAGCGAGAGCCGCATTTTGTGCAGCCAATTCGCGTGCCTGCTTTGCCTCCAGCGCCCGAGCTTCTCTTGCCTTCTTCAAGGAGAACTTCTCCGTTGTAGTCGCTGTGACATTAGTCGTATCGTCTGTGGATGTTGACTGAGGAGCTTCGTCAAGAGACTCAGAAACACCAGATTCCCTAGCAGCCGCCTCGGCTTTGAGGGTTTCCTCGATGGCTAGCTTCTCCATCCGGGCACGCTCTAACTTCAGTTCACGACGTTCAGTTCGTCGCAGTCTTGTAATCTCCTCACTGGTCTTCTCATTATGTAACCCTCTTCGTTTTTTCTCTCGCGCCAGCCAGCTGGGCTCACTTCGACTTAAACTACCCTTGCCGAAGAATCCCATCTGCCATAAGGCATTAATGGATCTCTCGTCCGTAACATGGATCGATGAGGTGGCTTTGTCAAAGTATGCCGAATAGACTTCTTGACGGGGCGGGGAGATAAGGAACGTGAGGTACGAGAGAACAACGCTTATAAGAGAAAGAGGGTTATGAGGAATTACAGGAGGAACGTGATGTACATTGACCGGAAGAGGAAACTGGTGAATCTGTCTGAAGTTTGGCCTAGGAGGACGAGGAGCACGAGGCGGACGTGCATTTGATACAGGCCCTGATTTGGTGGCCACAGGCATGTCCATGCTGGTTACTGGAGTGGCCATCCTGAAAACCGCTACTGGATGAAGAAAATATTCAAAAAACCCTAAACACATCATTCGAGGTTAGCGAACTGTGCCGAAACATGCGAGTGAATCAATCGTCATGATAATATCTTCTCAGATACCGTTGTAGTCAATTCAGCGGATCATCGACAGGCAACTAGAAATCAAAAGTGTCGCCTGCCTGAGCTAAATAAATGGTGTCATCACCGAAGGTGAAGTGTGGGCTGAAGGGGAGAGTGTAGAAGAGCTGAGGATCATCTTACCTAGAAGTCTCTGTGTGTATGAACAACCTGGAATCAAGTGTCAATTAGTAAATATCCACCATGGCTCTGCACATTAACAGAGCTCGATAGTCATTTAAGAGAGATTATTCTCTTCTTTGCTCAGGTGCGAGAGAAAAAGGAAATTTTGCGGTCGAAAGCTCCGTTTAAAAAGCACCGTGTGACTAAGCAACATGGTCCGAGCTCTTCCTCGTCGAGAAAAAAATTCCTCCACTTATCGCCGACGCAAGTACTAACACAGGACAATTCATCAATACCGCCAAGTAAGTTTCTAATTCGTGTTCTAAGTGGTCTTTGTTGCTCATGTGCTAATATTGCTCTCTCCAGAATGCATCTTATGGTATGTTCCAATTGCGATATCGAAGCGAGGGAATCTTCAGCTCCGTTCGGAGATCGGTCGCTAATTTTTTGACGAACAGTACACCCTCGATACCGCTGGCAAGCGTGTTTACACCTTGAAGAAGGTATGGAAATCTTTGCGCTGGGGAGACCGCCGCTATTCAGTGAACCTGCGGCTCCCCGGATCACATCTTCAACCTTGCCAATAATTCTAACTTTTCGAAATTATAGGTCCTGAACGGCGAGGTCACCAAGTCTGCCCACCCCGCTCGCTTCTCCCCCGATGACAAGTACTCTCGGTAAGTAGCGATACCCTTCTGCAAAGGGCACAATGGATGGACTGGAAACTGACCTATTTCTCAGTCACCGTGTCACCCTGAAGAAGCGTTACAACCTTCTCCTCACCCAGCAGACCGGTACGTCGCATATATCCTCCCAAAATTTCCCTCTCCCCGAAGTACTGGAAACTGACATTTTATCGTTCAGAGACCCCCGTTAAGGCTTAAAGGGATCGAGGCTGTGAAAAATGAATTACCGGGTGGCTTAGCCCATGTTTTGGCGAATGGTGTTTTTCTTGTGGTCAACGGATGGCTGAGATGTCCATACTTGTTTTTCTATCCTTGGATAATCTATTCGGGGCTTCACCTAGACATTCTAGAGAATACGATACCTGATCTAGGCAATCAACAAGGATTTTGTCAAATGTTCATAAAGAGCCCTATGGATTGGCTATATTCTATGTTCAACTATAAATCACAAGACAAGACATGGTCATTCCTCATAAAAATGCCGACAACCACCATGACAGCGGCATTGACCAAGTGAACTTTTTTTCTTTCCATGCCCCAAAACTCCAGCCCATGTAATCAAGATGCAAAGTCATCCACGCAGCACATTTAGCGCTTCTTCGAGTTGACATTGCGGCCAGCACCGACCTTGGTACGACCGCCAGCCCTGTTACGCTCGCCAGTCAAGATACCAGGGAGGTAGTCTTCGTCCATGAGATCGCGCTCACGACGCTGCCTCCGCTCTTCCTCCTCGTTGGCGCGGACATACTCCTTCTGATCTTCGGCGAGAACGAGCTCGGTACCCCATCCTCGCTGACCACCGCCGCCCTTCCACTTGCCGTTCGCGCTGCCTGCGATCGGCTTGGGAACGCTGTATACATTGCCGCGCTTGTTCCACTGCATGTTCTTCTTCAGGTGCATTGTGAACGCGCCGTTGGCGGTGGTAGTGCATGAGACACGGGTGAGAGTATCCTTGCCACAGCGAGGGCAGAACTGCTTGTTCATCTCCTTTGTAGTCAAGAAGCAAGCGTGACAGCGCTTGATGAAGGTTCTAAGATGCTGGATCTTCTGGAGGGTGGTGGTAGACAGAAGGTTGAGGTTCATTTGCAGGAGAACGTTTTGGCACTATACAGAATAAGCAATTGGACGATAGACACATTTCATGTGGGGGTGTACTTACTGCGAAATCAGTGGTCATAGTCGCAACCTGCATTGTCTTGGGCGCAGCGGTAAGAGTCGCTGTCCCCGACTCATCCTCAGCAAGACGCTTTTTATAGTTAGAGGGCGTGATCCATTCTCCGTCGTCAGAATCAGCAGCATCATCCGCATCCAGATCTTCGTCCTTCTCTTCTTCGTCAGCAACGGCAACGGCAACCTCGGCGACTTCGTCGGCCTCGTTGGCTGCGGCAGTTTCTTCCTCCTTCGGAGACTCTTCCTGGACGTCTGCGACTGTGGTCTCCTTCACGCCCTCCGTAATGGCTTCCACATCCGCATCCTCGGGCTTGGTCTCCTCGGACTTGGCCTCCTCGGATTCCTCCTTAACAGGAGGCTTTCCATTGATTCTCTTCTGTCCAGGGACACTTCTTAACCGCCAATCTCCTTCGTTCTTTTCGCACTCAATTTCGTAGGCAAGCGCAAGGACCTCAATATCAGTTCTACTGAGGACAGAACGGTCACCGGTCTTGCGAGCGAATTCGCTGATAATATTGAAGCTCTTGGGTGTGGGGGATCGCTGCTTCAAGAAAGGCAGATAGAGTGTCTCGACACGTGCGCGAGCATCGGGATCGCGGATCTCGCCCACCACGGAGGGGGTGGTGATAATTTCGTCGCACTGGGCAAGGAGGGTTGAAAGCGGCGGGGTATTCTTGAGAATCGGGCCAGCGTCCAGCACGATTGTGTGGACGGGCTTGGTGGATGCGGCAGTAGTGTCCGCCATTTTGTCCTGTGTATTAGGACTATTCCCACTGATCGACAATGAGAAAAGACGAGATCGTTGGCGACTTGAAAGAATTGGCCGAGTTGTGGAAATGAAATTTCTCTGTGAACAGTGGCCTGTGCGTCCTTATCGGTCTATCTTATCGCCTATCCAAATCTACCAAGGTACTATATTCTAACTGGCATTTTCGTTTTGTACATGCAATTGGACATCAGAAAGCTTTAATTGTGCGTTTATTCTTCTGCTTCTTGGTATTCAAATAGTTATCTTAAATACTATATACTAAATTAAAGAAAGGTTAGTCCAAATGGAGAAGACAACGCCGATATTGTCAACATATTTACCCCTTTACAATCTTCATTCAACAAGAAAATTTCATGATCACAGTGCAGGTCAATCAGCAGAAACAGATTCTTCCGAGTCTCAGCACAGGAAACCTTCCTTCCTTTCTTCAGGGAGGACCTAATACTCAGTTACCGCCATGTTGAGAGCAGCACATGTTGGAAACCAGGCCAATAGGTTTCCGGTGCCTCCCCGGGCTGAGTAGAGAATCTCTTCAAAAATAGTAAGCACAGAGTGTGTTTGGAAAACCAAACGAATTTGTTCGTTTTTTTGCAGCAGGATTAGAAGTTTCATGAAAGGCATACCCACAATAGACAACCTATATCCGATGGTTCGACGCAAACAGCTCCCAACCAATGTAAGTTCGAAGATCTTTACCATATATCTCGCATACATATTGTATTTCACTATTTCGAGATAGATATGATCTTCTCTCAAACAGGGAGACTGCATGTTTCAACCTGCAGTCTCAACTAAAATCCCAAAGGTCCTTGTGAAGAAAAGAAATTGGAAAGAGGACAATGGCAAAGAGAGCTGCTGCAGACTGTAAGGAACCAGGATTTCATATCTCGCGTTTTAACCAGCAGTGGCTAGATTTATAACACAGAGCTGACATCTTGGTCCAAATAGATATGTAGCTTGCACAGCCCACAATAACTTCAGAGGGTTTTCCGCCTATGGCATGGAAGAAGTTGTCCAAGAAGTTATCTAGACGGCGATTCGGCAGATTCATGAGAAGCTGCTCTGAGCAAAATTCTTGGATGAACAATATCTCGCATGGGATGCCTGTATGTTGTAGACTCGAACCCACGAGAGAGAGAGAGAGAGAGAGAGAGCGGTCAATACACGTGGAATCCCATCCAATCGAGCTGTCCCGATCGTGATTTGAATCCGGCTAGCTGCAGTAAGATGGGCAACCAGAGATAAAGGGGTAGTTATGGGATGCACACTACCCCATGACATCGTTGACTGGAACAAGTAGAAACGTCTTGGCATATTAAATTGCCCAAAATTGCGACAAAATAACCGTTTTTTGGCTTTCATTGGATCCTACCTATTAGGGCAAGAAGGTTTCCGGTCTCCAGATCAGACTCAATTGAGGTAGGTACCTAAGGATTAAGGTACAGTCGGATCTTAACACAAACTTGATTCTATATTCTAGATCAATGCAAGATTCAACTCCCAAGCTGCCATGACAACTCAGCAGGCAAGGCAACCTGCATGCAAGTCTAGAGACCAGCGCCCTGCATATTGACAAGAAGTATTGCATAAATGAGTGTTTCACTGCATGATTCAAAATGTGGCAGCTAGAAATGCGAAGCCATGTTTCTTTGATGCTGCGACGGATGATCAGCCGTCGATATTCGTGTATCAAACGAATAGCCCTAATGGTTGTATGTGACATGTCAACCTAGACAGCGCCACCTTGGCAGGGGTCTTTTTTGGCCACACGCCGTTGGGAAAAGTCCAAATAACGTAACTTGTTAATTGCTTTTTCTTGAATTCTTCCAAAAATTTGACGCATTGCCACGAGCTGAATTGCGTGGTTAGCAGTTTTGGATGTTGTGAGACGCGACTAATTGAGGCCACATAATTACACTGAGACTAATGTGCTTTGTATAAGAAACATTGACAAAATCCAATTACTATGTTTAGCAAATGGAACACATCCCCATATTTGCGACAAACGAAGCTTTTCGGGAGCGGATATCCGGGCATGATCATCCCTTACAAGGTGTGTGCCATTATCGAATGATGTGGCTGGATGTTCCAACAAATAGGAGATTTTATCGTTCTATTCAATGTTCAATTGGACACTCTGTTGTTTTAGCTGTGGGTTAATCTGTCGCATACAGAGGAGTTCAGTGGCAATAAATAGAGCGCCCCTTACACCTCGAGTACGGTAAATGAGCTTAATTTGGCCCTAACATGCAAAATGAGACAGTGTTTACGATAGGCTGTTCGTTTCTCAGTCAACTAATAAGACAGACTAAACCTTGTTCCAATCATTCCTCAAATCTCCAAGGTAACAAGATGAGGGGCAGAACCAGGAGGGGAACAAGTCGAAGAAGCCGATCAACGCATGTATAGACATGTGTCAGTGTCTCGATAGCTTGGGGTTCCAGGTTTTTGCCGACCATCCCCGTCATTACCATTTAATTTACATTGCATCTTCATTGCCTGACAGTCTCACTACACTAGACTATGTCATGGAAAGGGATATGATAATTGGCTTCCAAACTAAAGTGGCACGCATAACCACGATTTGGAAGCCAGTAACTAATAGGGTTGACACATTCAAGCTCACATTTATCTCTATGGCCGAGCAGCTTTCCGTACGTGAATCAACTACAGTGAAAGATTCCATGGGCGGATTAATACATAGGGTTAGTTGAGTCCAGGACAACATAATCTCAGGAACCACTTGTCATTATCACTTGCTATAAATTATGATTTAGTATCACCGTCGGAGATGACCGGACATCAAATGAGATGACCTCCGAGCTGTCTGCAAGTAAACAACATATGTTGTATGCAAGTCTTGCATCATGACATATTCCAACTGATTTGAAATATCTTCAGCTATTGCATATAGCATCCCGGCAACTTGGAACAGAGTGAGGAACAGAGTGATAATCCGTGGAAGTATAGTTTGCCGTGCGTCAATCGACTAAACAAGGCAAGAATAGGCTACTCCTTATATGTAGTGCAACTAAGCAGTCTAGATGGTCGGTAAGTCGAGCCGATCGCCCCATATGCGATCGACAGGAATAACTTGAGATTATTGAACCATTCAGGGCAGTGAGACGGAAGGGGTAAAGGTTTCTGGGGTCTCAAAATAAGGTGTGGGAAATTAATATATCAAAGACCCTGTAAACTATAATTCGTCCCCATGTAAATTGCAACCACAGCCACCAAGTTCAAAGGCGAAAAAAACAAATGAAAAGAAGACAAAAGCAAAAAATAACAAAGAATCATCGTATAGAGGTGTAGTTAGTACGGAGTACAGAGGTACATATCGAGTCCATCGGGGCCAACACTGGACCCGATTCGTTGTATGGGGCCCCTTGCGCTGCACACTGCCGCAAACACGCTTTTTAGACGGGGATCCTGTCTCGCGTCAAAAGCATTAACCCGCTTATCCGTGGAGTGAGGAGAAAGAAAATGCCTGACCTTTTAGGAACTCGGTACTGTCTGTCTCTCAAAAAGGGATAGTGGATTCGTTCCTCGCCCGTTTGGTTTCTGGGGCTGCATGGATTGTTTATGGCAACGCTGCACATTAGATTTATGCGCTTAGGATTATATTGCGGCGATATCCTCTCGGATTTTTCGCTTCTTAGTGGAGAGTTTGTTCTCTTATCACTCTTTTGTGCCCTATACCGGTCGTTATTTAGATCAAGATCGACTATTGATCGGATCGTTAGACTGTTCCCCGGGCAATCTTCTCTTTGAGAAGTAGCCATCCCTTCGTTTTTTCTAAAGCCACAAGAGCGTGAGACGATGAGTCTATTGTACCTTCGAGATGCGATCTTCAGGCGAGATAGTGACGGCATATTTATGTCCCCCCGAGGCGCAGTGGGCTTGATTATAAGCGTTGTGTTCACGGCCTTGGCAACCTGCTTCGTGGCGATGAGGATGTATACTCGTATAAAACTTATGAATCGAGTGGAAGCAAACGACTGGATGGTCATTATTGCACTGGTAAGTCAAATGATTGATATCGAAGGATGCCAGATACTAATGCAGACGCATAGTTAAATTCATATGTCTTCATGGCCCTCGACATTATCGAAGCCGTCAGTGGCATGGGAGTGCATATAAAAGATATCCCACCCAGTATTCTCGAGAGACAGATGAAGGTAGGTTTACCATAAGCCGGGGGTCGTCACCTATCAACCACATCTAACAAAGGATCCAAATAGGCCTTCTGGCTCACCATTCCTTTCTACAACGCCGCCGTCCTGTGCGCCAAAGCTTCAATTCTGATGCAGTACTTCCGAGTCTTCCCAACACACCGCATGCGCGTTGTCTGCTGGGTCATGATCACCTTCCTCGCCATCTATGGCACTTGGGCAGTGATCAGTGCGTTTCTCAACTGCATTCCCGTCGCCAAATTCTGGGACGATACAATCCCAGGCTACTGTTTGAACAAGACCAAACTGTGGTTCTCCAATGCTAGTATGCATATCTCAACCGATATTGCTATCCTAGTCATTCCCATCCCGGCTTTAATGGCAGTCGACTTGCCCCGAAAACAAAAGCTCGCTTTAATGGTTATGTTCGCTTTAGGTGGCTTGTGAGTTATCCTATTTCAAACATATCAACTCGTCCCAGAACTAACATAAACAATCACTAGTGTCTGCATCACCAGTATCGTCCGTTTAGTCAGCCTTAAAACAATCTCCGATTCAACCGATCCCACCTGTATGTATCATATCGGATTCCACAACCCCATCACAACCCAAAACCAAGCTAATCCAGCACACCAGACGACAATGTTGGCGCCGCCTCCTGGTCCGCCATTGAATGCAACACAGGCATAATCTGCGCCTGTCTACCAACCCTAAAACCCCTCATCGCCCGCATCTTCCCAGGCATGGTATCAACCTTCAACGCCAGCCGTCCCACTCGCGGCGACACAACCCAGCGCAACTCCGACTGGAACGGTGATGCATCGACCCTCGGCGCACCCGGCGAAGAACACGAGTACGGCGCCGGTGACCCAGAGCGCGTTCTTGCTCTTGTTCCTAATACCAGCTTCAGGTCTAGTCTTAAGCGCTGGACGAGAGAGGAAGAGAAGAAGTTGGCTCAGATTCATTCGGTTCCTGGGCCTCGTCCTAAGAGGATGACGCATCCTCGTCCTTTGCCTACGGATACGGCGGTGCCGTTCTGAGGGTTTGGTGTTGTATAGACACGCATTTGGTTTTTGAATGGCTTATGTAGTCATGTTGGTGGCTTGGAGTATAAAGTGATATACCCGTCGGAGCTTTTTCTTTTTGTTTCTCGTCTGAGAGTTGCACCACGCTCTTTGGGCCTGGCGGTTGTCGGGCCATGATAACCCCGTGGGGTACACGCTCTCTCTCTCTGTTTTCTTTTTCATAAGTCATTTTAAAGATATAATAATGTGGAATGTAGGCTTGGAAATTCTTGGATATATAGATAGTCGAGGTACAGCAATCGAATTAAACAGATAACTTAATACCGAAAGTTGGAAGAGCAATAGTCACAGAATGAAGCCATTTCGTTGTAGTCCAATACACGCCCCAAGTATAGAATAACGAAACAACCCGCCTATAACAGGCATGCACAAAAGGGAAAGAGGTCTATGTCGTCTAAAGCAAAACGCAAAATTACCGATCTAAAAATCGGCAAACTCCTTATCGACTTCTTCGTAGTAATCGAAGAATCCCTTGAACAACTTGACACCCAGGCCGGGGTCCAAGCTTCCGGTAGTCGCCCGGATGCTGTGCATGCTCAGCTGCGGGATACCGCAGTCAATGGCCCTCATGCCGATCTGGGCACTGGTCATGGGCCCGATAGTGCCACCGCTGCGAGAGTCATTGCGAATCTGGAAGACCTGCAGGGTGGACCCACAGCGCTCTGCAACTCGCCTAATGAAGCCCTCACTGACGCTGTCGGTAGTCATGTGTCCGTTTGAGTCGGCAGACACTGTCACGCCAACGTTGAGGCGGGGGGCGTGATTCTCCAGGTAGACATTAAGGAAGTTCGGGTTTACTGCATGGATGACATCTGATGAAACCAAAAAGCTGTTGGCCACTGTCTGGGAAAGGAGATTGGGGCCGTAGTTGTCCTTTGCGAAGGCCTCGGTAATCCGCTCAATGACGCTGCTCATGAAGTTTGACCGAGCACCTTGGCGGAGCAAACTGCCAATCTCTTCGTCATCAAACATACCAACCATCTTCACGGTTCCGGGCGATGTGCTGTCCGAGGAAGCAATGAGCGCTTCCTGTGCGGCATAGCAGCAGAGCTTGTCGTCAATGCGACCGGCGAAGATCATGTCCTTCTCCAGACCTCCTAGTTGAGCGGGCTGGGTATCAAATAGCTCCAATTCCCAGTTGACAATAGTGCTGTAGTCTGTGACGCCAAGCTCCTTGGAGATGATCTTCACAAGTTTCTCAGGCTGGGTCGAGGTAAATGTGCCAAACTTGATGTTGCTAGACTCCACCTTGGAGTGTTCAAACAAATCAGAGTTATCAATTCCGATGACAGGGACCATCTGAGTTTCCTGGTTGAACGGGCCATTTGCAGGGGTACCGAAATGGGGAGCGAGGGTAGGTATACGAGCAATAGGCCAGTCAAGTTTGACCAGCTTAGTCTCCACCTTGCCAGTTTCCGGGTCGCGGACGAGCACACGACCACCGATACCAAGGTCACGATCCCACCAAGTAGTGCCGAGTCCACCGGCGTACGGGGCAACGCCAAGCTGCTGGAAGCCTGCTTTGTTCGGCACTTTGGACACGGGCTTCAGCTTGGCAGTCAGGGCATCAACGTGGCCAGCAACGATAGCTACACCGTTGCCGCTCTCGTATTTGGAGCCAATGTTGAAAGCAATCAAAGAGCTGCCGTTGCGGGAAATGTAAAACTTGCCGCCTCGTTTCAGCTCCGATGTCCACACCGCTCGTTCGGAGAGTTGCTTGTAACCATGCTCTTCGAGCTGCTTGGAGAAGGATTTGACTGCGTGGAAAATTGTGGGGTTGGATGTCATGAACTCGCAGTATGGCTTGGAGTAATCCTCGGGTTTGATGGGTTCATTGGCGATCGGTGCCTGAGCTCGGACTGGCTGTGCTGCAGGTACAGGCATGAACGCGCTGGGCAGCTGGGCGGAAATTTGTGAGGCCCATGGCATATCGAGGCCTTGGGTCGTATTGTATTTTCTGGTCATATTGTAAATGGAGTGTTAGGTTGTATGAGTGTAGGGAAGAGGAAAGAGTTGGAGGACAGAATGACTCGTGAGGGGAAAAGGCGGAGTCCCGACGGGGGGGCTGGTACCTGATCCGTAGATGTGCCCCTTGCTTATCGCCAAGTCCGGTGATAACGGATTCAGCTCCACCTGTTCAATTGACTCACGTGTGACAACTACATGTCCTGTTCCTATAGGTCAAATAGTAGTTATGCATGTAGGTCTGCAGGATGCTATTATGCTATTGCAATTGTCGCACCTGGGCAATATATTTGGCTTAGTAAATGCTTAGTTCGGGGCCTACGAATTGCACACGTCGAAACCAAGCTCTATGACGCCATTTTCTACCAGATACCTCTACAAAACCTCATTTGAATAGGAATATAATTAAGATGAGCTTACGGTTATGGTATTCCCTTGTTGTTTATACTCAAGCCATGTAAAGGTCAAGTAACCTTGAAATGTTCATAAGATATACAATTTGTCTGCAACTTGACCGCGATATATATCCTATGAATACAGTACATTATCAAATTTTATGAGTCTATATGATGCAACGATATATGACACAGTGAGGAATTGACTACAACGCCTTTGTTTCTACTTGGTTGAAACTATTGAGAGTTTGGAAAGGAAAGAAAAACTTTCAAGTTCTATAATCCTTCTGGAAGCCCACATTTTTACCGCGGCCACGCAGATCAAACGAGCTATGTGGGAGCTCAATGACAACGTGGGGTTAGAGAAATTTGAATAAACAGCGGGCTTAATTTACCTCCATGAATGCTGGAGATATCATGCTGATCATACCGGATAGCTCTTCTTGACGCATACCCGGCATCATGATGATGTCAGTTGACAGAAACCCCCATAACTGAAGTTTTAGCATTTGCAATATGTTACAAAGGAACACTCCAGGAATAAATGCTAAACCCGAGTCTGATCAATTAGTACAAACTGCACTGGAAGTTCCTATTACCTCTATGGACACAGTGAACGCATAAATTCGCTATATCCCAATCATACATCTCTGCAAATAGATTCAACATGACGATGACCCAGGCAGCAAACCTGGTAGAAAAGATTCTTGGACATGGTGATAATGCGACAATCACTACTGACGTGTCCAGCTACGACAATGAACATGGAGTGGAGACCGGCGAGATGATCCAGGCTACTACCTGGCAAGGGAAGAACTGCGTCAAAGTTGGTAAGCGAGAGAGGCAATTGCCAGGTTAAACTTTTGTGCATTGCTGACCACTGTCGTTAGTGCAAATGCCGAAGCCACGCGTGATCGACCCTGGAGATGTGATTGTCAGGGTGACAGGAAGCACGATTTGTGGTAGCGATCTTCACTTGTATCATGGTATGAAGAGTGCTCCACCACCATCCGAGCGAGCGAATAAACTGACACAACTGTGTCGGGTTAAGGGGTCATTCCTCAGTTGCAGAAGGGTGACGTGCTCGGCCATGAATGCTGTGGGGTTGTGGACAGCATAGGACCGGAGTCAAAGAAGGTCAAAGTCGGAGAACGGGTTGTTGTTTCGTTTCCGATTGCCTGTGGGAATTGCAGGAATTGTCGGAGAGAATACTATTCTCAATGTGACAAGACCAATGAGAACACCCTGACCAATGTTTTGTATGGGAAACGAACTGCAGGTAAGTTGAGCAGAGTAGCTGACATGCACTTCACCTAGCCCTGGAGGCTCCGAGATTCGTACTAAACCGAGAACAGGCATGTTTGGATATTCCCATTTCACAGGTGGGTTTGCAGGTGGCCAGGCCGAGTATATTCGAGTTCCATATGGTGATGTCAATCTGCTTTCCATCCCAGCCGAAGTACCAGATGAGAAGGCACTTTATGTCTCGGATGTTATAGCAACATCATGGCACTGCGTGGTCGACACTGGTGTGAAGGAAGGAGACGTTGTTGCGATCTGGGGAGCCGGACCGATCGGGCAGATGTGTGCACAGTTCAGCTTTTTCCATGGAGCTAGTCGAGTCATCCTTATCGATGGAGGTGACGGCGCATGGCGATTGGATTTTGTGAAGACGAAAGCACCAAAGGTTGAGACGATCAACTTCACTGATCTGCCCAAAGGCGAGTCAGTGACATCACAACTGCAAAAGATAGTAGAGGGTGGTCCCGACGTTGCTTTAGAGTGTGCAGCGGGTGAATACGCCAAAGGATGGGCGCATTACTTCGAGCAAATGCTTGGGATGGAGACGGATACTTCAGAGTTGTTGAATGAGATGATTACTGCTGTTCGCCCATTTGGCCACGTTGGGGTGACGGGTATCTATGCCGGATTTGTGAGTTCACCGGTTTTCGGAAGAGTAAAGTATCTTATCTAACAATCATTCCCAGACCAATCACTTTAACATTGGGGCTCTGATGCAGACAGGTGTTCACCTTATGGGTAATGGGCAGGCCCCTGTCCACAAGTACTGGAAGCACCTCATGCATCTCATTCAGACAAACGATATCAATCCGCTGGATATGGTGACCCACCGCGTCCGATTGGAAGACATGGAGAAATTGTATGAGATGTTCAATAAGCGAGAGATGGGAATGCAGAAGGTCTTCGTGCAGACCAAGCACTCTGCTCCTCCATCAGACGGAGCCCCTCAACTGACGGAGTTGTGAGGCAATGCTTCATGCTGGTCAACTTCTTGAAGAGAATGACTCTTTAGAATTAGAACTATGCTAATTACCCCTCGGTCATATATCACCAGGCCCGCCTCTTGAAAGCCTTCAGTGCCGAGAAGTAATCCTCAATGGAAGGAAATGCATTATTTTCTCAACATTTCATCGGCTTTCAATGGAACTAGAAAATATGGGCATCTTGTGAATCGAATACAAGAGAATTGGAGACAATCTAGGAACGTAGAGTTCATGTCCCTTGCAGATTGGGAGCTCTGCATTGATCGGCTTAAGCTGGAATCCATTCCGCTCATGTTTTAGATTATACATTGTAATTCATTCCAGCAGATCAAGGATGAACTGGAGGTCCCTGATGTTTGCTAGAATCTCACGACGAGACTGCGTCATCATGCCAATTTATACTATGCGTTTCATCATAATCGCACTGAAAAGACATAACTGAGAATAGTGGATTGACTTTTCAGATCGGCAAGAATGGGACTCCAAACGCTAGGGAAGCGAGCGTGTCCAATGGCGGCGACTTCTTTCCACACATTCCACTTTTTCCACCGTCAATCTCTGCATACGCACGTCACAGACAGCTCTGTGACTAACTGGCGGTAGTGATCTCCAAATCGGGCCATATACACGAAAGTTCCGCTGTTCGGCCCTCGCTCGGAATGAGGTTGGGGAGCATCATTCACTGATTGATAAGATTCTGCGCTGTGGGGGCACTTCCAAGGTTGGCCAAGACCACCAACCACTTCCACAGAAGGCCGACCCAATCATCCAGAGAGGAAAATTACGGCAGTGAAAGAGAGACAATTTTGCCGGTCTCTGGTCCAGCTCTTGGGTTGCGGTCAGCTCTAGAGGCAAGCGGCGTTAGTGCAATCAGATAAGATCAGAGAGACCGAGAACGGCCGTACGGGATCCAATTCCCATGTCGATCCATACTCTCACCGCTGGTGAATGACTGCTGGGAAGGTTCTTTTGCGCATTGCCACATTCTCATTGGCCCAATCGCCGTTTCTGCTAGGTAATGGCTACAGGGCTGGTAGACCGGAAGTAGGGGGAGTTTTGCCCACCCATGGTCAATGGATTGACGAGACACTCCACTCAAGCAAATTTTACTTCCACAGGAGAGTTCTGATCCGTGTCGCCTGTCATTGAGTCATTGACGATCAGGCGGGTGAACGGTGAACTGCATGGGAAGTTTAGCACGTTACGGAGTACGGAGTATGTAGTTGGGAATTGGGACTGGATTATTTGCTATTGCAACTATCCTGTGCGAATTCAAGTAATTGATACTCGCGCTGTGTCTAAGGAACAATAAACGCAGTTAGCGAAGAAAATTAGACTAAATAATATATTACACCTGGGCAGGAAAAAATGCTGCGTCAGCCCACCAACGCTTTCTCGGAACCATCTCCACTCGGATTCGGATCAGATAAAAATTTCAAAGGGGATCCTCTCGGGATTAGGTTTAAAAAGATAGTAAATGAACCAATGGTAAATCAGCAGAAAAAGAAAAAGAAGAGCAAACCCTGGAAGAAGGGCAAAATACATACAGCCGAAAGGTCAACGTCCGAAACCGGCATCATGTGAGCACATAATCTAATCTGATCATCGGCCACTTTTTCTCGGCTTTTCCCCCTCCCTTCGCATCTCTCTCTTCTTTGTAACCTTTCTATACTCTATACGTGTCCATTCCCCCGTCTGATTAATTCCATAAAGAAGAAAGTTTGGAAGAAAAGTCGTTCTTCCTCTCCAACTGGTCTTTCTCGCTTATCGGCTCATATGAGCGCACTTCCGCTCTTCCGACCGAGAAACGGCTCGTGCGTGTGCCCCGACCACCCCCGGCTCTAGTTGTTTTTAACTGACCCCAACTCAGTATTTGAACATCAATTTGGTGTCAAAATGGCCAGTGGTGTGTCTATGGCACCTGCTCCAGCTGGAGTTCCTGCACTGGCCCTGGCACCGGCACCTACGCTGGCCGCCAGGCCCTCTGTAGCCCCTTCTCCAGGACCGGGTACACCCGGCTCTATCACCTCGAGAGAATGGGTAATCCCACCACGTCCCAAGCCTGGCCGTAAGCCAGCTACGGACACCCCGCCAACCAAACGCAAAGCCCAGAACCGAGCAGCTCAACGAGCATTTCGTGAGCGCCGGGCCGCCCGGGTTAGTGAACTGGAAGAGCAAATGAAGGAAATCGAAGATAATC
Organism: Penicillium expansum; assembly: GCF_000769745.1. Lineage (NCBI taxonomy): Eukaryota > Fungi > Ascomycota > Eurotiomycetes > Eurotiales > Aspergillaceae > Penicillium > Penicillium expansum. The sequence continues at coordinate 284,417 of NW_015971172.1, forward strand.
ACGATATCCAAGTCGCTTCACTTCAACAGCAAATCGGAAACCTCTCGGGCGAGATTGATCAGTGCCGCGAGGAGATGGGCTGGTGGCGCGACCGATGCCACGCCTTGGAGAAGGAAGTATCGATTGAGCGCAGCGCAAAGGAAGCCCTTGTCAAGGAATTCCGTTCATCTCTTGCTGGCCCTAATGTTAGCAAGCCTGCGCCCATTCCCGACTCTGTTCCCTTGCCACCTCGCAAGACCAGAAGCTCCCGAATGGAGGATGTTCAGCCTACTAGTACCGAACGTAACAAGGAAGATGGAGAGATGCATGTACCTTTGGGCTGCAACAACTGCTCTAACTCCCACTGCCAGTGCATCGAAGATGCATTCGGCATGCCAATTGATACCCATGAGTCATCTCGTTCTAGACACGCACCTCATGGCGTGGGCAGCCCCGAACGAGATCATAGGGATCCCCACATCAAGCCCGATCCGGAAGAGATGGAAATCGACTTCACCGCTCAGTTCTCTAGCGTTCCAACCCAGTCTCACGAGAACGATGTCTCTTCGCCCCCCGTTGATCCCTGCGGATTCTGCCAGGACGGCACCCCCTGTATCTGCGCCGAGATGGCCGCACAGGAGCAGCAACGTGTACGCAACATCAACACATTCGAGACTAACCGTCTCGCCCCAATCCAATCCATCTCTCAATTCACCCCGCCCCCATCCGAAGGAGACGTCCGCTCAGAAGTGACCCTCCCGCCCATCAGCCAAGCGACCAACCCCTGTGCCAATGGGCCAGGCACCTGCGCCCAGTGTCAAGCCGACCCCCGAAGCACTCTTTTTTGCAAGACGTTGGCAGCCTCCCGGTCAGCGAGCGGAACTCCATCGGGAGGAGGCTGCTGCGGAGGCGGAGGAAAGGACGGCGGATGTTGCATGTCAAGAAATGCCCCCGCCACCGCGTCCGCCACGCGTAACAACGCCTCCATGTCTTCGAAACCTCCCGCACCCAAGCCCGCTCCGCCCTCCGAGCTAACGCTCAGCTGTGCCGATGCCTTCACCACCCTGTCCCGCCACCCGAACTTCAATCGCGCCAGCGATGAGATCTCAACCTGGCTGCCAAAGCTCCACACCCTCCCCGATCCTCGCGAGATCGCTCCCCCAGACAGCCGCGGTGCATTGGAAGTCGAGGCTGCAAGTGTCATGGGTGTGCTGCGATACTTCGACCGTCGCTTTGCTGAAAAATAAACAATCCTCTATTGTGGATCTCTTGCGTCCGGGTCCTCTTCCTCCTTTGCTTGCATTTTTCCCGCACTTTTGATACCCAAACACCCTTCTCCCGGGCGCTCCATGTACCATCATACGGACTTGTTTCATACTATTCTGTCTTTCTCTCCCTGCCTCCCATGGGGAATGGATCTCGGCTTCATTTATATTTCTATGACTCGATTTATTCTCTATCATCCACCCAAAAGCATGACATGTTGATTCTCATTCGATTTCACTGGGTTCCTCTGGTGCAGGGTCTCCTGGCCGCTATGAACATGGTCAGTGGTTGATCTGGTGGACCCTTTGTTTTCGATCTCAATTTTCGCCTATCATTAGACGGATGGTTTTTAGCGGCGTTTCTCTTTAAGGATTATGTGTACAACGTGGTTTTATTACGAATGAAACGATAATACCGCACTGCAATTTGCCTTTATCAAAAACGTAATTCGAGTTGTAGAACAAGAAGGTGATATGATTCCTTTTTCAGGATGGTATATGTGATAGTGATAGGCTCATTACCAAATTTATTCTCGTGTACAGGTGTTGCACATAAATATGAAGCAGCAACAAAACGCCAAACACCAGCCCAGATGCTAAGTTGATGAGCCAGCGGTTTGATAGGGAAAGGAGAAAGAAAAAAGCAAGAACGCAACAAGAAGATCATCAGAGACCGAGCTTAACGTCCTCTTCCACGTCCACCACCACCGCCGCCACCTCCCATTCCGCCCATCAACCCACCCATTTGGCTCATTAGGCTCTGCATATCGGGCATGCCGCCACCACCACCTCCCATCATCTGCATCATCTTGGCCATGTCAGGCATACCGGGCATACCACCACCGCCAGCACCACCCATGGAGGCCATGCGCTTCTGCATGGCAGCCATCTGCTGATTCTTGTTTCCGCCCTTCATCATGTTCTGAGCTTGCTGCATCTGCTTCTTCTGGCCGCCAACACGCTTGGCCATGCCGGCCATCATGCGGTGCTGGGAGAGCACGTCCTCGACCTCACGGACAGTGGTTCCACTGCCGTGCGCGATGCGGACCATACGGCTAGGTTGCTCGACAAAGTTCTTGCCGTCGCCATCCAGCTCGGCTACAGTCATACTGTCGAAGATGTAGACCATGCGGCGCAGCTTCAGTGAGCCGTCCTCGTCATCCAGACCCTGGGTCATGTTCGACAGACCGGGGATCATGCCGGACAACTTGGACAGCGGGCCCATCTTCATGATCGATGTGATGTTCTCCCGGAAGTCGCGCAGAGTGTAGATACCTTCCGCAATGTGCTTGTATGTTTCCTTGGCACCTGCAGAATCCTTTGTCATGGCCTGGACGTGCTCGACCAGTCCAGCGACATCACCCATGCCCAGTAGCTTCTGAACAAACGCGCGGGGCTCGAATCGTTCCAGATCCATCATGTGCTCACCGGTACCGAGGAAGATAATGGGAGTGTGCGTCGCAGCGACGGCAGAAATGGCACCACCACCTGCGGCATGGCCGTCAGTCTTGGTAATAATAATAGCTCCAAAGTCTGCCGTTGCCTTGAACGCTGCGGATTGAGCCTCGGCAGATTGACCAATTGTGCTGTCGAGCACGAGAATGGTCTGGTCTGGCGTCACGGCAGTCTGAATTTGTGTCATTTCCGTGAAGAGCTCCTCTTCCTGTCGGTGACGACCACTGGTATCGACAATGATGATATCAAAACGCTCCTTCTTAAACTTGGCCACACCCTCTGCGGCCACGACAGCGGGGTCCGTCTGCGTCAGACTACCATAGTATGGGATCTTGGCCTTAGTGGCGTTCTGCTTCAGCTGGTCAAAAGCACCAGCACGGAAGGTATCCGCGCAGACCAGCGCTGTCTTGAATCCTCGCGTCTGGTAGTGCCGAGCTAGCTTCGTACACGTTGTTGTCTTACCCGCACCCTGCAAACCGACGAACATGATCACATTGGAGCGACCCTTCTTTGGCCGGAAGGAGTCTGCATGCGGGTCCACCAATTTTACGAGCTCGTCGAAGACGGTCTTCTGGATCAGTCGCTTCTTGTTCACTGCGGCTGGAAGTGAGGCGAAGTTCACGCTGGCCTTGATCGATTTGCGTAGTGTTCCTACGAGACGGACGTTGACATCGGCGGAGAGGAGAGCGGCGCAAATTTCCTTAAGCATGTCATCGAAAGCCTATTGTTGTGTTAGCAGATTGACTTGTGGGCCACATTGGACAGCACATGGCATACCTTCTCATCGAGGTTATTGGACCTCGTCAGGTCATTGACGGCGGAGTTGATTCGCCGCCCAAGGTCTTGAAGAACCATGGTGAATATGTGTGTAGATGTAAACGATTGATAAGAAAAACCAGAATAAGACCGTAGTCGTCTATGATTCCGCGATGGAGGAGGGGTGAGAGTGAAGCCCGTCGAGAGACCAGAGAGGCGATGTGGAGGGGCCAATCGGAGAGCCGACGCTTTCTCACCGCCCCCAAAAAAAAGTTGTGATACGGGCACTTTTGGATCAGCGTCTTGACTTTCTTCTTTACTTGCATTATTACATTATTTTTTTGTAACAATGCCTCCTACTTTTTCCAAGAAGCGCAAGGTCCTTGATGGCCTAAAGGGCAATACTGGCCGCAAGAAGAAGTTCGTCAAGCAGCGCTTCTATCACAGCAGCTCGGAGGACGAAGAAGAAGATGGGAATTTCAACCCCGTCAGTCTTGAAGACTCGGACGCCGAAGAGGGAGGTATCACAGTGACCAAGCCCTCAGCCCTCGATATCCGCATGAAGAAGGCAAAGACAAAAGAAGAATCACCTGCACCGGAACCGAAAAAATCAGATGCTAGCGCTAGCGACTCAGACTCCAGTGTCGGCGAGGAGATTGAGCTGGAGGATGAAGACCTCGAGAACGACGACGATGAAAGCGATGTTTCTGGATCCGATGAAGATGATCTCTCCGACTCATCCCCAGCCGGCAAAGCTACAGGCGCCAATCGCGGCCGAGCCGTCCCCAAGCGCAACGACCCTACCGCATTCTCAACCTCCATCTCTAAAATTCTGTCCACAAAACTTCCTACCTCCGCACGGGCTGATCCCGTTCTCTCGCGAAGCTCGTATGCTGCGAAGCTGGTCAACGAGGCTGCAGATGAGAAGCTCGACAACGCCGCGCGGGCTAAGATGCGCGCCGAAAAGAAAGAGGAATTGGATCGCGGCCGTATCCGTGATGTGATGGGTATCCAGCGAGGAATTGCTGGTCCCGTCGCCGAGGAGGAGAAGCGTGTGCGCAAGATGGCGCAGCGTGGTGTCGTGAAGCTGTTCAATGCTGTGCGTGCGGCTCAAGTCCGAGGAGAGGAGGCGGCCAAGGATGAGCGCAAGAAGGGCACAATTGGTATGGGAGAGCGGGAGAAGGCTGCCAACGAAGTCAGCAAGCAAGGGTTCCTGGAATTGATCAATGGAAAGAAGGGAAAGCCTTTGAACATCGAAGAGGCGTGAGCTGGATCTACGATTACCCATGGCATGTTTCTGGCGTTGGGAGAATTTTTTTTGTTATATATTCTTTTCTACATTGTAATAAAATTGCTTATGTGGAGAGTCTTGTTTGATCAAAATAGTACAGGAGATTTTCATTTTGCGATACCGTGCAAGTTTACTAGATGCATCCGATGAATATTACAGTACAAAGTCCTATTTGGTGTCCAAATACGACCATAAGCCCCCCGCTGTGTCCAGCCATCTCGATTCAGATAAGATGTGAGGGTATTCAAGATCCAAACAGTCCCACCCGGGGTTTCTGTTAGTCTCTTTATTTCGACTCAAAGTCGCTTGCTTGGAGATTCCGTGTCATGGATGGCAATCGCACGACCATTCCATCAAGATCCTTGGTCATGATCACCTGGCAGCCCAACCGAGAGGTCTCGGTAAGCCCAAAAGCCAGATCCAACATGTCGTTCTCGTCATCCGATGGCTCTTCCATTTTATCAAAGGTGTCCGGGTCTTCCACAATCACATGGCACGTTGAGCAGGCACAAGATCCTCCGCATGCACCTATTCCCAGCATAATGTCAGACATTTGATATTAAATAACTATGATATCGGCTCAACTCACCCTCCATTTCAAGGTCATTGGCCTGCGCGATGTCGAGTAGGTTATCGCCCTCGGCAACCTGGAGGTCTATTTTGGCGCCATCCTTGTCGATGAAAGTCAAGTTAATCCTACAGAATCAAGTCAGCATGCAGCACAGATCGCGCAAGAGCGCAAGAAGAGTGTAACCTGGTGGGCTTACTCTTCTCCGGCCTTTGGCGGCGTGATATGACCATGCGCAGCTTGAGCAGTGACCGAGAAAGCACGTCGGGCCGTATTATATCCTTGCCAAGGTGATTGAAGGCTTCTCTGCGCGTTGATTTGCGAGCGAGTGTATGTTGTGATTCCGGTGTTCTTCCATGACCTTGAATAACTTAGGCATCTCCGCGATTGAGTCAAACAGATATCCCCGGTCTTGGGTACACGGCGCAATTGTTGACCAACCTCTCGCCAGAAAGCCATGTTGTAGAAAAGGTAATAAATAAATTAAAAGGGGAATTGAAAGTCAAAAGAGAGAAAAAAAGAGGATCCCGGGGAAGATGGGAAGAGTGAGCGATGATCGTCCAATGGCCGCGGAGCGAAAAAAAAGACTGACAAAGCTTGGGCGTTCGGACATTCCACTCCTCCCGTTCTTCTTTCCCCGAACCATCTTTAACTCCGACCAACATCACAATATGGCGTCTCGTGAAGGGATCAATCCCTTGCGGCCTTACTATATCCCTCCATCTGGCTTATCGCCCGCTTCAAATGCACCCCCGGAGGTAGCATCGCCGTCATCGGCCCAGGTGTTTGGCAGCACAGCTCGTGATCTCATGCCGGACTTGGACTATGCCGATTATCTGGAGGCCTCGCCCTCTGTGTCTGACTGGGTCCGCGATACCTTGAATCGGGCCCTTATACGCTACTCCAAGGTTCTTACTGCACAGCCGTTCGATGTCGCCAAAACCATCTTGCAGGTGTATGTCGTACCAGACGCCACAGAGGAGCAGTGGGATCGGAACTCCTCGCCGGGTGCTGAAGGAAGCTCTTATGACTCGGTAAGAAGGCTGTTCCCTATAGCTGATATATCGCTGTGTTGAATTCCACGACAAATGACTGATGGATGCGTATAGGACTCAGAATCATCCGATGATGAAACCAGTTACTTCACCTCAGCGGCCCCTCCAACCCCGACACCGAGTACACCTCGATCTCGCAAATCACGCCACCACATCACCGACCGCAGTGGCTATATTCGACCAGAGTCTGCCGCACTGCCCAAACATGCCTTGACTCTCAAGAACTCGGACTCCCTGACCGAAGTACTATCTCAGCTCTGGTCCTCCAGCGGCCCAACCTCCCTCTGGAAGTCCTCTAACACTACATTCATTTACTCGCTTCTCTTGCCGACCTTGAATACTTTCATCCGCAGTCTTCTGACGGCAATCGTTGGCCTGCCAGAAGAAGACATTTCCATGTCGATGACCGCGGACATCCTGACGGCATCATCCCCTCTGGCAACCCTGGTCCTGTCATTCATTTCATCCTCGCTATCCGCCCTGATCCTAGCTCCTATCGACACCGCTCGTACATTCCTAATGCTCACACCAGCAACCCATGGGCCGGGATCCCTCGTCCGAGCTATCCGCCAGCTCCCCACACCCAACTCCACGATCCCCTCGCATCTCGTCCCAATCACCGTGCTTCACTCAAGTCTCCCCAACCTCATTATGACCTCGACACCACTCTTCCTCAAATCCTATCTGTCCATTGATCCTCTCCTGAACCCAAATACATGGAACCTTTGTGCCTTCCTTGGCTCAGGACTTGAACTCGCCGTGCGATTCCCCCTCGAGACCGTGCTCCGCCGCGCCCAGATCGCCACATACACATCCCTGAGCCTGCGCCAGAAGTCCTCAGGCGGTAGCATTAGTTCGGCATCTATTGATGCGTCTGATGTGGAAACAATCGTCCCTACCCCGCGCACATACCGCGGTATCATTGGCACAATGTGGCATGTCGTTTATGAGGAGGGGGTCAGCTCGACACCGTCCGACACAGAGCGTGCCAAGCAGCTCCTCGGTCAGCGCGCCTCACAGAAGAAGCGACAGCAAGGCCAGGGTATTCAGGGCCTGTACCACGGCTGGCGTATTGGCATGTGGGGTATCGCCGGTATCTGGGGAGCCAGTTTGTTGGGCGGAATCGCTGGTGGTAGCGAAGACGAGGTGACAACAATAGGTGGCCATGGTCGTTCCAGCGGCGGACGCTTCTAAGAGCCCCGGCCAGCAGGGAGACCTTCGTCTTTGTCTTCCTTTTGGAGGTCACCAAATCGCCACTCAACTGATCCAATTAATCAGTCGTGAAACCTCAAATCAAGTCTTCCATACGAATTGCTTTGATCTTTCATCCCATCACTGTTGCTCTACTGGTCGAGACAATTCGATACCTTGAATCTTCCAAATTGGCAACGTCGGAAGCATCTCTCTCATTGCGTCGCGTGCGTCATTTATCTTCAGTCCCCTCCCACTCTCTCCTCTCCTTCTCCCTTCTGTCTACATCTTATACCCCAGTGAATGGATCCAGGGGGAAACGGCGATCGGCGTCATGTTTTTGATTAGCAACCCCCACAGCGCAAACCGTGTATAAATCCTCCCTTTCCTACCACATAGCTATGTAACGAGATACAAACCACAGTCCGATCTCGCTCCAAGCTTTCTGGACATTTAATTTATTTGATACTTGATTTTAGAAACCGAAATTTTCGAGATTGTACGATTCAAGGTTGCGCTACTCACTGCTGTATTATTATTTGAGATTCATAGCTGGATGCCACCTGTTTGGAAATATCTAATAATATGGTCATTCAACCTGCCTTGGACAGATTTGAATGGGCAAGCGAGGCGATCCATCTGAGAAACGATCAAACCAACTAATCAAGTCTCTCAATCTTCTGCAATCGATCCGCAAGTTGAAAGTAGAGCTCGTTGCCCGTCTCAACAGTCCATTTCGCCAACTCTGGCAACCGTCCCACAACCGTCCCAAGCACCACACTCCAACTAAGATCCGGAATCTCATCCTGAACCACACGACCCGGCAGCAGAGACGGGCCATGGATACTCACATCTCGGTCCAATGGAACACTCAGACGATATTTCCAAACAACCTCCCCATCCACATACAACGAGTACGTAAGAACAGAGCTACGAGCCCGGACAGGCGCAGCAGCAGTCGAACCAACATCTTCAATGTCATCCGTGATATCAATAAGCCCGAACTTACTATTCCCATTCGGCGCATACTTCACCATAACATCCTTAGAGTCTGTCTGGTGGTACGTACGGATGGGGAGGTAAAACATGCTCAACGGACCAACACTGAACTCGTGTAGTCCTAGCCCGGCCGTATTAGGCAAAAGCTGATCGCGGCCCAGGTTGAGTTCCGGGTCCGGGAATCTTGTAGCACCGAATTCATGTCTGTCGCCGCTAAGCATGACGATGCGGATGCCTAGCTCGCGCTCCGCGCGCCACATTGCTTCGAAGACGGTGCGTCGCTCGTCTAGGAACCCGCCCCAGGTATCTGTGGTTCCGACGTGCCAGTTCTTGGTGAAGGGAACACTGGAGGAAATGATCTTCCAGTGCGTGCCTGCTGGCTCTGGGGTTGAGATGTACGTGAGGAGGGATTGGAGCTGGGGACGACCGAGGATTGTTGAGTTCTTATGCGAGGGCTCGGTGCGGTATGTGCGTGTGTCTAGCATGAAGAAGGAGGCTGGACCGTGGGTGAAGGCGAAGTAGGTTACGTTGTCTGGGTGGGCGAAAGGTGCTACTGGGATGGGTGGGTTTGCTCGCACGTGGTAGTGGATGAAGGGGTCTGCAGCTGCTGGATACGGGGCTGTTTTGTTGCCCTGCGACCAGTCGTTTTCGATCTCGTGGTCGTCAAGCGTGTGTAGCCAGGGGAGATCGATAGCGCGGTTTTCTTCTGGTCCGTGAGTCCAGGAGGGGGACGAGTAGATGCGTCTGTACTCGCTACGGTAGTGGGACATTGTTGAGCCGAAGCGCCAGGGGACATCTATGTAGATAAAGTCGCCTAAGAAGAGCATGAATGATGGGCGGAGTAGCTTGGGCAGTTTGGCGAGAGCGTCGGTCATTTGCTCGAGGCCTGGGATCCGCAGTGGGTGTGATAGTAGGTTGTAAGGGAAGTTTGGCTTCAGGCAACTTGATGTTACAAATGATAGTCGGCTTGCTTCAGGGGTCTCGGGCGATGGGGCAGTGATGAATGTGCCAGACTTGTTGTTGGACAGCGAGTAGCGATAGGATGTCGCCGGCTTTAGGTCGGTTATGGTCACAGTTGTTGTAAAGTCGGTAGAGTTATCCAGCTTGTAAACAATGCCCTCTTCGTACCAGTCTTGGCGCATTTCAGAGACCTCCTGGAACATGACCGTCACCGGTAGGCGAGCCGTGTCTGGCTCGCGAAAGACCAAGTTGGCAGTGGTCGGGGAGACATACCCAACGCGCGAGAATGCAACATTTCTGGTAGGATAAAGTAGAATGCCACGGGTCAAGAAGTCAAGTGTTAGGACTGCCAGGACCACATTGATTAATATCGTGATCGTAGTCCACAGGGGCCACTTTGCCGAGGGCAGCCCTGTCAACAGTGTTTTAAGCACAGAATCGCCGGTTTTCGCACGGCTAGACCCTGACTTTTGCCCTGTGAACCATTTAGTTAGAATCTATATTATGATTATTTGGAAATGGAGCCTGACTGTTCAATCCTCGGGATTTAGGTGTCTGGCTTCGAGGCGAGGTGTCCTGGAGCAAGGATAATATCGACGACAGATACACCACTAGGGAGGTAACCACAAGAGGCACAAAGTGATGACCAGGGATCTGCAAATATGTAAGTTTTCTGAAACGCGAGATTGACTGTCTATGGGAGTGTTATACCCATCGCAGAAACATGAAGGTTGTCAGTCGGATGATCGCCGAGCTCGTGGTTACAGCAATGTGCCGTAGGGACGCCATTATGCAAAGCAATATGACCAACTGTGAAGAGTAAAAATCACTGCATGCTAAATTGAAACAATAGAGATGGTGGAGAGTGAAAGATGGTCTTTCCAAGTGTTGATTGATGCGATGACGTATTTAAGGAAAGATCGACAATAACATTAGTTCAATGTTGATATTGGAAATCAACATACCCTATAGTTTGCATGAAATTAGATCAAACCGTAAATTATACAATTTATGTCTATTACCTGAGTATAGGTTAGATTTACTTACTTTAACTACAATGGTAGCACCTACAATTCAAGTACTCAAAGCTGAGGCTCTAGTGACGCTCTCACGTGCCTTGGATTTATGCAGGCCAAAGCACATTGACAATGCCATTCACTACATTTGATCTTGAAAACAGCTGAAGTTCAAGTATATATCCATGGTTTGTCTGAATTGCTAGATATTCAGTTTGCTTCATCGACGTCCCTGATTTAGCATATCTTGGAACAAATTATTGAGACTGCTCGCCATCGGCCCTGCCGACATTAACTGGCGAGCTACCACGACAACATCTTTCATTCCCGTGATCAACGACATTTGAGCGGCCCACTGCCACGGTTTAGCTGTGCCTCCAGGCAAAGCATTGTAATACTCCCAACCCATAACACCGCCAAAGTTGGGAAACTGCTCAACCAACGTTGCCAAAACAGGTCCAATCTTCTCCTCGGACACATAACCCTGTGATCCATTACCCGGATTTGTCAACAGGCCATAGACAATGCGTCGTGGAGACCACCCTTGTGAAACCATAGCAGCATACATCCGTGGATCCTCAGCAGGACCCCAGCCATTGTAGAACTGGGCATTGTACCAGCCGATCTTAGAAGCCCGAGCCTGCTCGAGTTCGCGGTAGTCAAAGCCTGATAGATTCCCAATACCAAGTAGTGCAGCTGCCACAGGAGCCAGAGTAATGATAAACGCGTCGCCCAGGTCAGCCTTGAGTCGGTCGATGAGCCGGATGATGCCTTGCAAAGACATTTTCTCCTCTACATCGAGATCGATTCCATCAAGGCCATGGCGGCGGATGATGGTCAGGAAAGGATAATAAAATTGTTCGAAATCCGCCCGGCTGCCGTCAAGCCGCGTGAAGGAGCCCGGGGCAGCCCCGCCTAGCATGCCCATCACTTTCACGCCTTGCCGCTGCACGACGGGCACTTCGGCCCACAGGGGGTCGAATTTGGCGTTGTCTGGAGGGTCGTCATTGAGAGTGATATCTCCTGGTGCACCGTTCAGGTGAAAAGCCGCGAGAATAACATGTGTTATCCCGGTGTTGTTTTCGAGGAGCGGGAGCATGGAGACATACTGGCCCCCGCTTGGGATGAGCGTTTGGTGGTACAAGATCACCCGCGGGCGCTCGCCGAGTCCACCTCGGATAGGTGGCATTTTGAAAAGCGTAATATATTGAATATTCCGATAAACGTGATTGGTAGCAAGTCTATGCGCTTCGCTTAGTGAGAGCTGGATGACGCTTAAGCTTTGGCAGTTGGCAGCTGTGGGGGTTCGGGATGCTTCAAGCTCCTAGCGTCCGAGAAAAATGACCACAAAGAAGTAATTGAAACTCCAGAGTTATGCAATGACGAATATTCAAATGGAAAAATAATAGAATCACCCGGAGAATATCGCTGCAGCACAATGTAGTAGATCGGACTGAACACCTGCGCACGAGAAACCCAAATCCTCACTGACTAAGCTGAATGGTAGGTCCATGTTTGGATAAGGCTACCAGGTCTTTACAAGGAACAATAGTTATTGCTTAGGGATAAAGTAAGATTGAATGCATATGTAGTTTGAATTGGATAGGTCTTTCTGAGGGCATCATCTTCCCATCCTCATCCCACACGAGCCTAGATCACCGCCTCAATACTGGAACCATGGGCGCTGATCCCTATATCCATGGCGTTGGACTCGGCTCGTTGGGGAAGACCTGAAGATGACATCAATTTTGAGAATCGGATTGGTGCTCCAGCAAATGGAAACGAGCAACCAGGAACAAATTGTTTGTCAAGGTGGACTTCTTCCAGACATACGCGAATGACAGATCTATACCATGAGAACACAGAAAGCTGACTAGCGGAGTTTGAAAGGAATGTCATGTACACCATCGCCTCTGACGAGCTGACGGAGGCAAAAACAGCGGTTTCTGGGGACTACATAAGTTGCGGGCCATGTCCATCAGACCAGCCTTGTGGCGAAGCAACATCTTCTTGAGCAGCGTATACTTCTGGTATCAACTTCCACAATTGATCACACCATGGCTTTGATCAGCGGTACTCGGATCATGTCAGGTCCGCTTCTTAGACTGCTTCCATCCGCACAGTCTGTGAATGTTGGATTATGGCATCGCTGTAGTGTCGCCACAGTGCCACCGCCGAATCGTCCACACCACCCCAACCCTGGAAATTTTGCAAATCGTCCACGCGAAGAGCTTTCAGAATTAGGGCACAAAGGTGGAAAAAAGGGTGGGAAAGCCACGGGCGTGGGTGGATTCCATAATATGGATCCCGAGAAACAGGTGAGTATGCTACAGCACCAACTATTGAAGAGGCCTTGTTAATTGTATGAATTTGAGTAAATAGCATGCTATCGCTGCGAAAGGCGGTCGTGCTCGTGCTCGGAAAAAAGCACCAGGCAACGGAGAAACCGAGTTAGAAGCCGAACGGCGCGGCCGATCGCACGAGCCTTCGGTGGTTCCACCTGGATTTGAAGAATGGAAGACAATGGCTTGATTTTCGATCAGACTGTTGATTTTAGAAACGATTTCACGCAAATAGCAAATAATAAATGTGAAATAAGAGAGAAGAGAGAAGAGATAAGAGAGAAGTAAGAAGTAAGAAGCATATCAGACACAAATACCCCGCTAGACCTAAAGAGGTAGTGGATAAACATTGATGCCTCAGGCGCCCAAATACAACCCGTCGCGAGATTCCTCAATCTTTCTTTTTCCCCCCGCAATTTGGTTATTGTTATTTCTCTATTAACTCGGTTGATATTTTTCATTTGGTAGCTGTCGAGTGCAACCCCAGGGATTGTATTTGAACTCTGCTTTGGCTGAAGCCTTATCGTGTCGTCCTCGTCTTTGCGCATCCGCACGCGTGCGCAATCATGGCGAACACAGGCTATACCTCGCCATTTCCAACCTCACATGACACCATCGGGCAGTCAACACTAGTGACACCTCTCTTCATGCCATCCTCTCCTCCCCAACATCCTTCCAGCCCATTGGGATCTCCGACTACCGCCCAAACTCCTGCAACTGCCCAGACTCCCGCAACTGAGCGCGTCGCAGCGCAACCTAGCAACCAAGGTCGTGGCCACACTATTGACGATGAATACCATTCCGATAATGAAATGCAACGTATCTCTCGACCTCCTTCTCCTGGAAGCCCAACAGGCTCGGATCTCGATGCGCGACTTGCCGATTACACCTTGGATTTCAGCAACTTCCCGAGCGGCCATTTTGCTTTGGATGGGAACGAGGAAACTCTACCCCCTTTCCATCAAGATGTAGATAAATTATCCGATGTTGGAGGCCCGGACGACTTTACCGCGAATATGGAGAAATACCTGATGGGCGATCTGGAAGATGGAGCGAACCATGAGGATGAAACTGAAGAAGACTACGGATCAGTACGACGGTCTTCCCGGAAGTCGAAGCAACCCGTGATTGATGAAGAAGCCGACTCTGGCGAATACAGTGAATTCGGACCGCCAGTAGATATGTCGACCCCTTCACATCTATTGCGCCGAACTAGCGCTATCCCCAAAGATTCGACTCACCTGGAAGGCATTGAAGAATACCCTGATGACGACGAGGACCAGGATTCCGCATCCCCTTCCGTCCGAAAATTGTCGGACGCCTCCAGTCATGCACCAGAGGAGCAAAATGAGGATCTTCACCAGCAAATAGCACAACTGCAACAAACATTGAAGGAACGCGATGACCAATTGCAGAAAAATCGCAATCGTGTGCTCGAAGCTGTTTCTGCTGGTGAGCAGATCCGTCATCTCCAGACAGAATTGCAGCGGAAGAATGCTCTTCTGGATGAGGTGAATGCCAAAGGTAGCGACGAGGCAATGCTGCGCGAGCAAGTTCGGTCGCTTCAAAAGAAAAATGAAGAGCAGGAACAGTTATTGCGCCAGGCAAGCATGAACACAACAGATCTCGGTCCTCTTTTGAACCAGATTCGTGAGATGCAACAGCAGCTCCAAGGCAGAGATGCACAGACTCCTATGGACAAGGAGCGGTTGGAGACAATTGCTCACCTGCGCCAGCAGCTCAATATTTCCCAAGAGCAGGTGCGAAAGCGCGATGAAACTCTAGATGAGACATCCACGAAGCTTAAGGAAGTCACACGGGTCAAGGATGCACAAATACAGGAGAAAAACTCGGAGATTGATCAACTCCAAGCACAGATCGACGACTACGGGCTGGAGAATGAGAAGCTCGAGTCGGAATTAGAGCGTGCGCACAATGATTATCAGGTCCTCGAGGAACGCTTCATCGACCTGGAAATTAGAAATCGTCCTCTAGAAGAGAAGAACACTACACTGGAGGCAAATCTCACCCGTGTTCAATCCCATATGGAAGCCCAGGAGAGTGCTCTGAAAGCTGCAGCTGCAGATCTGCCTATTAGTGGCCATAGCACCTACAGCGAGATCCTCGATCTGATCAAAGATTTGGGTCCAGGAGACCCTGCATCCCCACTCCACTCACCATTGAAGGACAAGTTCGTGGACAGCCAAGGTGTGCAGCAACCGCAACAACCAGACATGCCAACCATTGCAAGCCTTCAGCAAGAACTCCAGGAGTTATCCGCCACACAGAAAGCTGCAGATACCGAAGCAGCACGTCTACGTGATCAGGCAACTGAAGCTCAAACTCTTATAAAAACCATCGAAACGGAGAACTCGCGACTCTCCAACCGGGTGGACGATCTCACAACAGCCCTAAACAAGTCCCAGCACGACCTAATCCAATCACAAGAAGGGTATGCCGAGTCCCTCGAGACTATTGCTCGCTTGCAAGAAGAAAAGATCGCCGAACCTCCAAGCCCACCCCCTTCACCCCCAACAGCGCGTGGAGCCCTCAACCCAGAGCCAAGAGGACCAGACACAGCAGCCCTGGAAGCGAACCACCAAAGCCAACTCCGCAGCCTGCAAACCGCTCACTCGACGGCAGTCTCAACTTTGCGCGCCTCCCACGCCGAGTCAATGCGCAAAATCCGCAACCTCCTTACAGCCGCCGAGCAACGCGAGACTGATCTACGCTCGGAACTTGCAAATCTCCGGGCCTCATCCACCACTTCCGAAAACTACCTACGCAAGAGTTTCAAAATAGAACTTAGACGCTTGGAAGACGTTATCGCCGCAAAGGATGAAACTGCAGCCGAAATCGACCAGCGCATCGCTTTGTCAGTAGACAAGCGTGAACGCGAATGGGAGCGGCGCATTGACCTGCTCCTCAAGGAACGTGATCGTATGGCCAAGGCTTTGATGATGAGCTGGGGCGAGAAGGAACTTGGTCGTGGACCAGGGTCTTTGGCTGAGGGTAATGGCAAAGAGAGCCGTCGTCGTGATCGGGACCGTGATGTAGATGCCAAGAGTGGGCAGGCTTATCGCTACAAGTATGCTCAGAAGCAGAAGTCTAAGAGCAGCGAGGCTAGGGCTTAGATGGATTGATTTGTTTAATCTTGTGTTTCTCCGAGGTTGATGTACAATATCGTGCTGTGGATTGCATTGTGTTTCTTTTGACTCGTCTTTTAGCGACCTGTTGTACCTTCCTGGAATGGAATTTGTGATCTGAAATTGCATGTCTTCGTGTTCTGTTCTGTTCTCGTCTTGAGGCATTGAACCTTGCATCTTGTTGTTTTAAAGTGCTACTAAATGAGCCTTTGTATCGATCTTTTTACCTTCTCCATTGAATTATTGTTTAACTAGTGACTTGTCTTTCTATCGTAGAACAAATTTATCTTGGTATCTAAGAGTGAATTCAAAAGTTAACTGAAACAACACTGACAGTAGGAATAAGTAACCAAATCACCCTGGTACACCTGGGCACACTATCCACTCATACAAACCATATAATGTTATAAAAAATAAACGAAATAGAACGAAAATAATGTCCGACCGGCAGACAAACAGCTATTAATGATACTCTTTCCAAACTTCTATCCATCCAACCACTCTCAATAAAAGCCCAAACTCGTCCGATTCGCACCACGGTATCTCGTCTGGTCGATGGAATTCGACGGTAACTCCAAGTAAACAGCCGAGACAGGTCTGGGGTCATTCCCGGCATGCTGAACCGTAGACTCCGGGATACAGCTGAGCGGACCACTCGCGCTGGCAGGGGTACCACTGCGCGGGCGACGGGTGCTGGGGTAGATTACTTCGACGTCGTTGCGACGGGGAATCGGCGCTGGCATTGATCTTGCTGAGCCGTAGCGGCGCTGATTTGCCCAGCGGGAAGATTGGTGCCTGTATTGGCTGTTCCCGCGGTGGGTGTTTGGGTGGAGGTTATGCTGGCTCTGGGAGTGCCGCGGGACGCGGTTTGGCTCGAAGTGGTAGGAAGAGCTGCGGACCGGGTAATGGATGATATTCTGTCTGGGTTGCGGGTTCCTGCGCATTGAGTCCGGGTGCATTCTTGGACCGGGGCCTTGGCGGCGGGACTGGGAGTATGCTCGTGGTCGTGGTTGGGGAGGCGGGCGTGGGATGAAGTTTGGGTGGTGCGGGTGGTGGATTGAGCGGGCTCCGGGCATGGTGTAGGCTGTCTGGGAGCGGCGCACTTTTGGTGGGGAGGATGGGGCTGTTGGGACTACTTCTGGGGCGTCGGCAGAGTTCATTGTCATTGTTCGGGTGTGGCCTTCTGGGTGTGCTGGTTTGGGCTTGGGTTCGGTGTTGGCAGGGCTTTGGGGGAGGGACACTGAAGAGGCGTTCGGGGTGTTGCCGTTTGCGACAATTTGAAAGGTTGTGGATTGAGGGATCCCCTTGGGCATGCTGTTTGGTGTCACGACTTGCTTTTCGACATCTGATGCGGTGTTGGGATCTGCGAGGGCCTGGATTTGAGGATCCGATGATAATGGAAGTGACAATGGGAAAGACTTTGGAAGAAGACGTCTAAGAGAAGAGAGCGATGACTTCCCTCTCTTATGGCTGGTGTATTCCTGGGGGATGGCAGGGACTTTTGGAGCCGACGTATTGGTGAGAAGAGCGTGTAATTCGTTTGCTGTCTGTGGACTCATGACGGTAGATGTACTCGAGATGGGATATAACTCGCTAGCCAGGCTTTGTGATCCAGGTGAGATACGGTGTGCAGTATCCCCTGGCGAAATCGTCGTTCCTGACATAATCTCTCCATATGTCGAACCGGGATCAGTGTTGACTCGGAGTTGAGGTCGCAGACGGACGGGGGCAGGATGCCGGATGCTGGGATGACAGTTGACTTTGTTGGCAATTGGGTCCACAGACCAGAACTCGCCGGCTCCATTTCCATCATGTTGGCGGCAAAGATAGAGAATTTCGTTTTTAAGTGTTTCTCCGCTATCCCAGCTATTACCTGAGGTGATACTGCCATTTCTGTGGACTGTCTGGCGCTTGTAGATACCGAGAAGCGATACATCATATGGCCGATCGCAAAGCTCCCTCGCACAGTACATAGTACACACAGTGACCCTATGGAATAATTGTCAGTGCAAGTAAAGACGCCAAACGAGAATGCAGCATACATCGAAACAACCGCCACTATCACAGACGCTCGGTGGAAGGCACAGCTGATACCAACTCTCCAGAAAGTTGCATCTGTCCCTTCCGGGAGACAGTACACCTGTTGTGCAGCGACCACTAGACCGGCTACACTTGTAGCTAGCCAAATCATAAGATCCAACCGCAGCACATATGTGCATATGTTATGCAAGATGGTTTTCTGGGTTCCGAATCCACCAATGTTGTTGTATTGCCAAGCGACCAGGCTTTGGAGGCCGACAAGTGGTAGTGAGAGGAAAGACTGAATAAAAGTCAACGATGCGTATAACAACCAAAGGTTCAAGTCAGACATACTGCAACAAGAGCAAGTACAACACTCGGAGTCATCTTTGAGTCAACCTGGCCATTGCCATAAAGGTAGAGCACAAGCACACATTCCAAAATAGACTCGAGGAGTAGCAAGTATAGCGCAACAAATATCACAAGTTTCGTCCATGTGCCCTCCGTTCGTGGGATAGCTGAAAATCCAGACGCCATGGTCGAGTTGGCTCAAGAACCAAGAGACGAAAGACTCTGTTTATGGCCCTCTTCAGGTTGCCTGGGACTCGGAAACCCGGTAGGGAAGAATGCGAGTTTGTTGGAGGTACAGGACAAGCGTATTCAATGCGCCGGGTCCAAATCGAACCCAGTTGTAGTCACACTGAAAATTCATCAATTGGCGCAAAGAATAACACACATAAGGCTGGTACCAAGAGGAGTGTTAAAGGACTAAAGAGGAATTTAATGAAGGGTTCTTAGCCCTGGAGCGCGTCGACGCGAATATAGCGTGGAAGGGTGGAATGTAACAGCCGAGGGGGATACGTCGAAAGAATCCAAGGCCTTGAGGATGACCCTCTCTGTAGAGGATAGTCCATCTTAGCTTGATAAGTTGGAATGCTGAGGACTTGCTAGTGCTAGGGTCCTAGTGCCAGGGATGATGTATGGAGGGTTTGGCTGTTGTTAGCCTTATCCCTGTGGATTTGTCTGTAGAGACGTCAGTTCGTTTCAGTCCTTGATAATGGAAGAATTAAAGAAGATTTGGTCTTCTAAGAATTCAGCCTAATTGTTTCTCCGTGCTTCGAAGGGTTGTCCTTGGAAGTGAAGATAGGAGGATGGAGGCGATCGTGCCCTAGATCCCTCGATGACGTTCACGGGTAGTCAACAACCACTCCGACCATCAACAATTACAATAGATCTTTTGAATACGGCAATCAAGCTTATACAATTCTAAGTTAATTACCTCTTTTCCTCTTTTTTTTCAATTTCCTGCTAATATTCTATCGCTTCACGTAGTTCCAACCAATTCTATGTACAACACGTGATCGGAGGGGTCGACCTTCCAGGGTTGTCTTGTCAGTAAGGACAAGAAACTACCTACCTAGGTAGCTATGAACCTAGATTGGCAATCATTCTCATTCTGACGCATTTGACAGGCACCTGAATGAAGTGTTTATGATGGTTTCACGCTGTGGAATGCGCTTCTAGTCTGACTGAGCTGCTCAAATTGCCCGTAACCCCAAGGCACAAAGTCTTTTTCGTAAATAAGTGACAAGTTCACTGAAATGATCCTATTTCTAGTCTGTTTTTATTTTTTTTAAAAAAAAGAGATGGCATTGTTATGGACAGTTCGGGGCGGAACGCTTTATTCGCTTGGAAGTTGGTCAACCGGTCGGTATATATAATGGAGATACCCTGCCAAATATGATGTACCCTAAAAGGTCAGGGCTAATATAGTTAGATCATTTGGGTCATTTAGGTCACAGACATCTAAACCATCATCTGCGGCTTTAATTTAAATCGTTTAGATCATATCCTTGAAAATACTATGGCGATGTAGTACGAATTTTGTCGTTCGATAAGAACACGGTGAACCATACCATAAGCAACCGTGAAATGCCAAATGGGGATAATTGCCATACTGGCGACCCTTTACCAAACCAAGGGCTGTAGTATAGATCAAGGTCAAGCATTGAGGTATGAAATTATATCTTCACTAATTACCCCTAGACTATGCTATTTTTTCCCCCTGATATAGATGCATATTATGCTCTGTTTCAATCAGTAACTTCATCCTCTCTTTCTCTCTTCAATTCTGAAAATTAGAAGGATACAGCAAAAGAGTGGATATGTGTGTAGATAACGTGGAATGTAGAGAGTCCTGACTGCCCAGGTGAGGTTCCCACCTGTGGGCCTGCAGGGGGGTGAGTAATCACCACCCTCCCTTGACACGCTTCCTTAAATACTTCTCTTCCCCTTTTGTTTCAAAAGATCGAGTCTTGCATGGTCAAATATCATCATTAGATGTTTGTTGAAAAATTTCCGATGAGTGGACGCAGTGTTTTTCTAGCTCTGGCGTGGTGTTGCTGGTTTACTTTCAATTGCGATGAAAGACATTCATATGTTTATTTCATGTCCGCATGATCTGCACGTATCTCATGTCTAGCTAACAACCTATCTTTGTAGTAATAAATCTTTGTTAACTAGAGAATACGCTGTTTCATAGCGGTAAGGGCACGATATATTGGAGCCTCAGGCCACCATATATGTCTATGGTGTTAATATGTGACAAGTCTTCTCTCTTACTAAAAGGTAGGTTTCTAGTAACACCATATCATCATTCTTGAATTTTGTCTATAGATTTGAAGGAAGCAAACGAATATTCACAGCACAGCAATGCACTCAATCTCAACATCAGTGTTGAGAGGGAGCGTCTTGACCGCAACGCACCTGCGGAGTATATACGTCAGCAACGAATCAAATCACCTGTGTAGACTCATACAGCTGTATGTGCGAGCGCAAAAGCCACACCGCACACTGCAAAAAAAAAGCAGGGAGAAAGCATGACTCCAAATGACCCCAACGATAAGAAATCAAGGAGCGGGGTAAGAACTCACGTCCGGCAAGGCTTTACATCACCCCAGTACTGCATGTAGACAGAGTTCATCTCGGCAAAGTCATCCATATTGGATAGGAAAACATTGACTTTGACAACCTTATTGATGTCGGTGCCGGCTTCCTCGAGGACGTGGGTCAGGTTCTTAATGCATTGGTGCTGTTGGAGAATGGAGATGTCAGCAGGTTGAATTGGCAATTGATGCTTACTGGTTTCTTACGGTGTGGGCCTTAACATCACCATCAATCAATTTGCCAGTGGCAGCGTCCATGGCGACAGCACCGGAGCAGTAGACGACGCCATTGGCGACAATGGCCTGGGAATAGATCCCGGGGAGGGGCTTGGGGGCCTTGTCGGTAAGGACGGCGGTCTTGGAGGACATTGCGAGAGTTTGTGAGAGGTGGATAGAGGAGCTAGGGGTGAGTCAATTGAGATAAAGTGGTAAAAATAAGTAAGAAGATGGCCCCTTGCGCGAGGGAGGCGCTCTTTATCAATCGGAAGACAGCATCCGGAGCTACAGCTAACCGATGTTAGCCGATATTAAAACGTAACAAGCGGCTCAATCTTGGACGATAACACAGAGCCGAGAGACACGAAGTGGCCCATGAGGGGCTTTACGGGCGGTGGGTAGGAGTAAATAATGGAGACGACAGGAGGGGTCATTGGGACCACTGCAACAGTCCTATCATTACCCAAAGCGGGACAAAGTGGGCTTCCAAGGTTACCATCTTATCAGCGGTGTTCCCCGCATTGCTTCCAGGGTTGGAAGGAAGGTTCTCCCCACTTTCCGCGTGGGGGTGGACTTTTATTTGAAAGGCCCTAGACCCTGACACGCCGAAAGCTTAGGACATTTCTATTTTTCTTTTATCAACAACTTGAAGATGACTGTCGGCATTACTCAACCACCGTATCCGCTCCACGAGTCCGTTAAAGACCTGTTGGACCCGGAGTATGTCGCATTCTATAACGAGCATGTCATCAATAGCCAGCAGGTCCACCTCCGGCCAGTGGAAGCATCACGGACAAGTGGTGTCTTGATTCCTGGTGCAGGTCCTATGCTGAAGGTGGGCAAGACCCAAGACATTACTGTTCAGCGGCGAGTTACCGAGGGCCCAGCAGTGCCCATCCGCTGCTTTACTCCCATCGGCCAAGCACCTCCTGGCGGATGGCCAGTGATGCTGTATTTCCACGGTGGTGGCTGGGTGCTGGGTAACATTGACACGGAGAACGTGGTGTGCTCAAATCTTTGTGTGCGAGGCAACTGCGTCGTGATTACAGTCGACTACCGGTAAGTCAAACCCATTGCCTAATCACGCCATGCATACATAATATTGAGAAGTTCGAACTTAATTTTTCCTAATTTCTCCTAGTCTTGCACCCGAAGACCGCTGGCCAGCCGCAGTTCACGACTGCTGGGAAGCTCTCCTATGGCTGATTGCCGACGGCCCCGCCGCACTCTCAGTGGACGTATCCAAACTCGCAACCGGTGGCTCCTCCGCCGGCGGGAATCTTGCTGCGATTATGACGCACAAGGCACTGACTCTGTCACCGCCTGTTCACTTCCGAGCCCAGCTCCTCTCTGTCCCCGTGACAGACAACACTGCCACAGTAGAGAACAACGAGTCATATCGTCGGTACGAACGGACCCCCGCATTACCCGCACTTAAGATGTACTGGTACCGCGACCACTACGTCCCCAACGATGTGGATCGCACCAACCCAGAATCGAGCCCGCTGTTTTGGCAGGGCGATTACTCGCAATTGCCACCTGCACTGGTTATGGTTGGCGAGTTGGATGTGCTGCGTACGGAAGGCGAACAATATGCGGAGAAGTTGCAGAAGGCTGGCGTGGCTGTTGACTTGCAGGTTATGAAGGGAATGCCGCATCCATTTTTGGCTATGGATGGTGCATTGTCCGAGGGCAAGAGGTGTATCACTCTAATGTGTGATGCTCTCCAAAAGGCCTTTTGGGCTGAGTGAATGTTCTCATTTTAATGTAAATGTCGGGAGTGCCTTCTTCAACTGATCGTTCTACGTGAAAATGTCAGGTGTAGAAGACTGTACTAGGGGATGGAGGAAGGAATTACCCCGAGAACAATGTCAAAGCAAACATTAAGAGTCGCTGGCAGCTAGCAGTAGGGTATATGGCTAAATAAAAAATTCTCACTTTTATATCTTGTTGAATCTCGCGGCAATTAGGGTTAGAGAAGGAAGAACTTGGAAGAGTTGAAGACTAGGTGTCGTTACTCCAAGCAATTCCTTTTTGGGGCATACAGCATCAGACATACAAGAAGATGAACGCGCAGCACATGGCAATCTCGCAGTGCTTCAATAACTGCGCCACTAGGAGAGCCTTCTCAACTTGGAGCCACTAGCCAATACTAAAAGTCACGGCGAGCAGAATTCATCCGATCAACTTCCTTATCACCCGCAATGAACTCTATGGATCATGGACGCCTCCCTGTTGCAAAGCCAAACAGTAGAACATAAGGTATTTAGATTTTAATCTCATTCATCCGACTCAAAAATTGCAATCTCTCTATTTGTTGCAGATCAAGCAAAGACATCTCTATGTGATGTGTCTAAAGGAATATGATACCTAAGAGCGAGTGATATACATACGGTGGTGTTGGAGCGAGCTATAGATTTCTCGACCAGGCCATAGCCAATATCGCAGCTGGCACCAGTGATAAGATAGCTGGTGTTGGACATAGTAGCAATGGTGGTTGTTGGTTGATGCGACATTGAGACGAGATGAGGGCTAGCCTAAATATGGCAGGCGCCCGCTGTGATTTCTAACTGCGATTTCTAATTGCATTATCGAGCTTACAAATGGGATTTGAATATATGGACATACGTACGAAAAGTGACTAGGATATAAGAAAGAAGTTGTGTTGGACGATTGCCGATTTGGGAAGATGTGGATACCAGGTATGAAAGCCAGAATATTATGTAATCAAGAGGTGTAGCCACGGGGGTGCTTAACACTTTTCGTAGTCGTATCATTGTCAACACATCCAAAAATAACACACAATGAAGAATCACCTAAACTCCACTATTGTGGATGCCCGGAACTCTCCCATGGAAGGGTATTTCTGATATTCCATGGGAACTATCATCTACCCCCCGGTCAAGGAGAACAGGGCGTTCGCTCCATCACTTGAACCCACATATTTGAAATCGCGAAGAGTCCAAGGTAGTTCCGCGCATCCCACGGACGCGTCGGACTAATGAGTGCCAAGTCGAAGTTGCGTAAGAGCTTTGTACAGTCGGTCAGTTAGGGTGCAATCGAGAAGAATGAAGAATGAAAGCAGGCCTGCAGAGCTGTTTCTACTCACCTCGAATACCGTCTTTCCGATCTCGATTTGAGCCACTGCCTTCCCTAAACACTGGAATTTGCCGTGACCGAATGTGAGGTCGTTCGTCCGAACCATAACGGCCAACTTGGCGGGGTCCGACTCGAGCCACCGCTCGGGTCGGAAAGCTTCTGCATCCTTGCCATAGATCTGCTCACTCATGTGCATAGCGCATGCCGAGTACCCGATGCAGATTCCACCAGGTAGGAATACGCTCTCGCCGTCGACGACAACAGTGTCGCCACCTCTGGGGACGTCGCGGGCGAAGATGTTCGCAACAGGTGGCCAGACTCGCAGACCTTCGCGGATTACGGCCTGGAGGTACGGAAGATTCCTAGCCTTAGCGGCAGTAATAAGGCCTTCGTTCAAGCTCGGAGCATGACCGAGACGCACGGCATCGTCAACCTCGCGCTGTAACTTGGAGTAGACACGGGGATTCGTTATGATGTGCAGGAGGGTTCCACGGATGGCGCTAGCGGTGGTTTCGGAGCCCGCAAGGAGTTGTTCTAGTGCCTCAGTACGCAGCTCGTCACCTGCTAAGCCGTGGCGCATGAAGGAGGCTAACATATCGGATCGTTCGTCGGTGGGGTTTGCAGCACGTTCATCGACAAGGCGGAAGCATGCGGCCATCATCTTACCGAAGCCATTGTTATCCTTTGCCGAAGGTGCAATGAACTTGCCGATGAAAGGCATCTGGGCGATCCAGGTGAAGCCCATGCCAAGGACAGTATTGCCGATAGCAAGTCCCTCCTCGGTCGATTGGAGGTAGTCATCCACGTCCCGGTCACTCTGCAACATACCGAATGCCTTTCCGAGGCCGACGCTGCTAATGACGTCCAGTGTAAGATACTGAACTTTCTTCGCTAGGTCCATGGGCACAACATGGTGATCGGAGGAGATATATTTGGACCGGATGAGGTTCAGGAAATCTTGGAGCCGTTCATCAACAGACCCTTCGAGCTGGGTATTCTCCCTCCCAGAATACTTCATAACACTCTTCGGTTAGCAGCCTATGCCAGTATGAATGGGTTGGGAGAGAGTTGGAGAGAAACACGAGATAGGTATCATACCCCTGGAGCCATCTGCTTCCTCCGTTTTTCGTGTTTCTCATTATCTGTCTGGCTGAAGACATTGTCCCTCCGGTACTCGATTCTTGTGGCTCTGTAGTACCAATCGGAGCGCTTGTACCCAGGCTTGTTGTTTACATGCATCCAAACTTCGGGAGAAGATGTGATCAGGACTCGAGGCGCGACGCGGGCGATCGGACCTGCTCCGGGTGGGGGCTGTTAGCTATACTAGATATGGCACCCCAAAAGGGATGTCTAGAGAAAGCCTCGCACCATGTTTCTTGCTGACTTCTGCATACCACTCGTGGCAATTGCCTCCAAGGATCGCTATGCTATGTGGCCAGTTCGAGATGCCGGTCCACGAAGGACCCGGGAAGTGTATCAGCTTAACATAAGCCATGATAATCCTGAAGGCATAGAGACCCAAGAGACCACAGAGCAGCGTCACAGCGTGATCAGATAAGATGGCTACCCCCATAATGGAAGAAACAACCAGAGAGAGTTGGCACAAGCGCGTTTTCTGGAGTGGTTGCAGACTCTGCTATACACTACTGAACTATTGGAAATGGAAATACGTCATACTTTTTGATCTCACGAAGGAGGGGTTCGGTTGACATTTATACAGTGTCCCACACCGCCTTGGAATACCTTCCATATAAGAGCTGTTGGAGTACTTTTGTACTTCTGTTCTACTGCTTGAGTGTCTTGGTTGCTCGGATGTGTAGCAAGAGAGATTAATCTTTGGGCAATATGTATGTAGAGAGAAAACTGTCTATATTGCTATGTATGCGATAGAGTGGACGGAAAGGAAAGGGAGCACAGGTGAAACAGAGTAGCAAACTGTATATCTGTTAATTCTATTAAACATGGTGCAGACTGAAGAATGGAAAAAGGAAACAATGAAGCGAAAGAAGAAAGAGAAAGAAAGAGAAAGAAAGAGAAAGAAAGAGAAAGAAAGAGAAAGAAAGAGAAAGAAAGAGCGGATCAAGACGATCCTGTCTAACGGGGCAGAAGAGCAGCCCGAAATATCAAGGTGTAGAGTAAAGACACTTAGGGCCAAATACTAGAGGGTGTCATGGATAACCCCCTTAGGCACTGGCTTTGGTCCTCTTCCCCTTTGGCACGCGGGCAAGCCAGTAGATAAACAGCGCACCGGCAATGTTGGCAAGAATGTACACCCACATCAGACCAAAATTGCGCCAGGCGTCAGCAAAATCACTGGAAATTCGGATGAGGAACGAATTCGTTTTGCTGACCGAGCAGAACGCGCACTCTGCGGTAGACGTGGGATCTTGTAGATACCCAGTCCCGGCCATTTTGATGTAAGGGCCCATGTAGTCTCCGCAAGTTTGGTTGGCAGGGGGGCTGAACTTCAAATATTCGACTGCCTCGCAGACTGCATCAGCACCCGAAACACCCGTTGAGAGCATTGCCGAGACCAAGTAGGTAAACGGCGACACGCGGTACATGAAGATCCAAAAGCCAGGCAAGGCCTCCTTGGTTGAGAGAACACCACAGAAGATCAAGCAGAGGGAGAACAACAAAGTCGCGATATTTCCACCAGTCTCAGCCAGCTCAATTCCTGCAATCACCAAGTGTGCGAAGGTCGAGGTGAATAACAAGAATGTCCAGATCAACAGGAACATCAAGGCGCCTCGCTCGCTCACTGCGTCGGTGGGCTCTGCATTTTTGTACAGCCCAATTGGATAATACCAGCACAAAAAGATGAACACAGACATCAGTGTATTCCAGGGCAATTCCACCAGAATATTCGAGATCATAAACGCCTTCCAACTGTATGTCTTGGATGGACGCTCTCGCACCTCGTAAAGAGAGCGTTGGGTAACAAAGTTTGGCATGATCTGCTGTACCAGATTTCCGAAAATTGTCATCAACATGAAAACACTGAACATCTGGTTCTGGAGGCCTTGAATAGAATTCTGAGCGTGGAAAAATGAGAATCCAATGTAGAGTGCGGTGAAGATGCAAAGGGCAGCTTTAGACCAGATATATGTCGGGGTGCGGTAATACTGCGCAAAGACACGAATAAGACACTCCCATAGTTGGATGTAGAAAGGCGCGGCAAATTCACGGAATGCGTTAGGCGAAGTATCAACCTCTGCCTTTGAAGACAGGGTCGACTTCAGCTCAGAGAGGTGCTCCTTGACCTGCCTAAATTCGGGACTCTCGCGCCATACCTTTGGCCACTCAATCTCGCTGTGTGTACCGGGGGCTGCACCAATAACGTCCAACATCCATTCAGCGGGATTTTCTCCGGGGGTCAGGTGGTGGGCGCCGTTGCGTTCGAAATAGTTCGATAGAGTAGATGAGTTTTCGCCAATATCACCAAAGTAGATTGTTCTACCTCCCTTAGCCAAGAAGAGAAGGCGGTCGAATCTCTGGAACAGCATCGCGGAAGGTTGGTGGATGGTGCAGAGAATGGCTTGTCCGTGCTTAGTGAGTGTGTCGATGAGGTCGAGAATGGACCAAGAAGTCTGAGAGTCCAGGCCACTGGTAGGCTCATCAAGGAAGAGTAGGAGTTGAGGCTTCGCAGCAAGTTCCACGCCGATCGTCAATCTCTTACGCTGTTCAACGTTCAATCCCTCGCCGGGAACACCAACAACGGCATCAGCGTAC
Organism: Penicillium expansum; assembly: GCF_000769745.1. Lineage (NCBI taxonomy): Eukaryota > Fungi > Ascomycota > Eurotiomycetes > Eurotiales > Aspergillaceae > Penicillium > Penicillium expansum. Next base: position 312,451 of record NW_015971172.1, read on the forward strand.
GCCTCCATACCCAGAAGCTTAATAACCTCGTCGGCATATTCTATCTTCTCTTGCCGACTGACAGTTGCGGGTTGACGGAGCAGAGCACTAAACACGAGGGCTTCCCGAACTGTCGATGTAGACAAGTGCAAGTCCTGCTGTTGGACATATCCAGTCTTTCGCTGGAAGGACTGATCTGTGGGGGTTCCGTCAACGAGCATTTCACCGGTGACAACACCCATAGTGACTCTCGTTGCGAGCACGTCAAGCAAGGTCGTTTTTCCAGCTCCAGAGACACCCATCAATGCGGTACATGTACCAGGTTTGACCCAGCCGTTAACATTGTCCAAAATCCGTCTGGGTTCTCCTTTGATTTTGATGTCATAGCACACATCCTCCCATTGGAAAATCGCAGTTTGTCGCTGAATGGCGGAGGCTTGGGGAGGAGACTCGTCTGTCTTGGCGACGGCAGAGGGCTGGGAAGATTTCTCCAAATCACCCTCTCCGGAGGTATGTGTTGGCTGATGACCACGGCGGAATAGAAGCACCTCGCCCTTGGACTTTTTCTCGGAAATATACTCAGTGCCAAGAAGATAGGTGAACATAAAGAATAACATGAAGGCAATGAGAATTCCAAAGTTCCTCCACAAATGTCCCTTAAGATATGCAAAACTCTGTTCGAGGTACAGTGAACCAGACACGTTGGTAGAGCCTGACTGAGCACCGACAGTCGAGCAGATACGATGCTCCATTGAAACACTGTCGTATGGACCGCCAGCTGGAACAATAGCAGCACATGGGAAATGACGATCATGGAATTCATTGACCATAAAGCTTTCAAACGCATAGGCAACGGGGTTGATGTAGTTCATCCAGCGAGACCACCCGAGCATATTGCGAGTGGGAATAACGAACCCAGTATAGATCACCATACCCAAGATCAAAATGGCGGCCGGAACCAAGGCCTGTGAGAGAGATCGGGAAGACGCCGCAATGGTTCTGAAGATCATTGACATTGTGAACGTGGTGATGACAGAGAATAGCCAAAAGGTAAAGAACGCCCCACCCTCGCGACGTAGGTCAGTCATGAAGTACAACGGTATGTTAAAGGTAAATGAGTTGAGGATTTTGTATGGCGAATCGCACAGCATGGATGCAATTGCCTCTGCGAATGGGTGATAGAAGGCGTAACGGGCTTGCTTTTCCACAATTGGTCGTTGGGCGTAGAGGGTCAAGATTTCCAGTGCACTGGAAAAGGCATTCAGGAGGACGGCAAAGAACAGAAGAGCACCCCGGGAGTAGAAGCTAGAGGTATCCTTAGGAAGGTTCACAAAGACTGAACCAATGATCAAAGCCATAATGAAGTTTCCAATCAAAGCGCTAGCTGTCAAACTGTAATCTCCACGAAGGCGCTGGAAGCCACGGGTAACACAGAGGGAAATCTGTTTCCATACCGAGATAGTATATGGCGATTTAACCCTCTGGTTCTTGGCCTGAATAGCCCTACGCGCATCCACAAATGCATCGTAGGAGCTACCTTTGATAGGGTAGTTGTTCTCGTACTCTTCGATTTGGGCAACCAGCTTAGCACGGGCGGCGCTTCTCTTCCAGACTGCCGCGAAGTCATCAGGGGTGATAGGAGCACGGCCTTCAAACCCTCTCCGAACCACACGTTCCGAAGGGCTGGTGATCGACGTTAAGAAATCTGCGGTGGTTTGACGCTCTGGGCACTCGTAGCCTATATCTTCAAAGTATTTTCTGGCCTCGGTGGTTGGCCCGAAGAAGATTTGCCTTCCTTCGTAAAGCACAGTCACCTTATCAAACACATCATAAGCACTCTGTGACGCTTGGTAGATAGCAACACAAGCTGTTGTTCCGGAGTATTTGCTCATGAGAGCCAGATTTTTGCAAAATTCCAGTGCGTTGGCGCTATCCAGGCCTCTCGTGCTGTTGTCCCAGCACTGCAAAGGACTCTGACTAAGAGTGGCTTCGGCAATACTAACACGTTTCCTCTCGCCTCCACTCACTCCGCGAATGAAGTCATTTCCAACTTGAGTGTTGACCGTATGGGAAAGGCCAAGCATAGCCATGACCACATCTCTCATATGTTGGGCGTATTGCTCGTGCGAGACTCCCTCGAGTCGGTTTCGGGGGGCTCTAGCCATCGCCGCGAACATAAGGGTATCGCCGACGGAGAGTTGGGGGAAGTGAACATCAGTCTCTGCTGCGTAGATTGCCTCGCCCTTGAAGGCATTTTGCATGTCCTTTGCAGAGATACCTAGATTTAGTGATATGTGTTAGAACCTCTCCACCAAATTCAAGTTATATGTCATGGTGCAGCAAGAGACTTACCCTGATAGTTGAGAACCGAATCCTCCGACATCTCAATGCCATTCATTTCACCAGCAATAGTTTTGAGTAAAGTCGAACAACCACTGCCGGGCTTTCCCAAGACGATCAATGTTTCTCCACTTTTGACAAGACCATCGAAGTCACGAAGAATCTGAATTTTCTGGAGTTTCATGCCGGTCAATCGGCGGACCATAGTGCCAATCTCCAGCATGGAGTTTAGAACGTCTTTCTGGTAATCTGTGGGAGAACCAAATCCATGGACGTTCAAATTCTTGAACGAAATACCAGCTGTGCGATCCGGGTACTTGTCGGGGTTGCGAGACCGGATAGCCAGCAACATCTTCATCCAGTCCCGCACTTTGAAGTTGGGGCTACCGGGATTGAGTGAAGATTCGGCGTCTACATTAGTGAACGGATTGTCCAATGTACCGCTGACTGAGAATCGAGTAGATTGTCGGGTGAGTTGTCGTGCTAGCTGGCCAACCAGTGCCTCCCTACTTTCTTCATCCTCCTGCAAAGTGTCTTCATCGTCGTTTTTCTCTGGATCGTGGATCGTGTCGAGTTCATGCTCGCTTTGGAGCTGCGGGGTATTATGGCTGACCACCGACTGGGAGCGAGCAGGATTTGAGTTGAGTGTCCCCAAGAACGACATCTTGGTTTCAATATCAACCTTTCAAATCCTGGAAGCTCGCGTAAGAGGAAATAGGATGAAATAAAAGAAACTTAAAAAAAAATTAGATTTGAAAGGAGGCTGAGAAATCTGTCAACCAAAATTATATCTCCCAGTGGATAACAGTTAAAACCTGGGAGCTCGGCATATATAAGTTTATCTCTAAATCCCAAAATAAGATATATTCACAAGCGAGAAACAAAAATGCAATTGGCATCCCGGCAGATCCGGCCAAGGGGTAATCATATTTTTTTTATGAATAGGTGTGAATAGCTGTGATATAAGAACCTCCGGAATGCCGACATGGATTTGCTAGATAATTAACTCCGATATCCAGGAATGTGTCTGGTTATTAAGGTTTGCTCTCCTACTTCCGAAACCCGAAACGGGGCTTACCCACCAAGTATAATACCCCACCTGGGCAGTTAGTTTTTTCAAACGAAAACAACTCGAAGTCTAGATGGAAAGTCGACAAGTTGAAACTGACCCGTCGGGACTACAAAATGACTATGGGATTAGGGCCCAGGTCTTGGCGTGCCGTATCAATACGTCCCAATACACGGTATTTACCAATTTAAAGAACATCCGGCATCCGCTCCACTCTACGATCATGCCAAGACTACATCGAAACAGCCCTAGAGATTCACCGAGATGGATAATGTCCATTGGTCAGCCTCTATCCAAGACACGTTGTCTGATCTGACATGGAGCTGAAAGATCATATACGTGGATCTCACCTATACTTGACCGGAATACATGCATAATACATAGTAGTACTATGCACTAGTAAGTAGGGACCTGCTATCGGGCTATCGGAGCCAAGTGATCCCGAATTTACTAGGTCGCTCCCGTCCCGAAGGTACACTTTTCTGGGGAAACCCTTATTCTACCTCGGCACCATTTGCACTATTTGCACCATTTGCCACTATCTTGTGCAGTCATCCCACCTTTTGACTGGTCACTTTTTTTTTTTTCTTTCTCCATTCTGGTGTTTCGGATAGAGCATCTCCCTTCAGGCATACCAACTGTGGATGCTTTTTTGTTTTCTTGAATCCACAGGGGTTTCAACGCTCGCCTGACTCTAATCTCGAAAACAACTCTTACACCTAATTTTTACGACTTATGAACATCCAAAATGAATGGGGTGCTCAATAACCAAGCCCACAGCGGCTCTACATTGCACAAACATTTATCCCAACTGTCAACACCGGCAAACAGACATGTAAAGAAAAGACAGCGGAAAAGAAAGGTTGAAGTCCACAGACGCAAATCAAGTCATGTACTAATAATATCATTAGGCATGCGACACTTGTCGACACAGAAAAATAAAATGCGAGGTTACCACCAAATCCAAATGTTCGTTCTGCAGCAAGGCCAACATTCCTTGCTCTCTGGTTGATTATAGGCGGCAAAGGCAGTTGAAGAAGTACGACACCACAGCCGATATCCTAATTTGTCAGTAATGAATAACACTCGAACAGCCTGAGCATGATCGATCGCCTGGAGACGAATATCCAGCGCATGGAAGCTCATTTTGAAAAGATAGGATTTGACCTGGGTGATGTGAACGGGTCATCCTCTATCGATGATCTTGAGCAGTCAGATGAATCACCATCGTCGACTCCAGCTGAAAATACAGATTTTATACAAGACACGGGTATTTGGAATTCAGAACCAATACACCTGGACGCTGAACAATGCCCCTCTGCTGCTACGCAGAATGTATATCATGCGTTGGTCGACCCAGCCTCAGATGAAACCGACCCAGTAATACCAACGGATCTCCCCTGCTTCTACGTTCCAAGGTGTTTTACGGATACACCGAACCCTGGTGGGAACCACGCCCGATATCATGGCTGATAAAAGCTAATTGATACATACATATAGGCTTCTCAGCCCTATCCTCAGAAGGAACGGAATGGATAACTCATAAAATGGAAGGAGCGTCCGTTGACAATTTACAATCCTTCCTTTCATTAGGTCGCCACCAAGGATCGGATCGAGGCCCGCTTGATGGTTTATTCCCCGACAAACCTTTCTCTCCATTGCCCCCGAAAGATGAGATAGTGTCGTTGGTCAATGACTATTTGCAGCACTTCAACCCCCTGATCCCCATATTTCAACCGTCATCGCTATTGTCACTTTGTGAGGACAACAACCTACAGGGCATATTGAATTTCCCCGGCCGTTGGGCGAGCCTCAATGTCGTTTTAGCGATAGGGCATATGCTGCGCATAAAGAATAGCTCTCTTGTACAGACTGATCGTCAAAAGAGCTGGATGTTTATGAAGAACGCCTTGGGGATTTTGAATGAACTCTGCTTTGGGTTGCCAGATCTATGGACTGTGCAGGCGCTCATAGGGATGGTAAGACGAACAACTGCCTCGAGGGAAGATCTGACTAACAGTACTTTATCTATAGATCGTCTTTTTGTTGGGGACATTAAGCAGCCAGCCTTGCGGGTATTTAATTTCCTCCGTTATGCGAATATGTCATCAGATTCGACTCGAACGATGTGAGAAATGGTCTGGATTGGGTGCCGAGGAACTAGAACACCGGAGGCGGATCTTTTGGATTGCATACTGCCTTGACAAAGAGTAGGAAATTCGTTGATATTGACATCTCAATTCCATGCTAATCTGTCATAGAATATCTATTCGAGCTGGTATTCCACTATCGCAACGCGACGATGATATGGATGTCTTATTGCCAATGGAAGTTCCACTGGATAACATAGGAACCCTGTCAACGACAGATCAACAAGGGACCTTCAACGCATTCAGATCAATGTGTGAACTGGGCTTAATCAGAAGTCAAATATACAAACACCTCTACTCGGTCGCAGCAGCAGATCGCCCGCTTGCTGAAGTGGCCGCCGCAGTTGCCATGTTGAACCAAAAACTCCAACAGTGGAAGGATAGTATTCCCACCGAGTTCCAGCCCGAATCACAAAGACTTTCCGCTTTTACAAAATCCACGATAGCTGTGACCCTTATTTTCCTGCATCTAGCATACTTCCACTGTCTGATTGCTATCCATCGGGTCACCGCAGCACGGGGGTCAAGGCTAGCTATGGATCTAGTCGAAAGGAACAGCGTTTACACCCCACCTCACCCAGTGGTATTCATGTCAGAATCACTGTGCACAAAGGCTGCAACGGCGTCGATTGACTTGATGAAATATATGCCGAAATCTAATATCACGCTCATAGGGTATGTGATGACTCAGATTGAAACCTTTTGCTTCCCTGTTCTAAGGCTAACATACACTAGGATAATGATCTACTACCCTATTCTCGCATCCAAAACACTCTCCTCGGCCATCGTCCAAAATCCACGAGACACATCGCGCATATATCACATCAGGCTTATCATGAAAGTAGAAACATTTGTATCATCATTGGTCCTTGATACACCCAATGAAGGTATCGATGGACTTTTGAAGGACTGCGCCGAGTATCGCTCTCTGGCGGAGGCTGCAGTTAGGGAGGCTACACAGATATGTCAGGGTTGATCACAGGAGACCACATATGTCTCTTAATTAATAAGGCAGTTCACTGCTTGGATTCGACATTATGTATTGATCCCACAGTCTCTTCCTTTGACCGACAGACACAGTGCGGTCGCGAAAGCGAATACTGTGTCATTTTTACCAACCGTGACTTGTTCTAGTGTGCCTAAGAATGGGATTGCCCTTGACTCACATGTTGGAAAACAAGCCAGTGCATAGCTTACTTAATTTCTAATTTACACACTCTTCTCAATTTATGTTTAGATCCCACGAATGCCAATCTTTAGATGCATAAGATTCTCCAGGGCTGATTCCTCACCCTGATTTCGAATTTCCTCACCGAGAGCGTGTGGCATCGGATGGAATCATAGCCAATGCAGGGTCGACTTCTTCAATGCCAAAAAAACAATATGACCGGGTATCAAAATGGCATTGATTGCGGCGGAAGCATAGTATAAAGTGGTAGAAATGAAGGGATTGGTGAACATGTGGAGTTGAAGACTTATTTCAAGAGAATTTTCCGAAGTTTGGAGAGGGGTTCATGCTATAGAATCATGAGGTGGATCCATGCTGTTGGACAGATTATATAGTGAAACAAGATGCTGACAAGTCGACCTAGGCACGGGAGATCGAAAAGTTTGTCGCGGATCCCCAAAACTTTGATTCCAGATTAAAAAGAAATCCGGAAGATCGCACCTCAAATGTCTGAATATAAGAGCTCATAGCGATTGTGGGTAGGCCAAAAGATCATAAAACCATCACAAAATGACAAGAAACATCGATTCTTGGCAACGTAAGATGATTATTCATATGATATGCAACAAGAACAGACCCGCTACATCGCAAATAGCAAAGGTAGTGCAGTGTAGTGAGCGCTCTATCTCTAATATCCGCAAGAACTTGCGGTTATTCGGTAGTGTGAGATCTCCCCTAGTCTCGGCCGGCCGACAACGAAGTATCGCCCCTATTATGCTTAACGCCCTCTGTGACCCCCTCGCCGAAAAGCCTGGCTATCTTCCTATGGAATGGATTTAGGATATTACCATCGTCATCTAGTATTAAACGCGCTCTTCCGCGTGCTGGCTGGACAAAAAAGAAAGTATAGCAGAAAGCCAAAGAATAGAACCCTTACTTCCGAGATTTCTACCACCACAAGCTATCTAAGTTTCAGTCATATCAGCTTATATTTGCTAATGAATCCAGATGTGAGAAAAGGATTGGATCTAGGCAAACTGGCTAGTCACTACTCGGTGTGCTACGAGTCTAAGTATCGAAATTTTATCACGGCTAACGCTTCTAGATACTGCCTATATATACTCAAGACAGTATCATTCTATCTCGTATTTTAAAAGATTGAACGGATACCACGTTCTTCGAATCATTTATCGAGCAGCTTCTCTAGCACTATAGGAGGTGGTTAGAACCAAAATCCGTGCTTGTTATAGAAAACGTATATTTCTATTATTTAGACCGGATTAAGACCTTACATGCTAACGCGGGAGTCAAATTACTGTACCTACTGCTGTTTTCGCCAGATCTCAATCCTATCGAAGAATTCTTTGCCGAGCTTGAGGCCTATATAAAGAAAGCTTGGTCAGCATACGAAGAGAATCCTTAGCATTAATGAATTAATGAATCTAGGAGTGAGATTAGTCGGACTCTCCACACGCTGTCTTTCAATCAATTTAAAAAGTACAGGGACGCTCGAAATCCATTTCACTATTTCACTCTCTTCTAGTTCTTGAAATCTATTATAAAACTCTAGTCCTTCTTCAATTTAGTCTATTCGACCCTGCCAAAATACTTGTGGCATAAGCCATCTGGATACTTCCTACACATCAAGGCAAAGCAGAAGCTGCTAACAAAAGTAAGGTTAAGTAGATGACCGATTGAATGATATTAACTATTTCCGAGAGCATATATTAACTAAAACTTCATTAAGCACATTACTTCTCTCTTGTAGAGGCCCATACCTTGACACCCCATCAATTCGTTATCACAGGAGTGCTTCGATCCCAAGTGCTCTTCTCAGCAGCATCCACCAGACACGCCGCCACACTAGCCCTCGAGATCCCCCCCAAGCCCGCGAAAACACCGAGTCCTTTCCCATCATCGCCAAAGAACTGAACGGGCTCTTTTTTTGCCAGAGTCAGTCTCGCCGCCCTGAACAAGACGAATTTCACTCCGCTCTTCTTGAGTGTCTCATCGACTTGATTATGGTCCTCGAATGAATATCTGAGGCTAGTCTTGGAAATTGCAAATCTCATAATCACAGTGATATTCGGGAAAGAAGACCCAACACCAAATGAAGACAATGTCGCAATTTTGGAAACGCCGTGCCTTTCCATAGCAGCAATGAGGTTTTCGTGCGCGTTCGTCATGACTCGGGTCCCTTTTACTTGCGGGGATGCAAGCGTAACGATCACGGCAGTTGGGATATCGCCTTGGACTGCGTTGAAAGTGCTTTCAATACTCGAAGGCTCCAGTGGTGTGCCCTTCACGATCGTTAGGCCTTCCTTAGCTGGAAGGGTAGAGGGATCCCGAATCAAGGCCGTAATCTTGTGGCCGCGCTGCAATGCTTCATCGATGACGAGACGACCAGTCTGTCCATTACCACCAATAACAAGGATACGCATATTGAAGATGCTGTTGCGTTGTGGTAGGATGCTGACTTTGTTCCCAACTATAGGGGCGTGGTTTGATTGAGGCCGCGGTAGGATGCTTTTAGTGATTTCAACTTTGAAATCAATAGACGGTCAACTGGATACTCTGGAATAAAATATAACCAAGGGGCTCCTATCAGGTATATATAGCCATGGTACAAACTCTATCGAAGGTGTTAAGGCTGATTCAACGTAAGGACTTGCTACAATAACCTTAGAAGTTCTTAGATACATTGCAAAGCCAGCTACCGGAAGTAAATGACGCGTACGCTGTTGCCTTATCAAATATAACTGTTGCGGCCATTTCTGTAGCCCGAAGTCCGTGTGGTAGATCGGGCATCGCTAAAAGCTACGTCCGTAGAATTACAAATCCAGTTGCTTACAAAGAGGGGGCATGACGTTCACACTCTGGCGCCTAATCACGGGTGCACGCAACCCCCCCTGGCATCCACAACCAGTTCGGTGGATAATTCTTTCCTTCACACAACAACAATCTCCTAAAGCGCAAATTCATAGGCTCATTCGTCATAAAATTTGTTCTTGGCCTTGTTATCATAAAGTTATCGGACTAAAGTCGGCCCGCCTACCTTTGGGCGGGGAGGAGTTGTACGCAAAAGTGTTAACACCTTAAGACCCACCTATCCCACCGCCCGTAGCTCGGCTCTACCGCCTACCATACCTTTACCCAAGTCATGCTATAAGGCGCCAAACTATCTGGAGCTCCCCTTAAAAATCTGCTCCAGAGTTTCCAAGTGTGCTGTCTATTCAGCAGGGTAGTTTTTAGCATGATAGGTAAGCTATAAGTGCTACCTAGAGAATCTTGGACGGATATTTAGTCCGGCAGAATACTATATAAGCATACAGTGTGGGGCCTGGGGTGTTAAAACTTTTGCGTAGAGACTGTAGGTGCCCATGTCATATGTATACAACACTCCACGTTGCAGTTCGCCTAGTTCTCTCTTCCTCAGCTGCAATATGATCCCTTCAGATCGAACTCTCTAGTGACGTTTCTTCATTATTTGCAGCATGTCTTCAACGCCTGCTTTCAGAGTCTCTTCCCAATACTCGCTAGGGGCTACAACCAAATATTCTTAAGTCACTCTCCTTACCGCCTTGCGGTTGAGTGTAACCTTCCATTCGATTATGAAGCAGACATATATCGGAGGCTCCTCATCGCATTCGCCACCTTCTTCCCATTCGGCAAACGGTAGGAAATTGAGTTGATCCGATTGTTGCTGATCTGTGACATAATACGGGACAGAGTCTTGGATTCATACAGAAAGGTACAATATTCGGTACTATTACCGAGTATATAAAAAACTGGTAATTTACGCGACTTCTATATTGGATTAGCATATCATGTGACTAGGGTTAGAAAGAGTATCTCTGTGTATCCGGATATGGAAGGCAATAACGGTCGGCACTGTATCATTGCTCTCGGCGTAGGATTAGTGTTTTTGATCGTCTCCTGCCGAAGAGGGTATGGCCGACCTTGGGTTTGATGATTGTGTCATTTGGAGATTGCTGTGTATGGGTTTCTACCCTGGACTGATCTTCTGCACCCTGCGATACCTGACGCCTTCTCTTGGCGGGCCGATCAATCGAGAGAAGCAATACGGGAAGGTCCATTTTGGATATCGAGATAGATGAGATATTGTGTTGGACAGCCTTTATAGACTGGAGCTATTATTCCTCTGGCCCAAGAATAAATGCAGAGCCGGAAAATCTATTCAACTGCTAACGTTCAATCTCACCTACTGCTCACCATCACCTACTGATAAAGCATTAAAATAAACCACAGTATCAACTATATCATAATGATAGTCTACAACTATATGTTTTGGTGGCCTTAGGCCGCCACTGATGCCTCAGGCATAAACCCCTCTGCTAAGTAAATAGCCACTCTCTCCCTTCTTTCTTCCTGGCCCTACATTGTAGCCCCAAGAGATTATAATACTCGATATGGTTACTGCGTGGACTATTAGAGTTTAGTGTGTCCGAAACGGTCTCTATATCCTAAAAGGGTTAGCGCGGACCCAGGAGTTTATATTGTATGTTGTAGTGGTGGTATTGCTCTCTCTTCGCTCCTAATCATAGAAACCATACAACGCAACAATCCAAAAGGCAGAACCAACCGCCAGAATCATCTCGCACTTTTAGATCACACATCGATGCCTTTTACCTGAACATGAATCTCAACTGGCGACTCGATAGGACGGCCAGCCGCATCGTGCGTCGAATCCCATTCTGCGAGCTCAGCAACAGGTACTTTTCTAAGCCGGTTGCTCTGAACACCACCGTCTAGCTTCAAAGGCTCTTGTCGCAGTCGGTAGCCCTTCCAGTTAGGAATGAGGAAGGCCCAAATATAGTAATAGATGCCGCAGGCAAGAAGACTAGATAATTTTGTCAGTAAGAATAGACTAGTAGCAGAGTAGACGCGCAGGCCAAGTTCAGTTGACTTACATTCCAATTCCTGTCACGGCAGACGTTCCATACCAAAAGCTGACATCACCAGCATATTGTCCTCCTGCGGGCGGATACCAGGGCATGACAAGGAGGTAGAGTTGCACGAGAACATTGAAGAGGATCACGACATGCCAAGCCTTGAATTCGGGTTCGGGGAGGTTGGCTTGTCTTCGGCGCCAGCGAACAATGTAGATACCAAGACCCATTGCAAGATTAAAGGCAGCACCAGGAATGATTGACAAGTCGTTGACTGTTGAGTGTTAGCATTGCAATAATGCCCAACCGACCTCTAAGCCGGGGGTAGAAGAGAACATACCAAAGGTGAAAGCGTCACCAGCAGGAACGGCTAGGATCATCAGCGCGGTCAAAGACCAAACGACGGCATACGGGCCTAAGGTCGTGCCAAAGGGCTTGGTCGAGACCCAGAACTCCGTGAAAGGCAGAACTCCCTGTCGGCCACATTCTCTGATGCGCCGAGATAGACCAATTATCACGGCTATCATGTTACCGAAGGAAGCCAATGCAATGAGGAAGTTGAGACCGCGAACTGCACCACTGGCGCCGAAGACCTTCTCGAAGAACAGACTGGCAGTCGTGAGGTCAGAGCTCTCGATCTCCTCCTTGGGAACTGTAAAACCATATGCAATTAGCGCGGTGATCCGAATATAGCATGGGTTATTGGCAACCAACCAGCAGCGAAGAATGCGATATTTGCGAACATGTATAACACATAAACCACTGTAAGAGCAAGGGTGGCGTAGATTTTGAGTGACCTGACGGGATTCTATCAAAAGAAATGTCAGTTTCAGCCCTGTGCCACATGAATCTCGAGCTGCCATACCTTGACTTCGTTGGCAACGTTGAAGGCGTTATTGTAACCTCCATAAGAGAAAATAATACGGTACAAGGCAGTAGTAAATCCGTATGCAGAAGCTGTGGAACTACCCGACCAAACATCATGGAAATTGGCCTTGGGGTTCTCAACCCTGGTATTGCCCCCTAAAACAACAAAGCCAGTGACTATGACGAAGAGAAGGGTGCAAATCTTCACAACTCCAACAGCATTTGAGAACCAATATGCGTATTTAGTGTTGAACACCAGCGCTGCAGGTTGTCAGCGTCCTTCGTTCAAACAAAATGATGCATTGAGGGCAACTTACTCAGGGTGGCAAGACTGTAGCAGGCTAGAGCAGTGCCTTTGATTTGCCAGTTAGTACCCGTGTGCCCGGAGATGGCGATAAGGTACTTGGCCATGACTGTTATGGTTTGTTAATTAACACCCTGCAAAAAGTAAAATGCGATCGCCAACTCACCTGTAGCATTAGCACTTCCAAACGAAAGAATGACACTCTGGGCCGCAAAGGTGGTTGGGAAGAGCCATTTCGGATTAGGGTAAGCTTGTTCGAGGAAAACGACTTCTGAACCCGATCGACTAGGGAAATATGCCGTAAACTCAAGGTACACAGCTCCGGACGTGAGACATATCTAGAACGAAGCAAGCATGATCAGTCGACATTTCTTTCTTGATCATAAGTAACACTTACCAAGTAACCTAGGGTCCAATAAATGAGACTAACGCCAACGGAGCCTGTACCAGACAGGATAGATGATGCTTTGTCATATTAGCTGGAATTCATGCGTATGCATTGTTATGTGGCACTAACGCGTAGAGTAAATACCAGCGCCGATCATCATTGTGATGTTCAGCAAGGTAATTGTGACGGGACCGACAGAGTATCCCAATGGCGAGTCATGCTCAACTGGAGCGCCAGACGCATCTTGGTATGTTGTTGCCGCATTATTGCCTCCGGTCTCGCTGATATACTTCCCGCTAACAGTTGTGACCTCCCCTGTCTGGCTTTCCACCGCAGTGCTGAGCGCGGCAGGGGTTTTGTTAGAAGATCGCCGCCAAGCCATTGCTGGCAATTGTCAAGCTCTATGAAGATAAAATAGGTCTGACAAGGTTCTCCGCGAAAAAAGAAATTAAAAACACGAGGTGCCGAGTGTCAAGGCCCCCTGTCGTTTGTATATGCTGGAGGAAGTAAACAAAAACGGCGCCGGATCGGCCATCTATATAGCAAGACGCCAACGCTTTTGTCATTTTTTATCTTGTCTCCGGACATCTTGTCCAATACCACGCTTAGAATTACAGTTAGCGTGCGGGCAATATTTTGTTTGTGGAGCATAACGATTTCAACATCGGAGGGGCGAATGTTACAACCAAAGGAGTGGGCCGGATAGAAGGCCGACCATATGAATTTCGGCCTTGGTGTGGAAGGCGTCATGGCGAGAAGAAACCCAAAGATAATTCGTCATCTAGTGTCCTTGTCTATCTATGAAATCCTGGTCAAAGGCACCTAGCCTGTAACTCTTATGCATTAGAAGTGGGGACGGTTTCGGGCAATGATTCAGGCTCCATAATCTCTCCGAAGTTGAAAGGTTCATATCAGTGAATCTGATGGCTAAGTATCGCATAGTGAGTGTATGCAATTGAAGATGCATGTTGGTAGATCTGTACCGGTTGGAGGCTTGTCAGTAAGATTTGCATAGTCAGATGGAAGAACCTCGGATGTTTATGGTGGTACCAGTTGTCCCGATCAAAGTAGATCTGGCACGTAATAGCCAGCCAAATGGCGAAAAGAAGGAGCTTGGCCGGAGCTGGTGTGAGACTTAGATGCACCAAGCTGGGGTGGCTACAAAAATGCCATTTCGCGCAATGATGGTGTGTTATTGGAAATGCGGGGGGTTGTTTTACTACTTATCACGTCATGCCTTGTTTAGATGAGTGTGAACGATGTCTTGAACAGATATTGGATGGCCTCAGGCCGATACCGGGGTTGGCCCCTGTAGTAAGTTAGATCCTCTCCCCTTCCTATCATCCTTTCTCTATCCGTCCACTTTGCTCACCGAGAATCATACACATTTGTTTTCTCTCTCAGTAGGGATCCTCTGTGTAGTGATCCCTTGAACAGATCGCTAGACCCTAAGGCGCCTCGCACGGCCGATTAATGATAGAGTTGAACGAGGTACCTGAAAAGAGTTCCTGAATATAAAAGTCGGAGCGCGAGAATGGCTCTGGAACAGGTTGGGAGGTATCGGATTTGCCAGACGGTGAAGATCCCAGGGGTGGCGGCCGACGGGAACCGGGCCGGGGGAGTTAGCCCCCACACGGGGCATTTAGGGTTTGGTGCCTGAGGCAATAACATTCCCCATTCTTGTCTTCTCCTTGCTTCACATCCCCCTTAACCTTTGCTATCGGGGAAAGGTGATCATGAATTGGGAACATTTGGGGATTCATGTGTGATTTCGAGTCTTTGCAAAGATAATTACAACATATGATATCTCGTGTTAATGGATCTCATTGCTAGAGCCAAGAAAGAACGTTTTTTATCCAAATTATGGCGTGATGAAATTTCAGAGTACATCAAAACGAAAAAAAGACTCCCTCAGCACATTTATCATTACCTTCCAAGTGCCTAATCATTCAACGACTTGATTCGACGATTCGAGTCGACCGTGCACGCCTGATTTCAGTGCCGCCAAGAAACAAGCTGCAGGTATGGATTTGGCCATCAAGCCTGAGCCTACGGCCACGGAGAGTCCCCCGCTTAAAAACGAGAAGGCTATCGAGACCAAATACGCAGATGAAACTCTACGCATTCTTGAGCTTCATGGAGACTCTGTTGGGCCATTGACAGCTGAGAAGGAGAAAAAGCTGAGACGCAAATTGTACTGGCGTATTTTCGGGCTACTCTCTGCTATCAACCTACTGCTCTTTGTGAGCTCATTATCCGAACCTCTTGTTTGCAACCTCTAATCTCTATAGATTGACAAATCCACTCTGGGTTACGCTGCTATTCTCGGGCTGTTCGAAGAGACTGGCATCTCCAAGGCTGAATACAACAATCTCGGAACTTTCTTCTACGTCGGTATGTGACAGGATCGTTGCTCCGATTATACCTTCTCTAATAATCCATCAGGCTACATTGTTGCACAATGGCCGGGACATTATGCTATGCAAAAACTACCATTTGGAAAATTTGTCGCCGCTCTTGTCTTCATGTGGGGTGTCATCCTACTACTTCATTGCGTTGCCACAACGTATGCCGCTCTTGTGGTTCTGCGGCTGGCGCTCGGTGCCGCCGAATCGGTCGTGGTACCTGCAATGGAAGTCACAATCGGAATGTTCTTTAATCGTTACGAACAGTCGTTCCTCCAACCTTGGCTTTGGGTGACGTCTGCAGCCGCACCTATATGTGCCGCTTTTATCTCCTACGGTTTGCTTTGGAGTCACAGCTTCATCCTACCTTGGAAGCTTTTTATGATTATCACTGGCTCTGTCTCGGTACTTCTTTCTGTTTTCGTTTGGTTTCAATATCCGAACAACCCAGCTGAGGCCACTTTCCTGACACTGGAGGAGAAAATCCACACTATCAGACGAGTACATGCGTCGAGTCAAAGCTCTATTGAACAGAAGCAGTTCAAGAAGAGCCAGTTTATCGAGACGCTCCGCGACCCCGTTTCGTGGCTATTTACTCTACAGTCTTTTACCCTCATGATGTCTAATAATCTCACCTACGGACAACAGAACCTCATTACCAAGGCTCTAGGAGTTGACAGTTTGGGGTCGACTCTCGTGGCTGCAGCAGGTGGTGGCTTCGGTGTCCTGGTTTGTATTGCAGGAGCCTATGCCCTACGGTGGTGGCCTTCAAATCTTGCACTCCATGGACTCTTCTGGTGTATCCCTGCAATTGCAGGTGGAATTGGAATGGTCGCTATTGATTGGGACCAGAAGCTAGGGATGCTTGCTTGTCTACTTCTAGCTGGTCACACCTATGGTAATACCTACATTATCGCGTTGGGTTGGACTACATCATCTGCAGCCGGCTATACGAAGAAGTTGACCCGAAATGTTATGTTCATGGTTGGTTATTCCATTGCAAATATCTGCTCGCCACAGATATGGGTTCCCAGGGATGCACCTCGCTATTACGGTGCCTGGATCTCCATGATAGTGGTCAGCTGGGCGGGGACACCTTTTATCCTTTTCATTATACGGTTCTTGTTGAAACGCAGGAACGATGAGCGGAAGGCTTGGGTTGCATCGTTGACCAGCGAAGAGAGAAGGGCTCACGAGATGGGAGTAGTCGAGGAGCTTGATGAAAATGGGAATATGATACGCAAGCAAGTTGAAATTGCCATGTTGGATATGACTGATATGGAGAACCCGTTCTTCATCTATCCCATCTGAATGAGGCGAGTATTTGGAAATTGAAGTCATGCAACACCAAATCTCTACGAAAGTGATGACCCAGGAAAATATATACATGATAGCGTCGCTCTGAGAATCTCGAAGTGCACGCTTTGCCTGAAACATCTTGTTCCAAGTAGATTTCCACCGAGACTGATTGAGATCATACGAATGGCCCCATGCAGCCAAGGTGATTATCCTCACTCGATGATAGGAGATCAAATGTCTTTGTAATATGACCTACGGTATAAGGAAGATTAATTGGCAACAATTTTAGGTTCAATGACCTCCATTAATATCAAGCTGAGACAAGATCACCACCAACTGCCTATATGTCTCCTGGTCATCCACAAGATGCGGATAATCTATCTGCAACATTCGCAGGAGAATCAAACCTTATTCAGATGCTATAATACTTGTTAAACATTACCAATCAAACACTCAAAGATATAGAATATGAGGCTACAGATAAGCTGAAGGATCCCGGGTAAGATGTGCACGAAGCTGAAAGTACAATCTAGTAATACGCTGGATATGTTTGACTGAGCTTCCAAGTCGCGGTGATCTAACAAGCATATAGTCGCGATATAGGGAGGTGAGCGCCATAATAGAATTGCGGATCACGGATTGGTCTCGACATCTCTGCAGGATGAGGTTCGTCCATAGCGTAGTATCTGAGAGTCGAGATAAGGAGTTGGCTGCTTCACAACAGTAGAAATGAAGTAGTTCACGGTCTGCGTGACTGCCGGTTCCTTTGAATGGAATATTGTGAATCTTGATTTCGCGTTGGGAGTGGGGACCTTGCGGATATCCGGGGCAGCTTTGTCCGGCGGAAGTGCACCGGCGATGTCCGGGACGTTGCTCGTCGGATTTTATTCGGTGGGTCCTGGCTCAGTTAGAAGAAGGGTACGGAGTACGGAGTATGGAGTACTGAGTGTTAACCAATACAATCAAACCCCGTTAAAATCAGAGGGTCGTCAGAGGGGAAATTCCTAGAAATTAAAGGGGGTTCTACTCCGTAAAGTAGTGAGGGTCTCGACATCTTTTGGGTTATGTAATGTGCTATTTTTACGTATATAATGAAACTCAGGAGGATTTGAGCCGGGCAGAATACTAGGCCAAGCTAAGTCACGTGGGCGGTAGGCCTCAAAGCTCACCGGAAGGAAAGTCTGTAAAACTGAGGGAGACTAAGCCTAATTAGGTAGCTCTTTACTACAACATATGGTAAACTAATTTAGGAGTCCAAATTCTTCGAAAGTTATCGAAGTCTACAAAAAGAAGTGGGGTCGATTTCAATGGGGCAGCAACGCTGAAGCTACCGAGCGGGGCATATACGAAAAGGGAATACCTTTTGACTCGGTAAACCATGTAAACGATAGATTTATATAAGGTTAACTTTTTTTTAATAAAATTAGATTAGAACATTTTATGCTAAGTATAGATAGCACTTATATTCCAATGTCATAATAATACCATACCTCAATAGAATTTTAAGGGTATGTTTTAGGAGCGCCTCTATGATTTTATATCTCATGTTAATTTCGTCAGCGATAGGTATGGCTAGGAGCTAAACATCTACTAGTATAAGCTAAAAAGAACTAGGTAATTATAGCCGACTTTAAGCATATTAGCTTATCGGTCTACGCGCTACCGTTCTCGCTCTAGTGAAGTACTAGGTAGGTGCTAGTACTGACTACGAGCAGAGCCATCGTTCTGTCGCGCCTTCCTCTTCGCGTCAGATGTAAACTTTCGCTCGTCCACTAGTTCGAATTAGAGAGAACATTTTGAAATTACACTGAACCTACTGGTAATCAATTTCCCTTTTACATCACCCTCTCCTTAACGCTAGGACGTGCCCCTCCTTTAGTTCAGAGTTTAATCGCTCTTGCTATTAAACAAAGTTCATTCCATTTATCATGACATTAACATCATTCAGTAGTAATCTATAGATCCCGTGTTGGATACACCACCAGCTTTGCAAGCACCGAGATGTGCAAAACCAGTATGTTCTGAGGGTAATATCTAAGGGCATAATAATATTAGGTACCGTACACATCGAAATAATTAGTTTAAATGAAGATAAGCGTGTGGCAGGGATGCACAACCGACAAAGTGAACGCTAAAATAGCGTCACAAAAGTTCCGCGCATCCTTATACACGATCCTCACGCACGAAATACTCAGTCCTAACAGCAATCCCCGGCCCGGAAGCCGGCGCCGTGTCCTTCACTAATCCGTCGTCGGAGTCATGAAAAGAAATATCATCGCCGCGATCAACATGACTTTGTGAGGTGGAAACGGTGGTGTGTTGCTTGCTGGCCTGGGCGCCGGTATGCACGCCAGAGTGCGAGAGCTCGTAGCCGCGACGGCCGCTATAGGTTCCAGTGCGAGAGTGAGAGCCGAAGACCATGGTGCGGAGAACGGGGAGACAAGAAGCGATGATGGCGATGGCGGTTTCGACCATGGAGACGGTGCAGGTGATCATTTGTTCGTTGCGGTGGGAGTAGACCGCTCGGATAACTGGGTACATCGTGGTTTAGTTATGGGAAGGAGATGTGAGGAGCAGATGGGAGGGGAGACATACTGCTAGTGATGACTACAAGAATACCAAGGAGGAAGACAGATATGACACCCCACTTTTGTTTCCTGGGCATCTTAAGTCGCGCAACTTGCGCAATGGGGAGGCAGATGACTGGTTGGATTCGGTTAGACGGAACGGTTGAGAAGAATTGAGCTCGAAGCCTTACTGAAGACATCACTGAAGATATTGACTGCAAAGTGTTAGTTGATAATCCATGTAAATCAAGAAAGACGGCCTTACAGAGAATCGTGAGCCAGTAGTTGACTGTGGATGGTCCTTGAGGGCATACCACTGAAAGAGCGTTAGTTCATGAATCTGTAGTAGTTGATATAGAAACATCCTCACACTCAGGGTTTGTAAGCCCCTCCCACTGCCGCTTGGGCGGATAGCACTTGAAGACGATATCGAAAAACAGCACTAGCCAGGTTGCAGCCAGGAAACCAAGTGTGATGTTATACACCATCTGGTACCGGGTGCGATCTGCGAGGCGCTTGTAGAAGATCACCATGCTAGACTTGATCAACCACAGCGCAGTGACGTATAATGTGGAGCCCGGGATGATCATCTGGTGGATAAAACGGTGCATTAATAACAATTTAATGGTATACTCTTCCTAACCCAGGATGTTTTACCTTCATCAGATGAATCTGCTGATCCAAGGTTGTGTTGGCCATATCAGACATGCCTGTGCCCGCGATCGTCAGTGGGGTCCTCTAGAATTTTGCGCTACCAGCTCAATGCTTGGAACACCTACCCAGGTTGAACATATAATGTTGGATTACCAGATCGCCGATTAGACACAAGGCAGCCATAACAACGAACAGGTCATCGAGATAAAGTCGCTTCAGGAGCCGCAGGCGGACCACAAGGCGACAGATCAGGAAGATGCATGCTGCCACTGTGCAGACATACCAAGCCACCTACACAACGGAAACCCCGTTAGTGAGCTAGCAGACGACGAGAAGGATGTACTGGGAAATTTGAGAGAAAGACAGCATACCAATTGCCCAAAATCTGGGCGCGCCATATTGACTTGCCTCTGTCTCAGTAACGAACCGCAAAGAGAGAGTTAAGGCAAAAGAGCGTGAAAATAATGTGGCGGTCGTCTATTTTTATTATAAACTATTTACGGAGTACAGAACATCTGCTATAGCCATTATCGAAATTGGGAGAATACACTGAAACACTTTTTAGGGCCCACTGCCTCGGAAGGCCCTAGCACAGATTATCGAACAGGTTAAACTTAAATGAAGGCTGGGCGATGCACCTATAGGATGGATAGATGGTATCTTTCTTGGTAATATTACATCTGTGCTTTGAATATAGGGTATATGTCGGCAATTACCGTATCAGGCGGGAATTTTACAATCGGCCCCAACTTAGTTTGTCCCCCCACCGCGTGTTCCATGGATTCGTACATGGATCTGTGCCACCAAAGCTAGATTTATTCCAAAGCTTGGGAAAGTTCCAAAGTTGCCTTCCAGAATGGGGTTTGTTCGGGTAAATTCCGAGTTTACCACTTACCTAATTTGTATACCATGTAATCTCGAGTGATGGAAATTCGGGCGTTTAGAAATTCCCCATTCGGGAGGCATATCGCTTAATCTATCCGAAGCCAACTAGTCATGCAATATGCAATAATAACGATTGCATAAGAACTCAAGTGCGAAAATATTGATTCTTCTAGATCCGCAGTGGGGAAAGGGGAGAACGTGTGAGTCTCGATCCAGATCATTCCTCGTACGGAGTACATAGTGCCACTTCTACGCTCTGGTGGAACTCTAAAAGTCCCGAATGCTTCCGGAAAAAAGCTGGGAGAGAACCATGGAAGTATTTGATTTGCCGCTCAGCACGAGTGCAATCTCCACAGTGGGGGCCGATTCAGTTGAATTGCCGCTTGCAGGATTTTGGCCTTGGGTGGCGTTCTCGAGCCGTGGTAGTACCTGCATTAGGGTCATTGTGTGATGTTCACGATTCGATTGAAATTATATGAATAATTTTAGATCTAATTTATTTTATACAGAACAAGACAAGGCCGGAACATTTTTAGGCACTCGCGGCCAGCAACACAGGGTTCTGCACCACAGGGTAGTTAGGGTAGTTGGGCTTGTAGACCTTCTGGCAGCGAGCGTTATAGGCGCCAGTCGTGCTAATCACAAGCTCCTCCTCCTGCCCAGGCACACCCAGGCGCGCCAAGGGACCATCAACAGGCTGGGCCTTGCCCCAGCCAGGGCCAGCGCTGGGGTTCTTAATCCACGCAACAAAGCCGGAGTGGATGTAGTCAGCGAGCTTCTGCTCCGCGGTGGTAACGCCATCCAGCAGGGAGAAGCACTCGTTTCCGCCGTGGAAAAAGGGCACCTCGCTGCCGTGCGAGGGTCCGAGGTTGGGGATCGGCAGCACGTTCGAGTAGTTGCCGAACCAACGGTAGATCCAGGTGGGTTGCGAGGCAGCGCGTAGGTCCAGCATGGCGTCGGTCGCGCAAAGGAAGCGCGCATCGCCGTAAGAGGCACCGCTCATCAGGGAGACAGAGTCATAGTCGGCTTCGTCGTAGGCGGCCAGGAGCTCGTCCGTGGGCACGAAGGCAATGTCGGCGTCAAAAGTGCGGATCCAAGACGAAAAGTTGGTGTTCTCGCTGCCGTAAACGTAGCCGAAGATCTCGCCCTCCAGGTTGGAGTTTCCGACGACCAGTGGCAACGATGTTGGGTAGTTACCCTTGACGAAGCGGTCAGTGTAGTTGGAGAAGCGGGTGATCTCGTCCACCGACGGCGAGAACCAGGTGTTCGAGGTAGAGTTGAAGTAGGTTGTCTGGAAGGCGTAAGTATCTGCTGCGCGTAGGCAGTCCAGAGTGTAGTTTTCAGCCGTGCAGTCCAGAGTCACGCCGGCATCCAGCATGTCCTGAACCACCTGCTTCAGCGCAACACCAGCGGGTGCATAGGCAGGGCCAGATTGGGCGTTGGCAGACATCTCAATCGCGCCGGCCAAGAAGGTATCAGGGTGATTCCAGAGATAGTGATCAACGTGCACTCCACCGGATGAGTGACCACCCAGCACGATGCGCGACTTATCACCACCGAAAGCTAGCGACTAGGTTAGTCAAAGGCCACAAGGTGGTTCAAGAGAAAGAAAAACATACCCTCAATGTTGTTGTAAATCCACTCCAGGGCCAACTCCACATCCAGGATTCCAAAGTTCTGGGACTCTCCCTGCAGCTCAGGCGCATTGGGCGAGGCATAGATGCTCTCGCGGGCATTGAAGTTGACATAGATAACATCATTACGGGCAAAGTTGAATCCTTGCCATTGGGCGTTGCTGCTGCCGCCGGTGACCATGGCACCACCATAAATATAGACGAACACAGGAAGATTGGTACCCTTTTTCGGTGTCCAAATGTTGAGGTTGAGGCAATCCTCACTCTGGCCGGTGATAGCCGTGCCAGACATTACCTGGGCACAGGACGGTCCATAAGCAGTGGCCTTAAATTGACCGTTAGGGAACGAGCTGATGGGCTTAGGAGCCTTCCAGCGGTTCTCGCCAGCAGTGGTCTCAGCAAAGGGGATGCCTAGATAGACAGTAGTGTCATTCTGGAAAAAGCCCTTGACAACACCCTGCTCCACGGTGACGTTGGGACCAGTAGGTGGGGATCGGCATGCATGGGGCGCTGCAGCCACCAAAGTCATAGCCGTAGCCGTCAGGCTCAGGGTGCGGAGGAAGAAACCCATGGTCGCGAAGAGGGCCGGAGGGGGAAGAATATTATCGTGATCGTCGAGGATTACGGTGGGAGACGCGCACTTAAGCAGCCGGCAATGCGGTAGCGGACGCCTGTGGAACCAGGCCGAGTTTGTTCTTGACCCAAACGAGCATCAAGCTGTCTTGGATGTCTCGTCCAATCATATCAACCCAGGTGGAGTGCAACCACATGCCACCCACGTGGCGTGCTAAACCTATTGATTTTCTCGCTGTTAGCTCAATCCACAATGGCGCTTAATATGCCCTGGAAAGGAAGCCAATACCCACTCCGAGGAGAGCTCGCATCCTCCGAGGAGCCTTCAGATTTGGCATTAAGCTGATCCAATTTGACTACCAGCGACTCAGAGCATGCCCAATCATGATATGGAAACGTTAAGAGTCTCACTCGCAAGATTGAAAGCAGGAACTAAAACGGGTCATCAATATTAGGAATGCAAATTAGAGCGCGGGCATTCTAAGTGCCGGCAACAGGAGGAAGAGATAACATATTCCACTACCAAGTGGTCCACCGTAAACCACATGGCAAATGCGATAAATTAAAACTCCGTATCTCAACAACGGTAGCCTATATGGGGCTTACGGTTCTGTGCTTTTTAGCTTATGTCTAGCTTCTCTAGGGAATTTGCAAAATATTCTTATGACCTTGTAATTGCGATATATATCTTCGTGGCTTTGAGGAATGTAATATCATGATAATGCAGGTTTTTATTTCTCTTAAAATTGATATATATGTTGTACACAGGGTTAAAAAATCCTTATCAATAGCTATTGTGGTAAAGAAATCAAATAACGTGCTTGTTGAGATATAAGGTTAGAAAATATCCCATCTACCATGTGTTTTACGGTGGACCTAGTACGGAGTACTCCGTACGGACTACCGGAGTACTCGGTAGTGATTTCCGATAACGTGTGAAAATATCATGCCCAGGTGGTGCAATACAACACCCAGCCCCGCACCACTTTGATTAAAATATTCTGCCGATCGAAATTCATCTAATTAACGCGTACATCAAAATCCCTGGCGTTAAATTATTGCCGCACAAGGCTGAGCATTGTCCTGGGGAAAATAGATTAGAATATGCCAAAAGGTGATATGAACTCGAGATAGATTTTGTATTGGCGGTATAGGCGAGAAAAGAAGGCGGTGTATGAGTGGAGCTAAGTTGTGAAAGCTTATGAACAGTCATATGGTTGCCTAGGTGAGAACACCTACGGAGTAGTGATAAAGGAATTCATGAGAGTGGTGAAATGGACAGGACGAACCAGATCAGATGGAGGACTGGTGTCGACACCGAGGATACTTTTCTAAGAAGGGGACTAGGAAATCATAATAAATGGTTCAATTCGTATGGAGATACATCATGGAGGAGGGGACGGTTTGCCTATACCATTCTAGTCCCGTGACCAGGGCCTGCTACGAAAATCCGGAAAATTTGTAGGACCGCCAATTGATGAATCCAAAACAAAAGTGCATTTTGAGATTAGTCAGATAGTTTAGTGTTGGAGTCTTATATACATAACTCACTAATCTATCCCATCCACAAGGTTGTTGTACACCCAGCATAAGGTAACCAGGAAATAATATAGGGTAAAGACACGGTTTGAAGACAGGAGTAATGTCGATGAATGACCAAATGCAACGGTGAAATAATGCCCGGAAACGAAGAAACAACGTGAAGGGAGTTATAAAACGTAGGCTTGCGCGAGGCTGACTTAACGAATTGACGCTGCGACAAACACCCGTGGACAGTCAAATTTGGCATGCACGTATTGTATTTCCTCACTTTTCTTCCTTTTTGTCCCTGTGCTTAGGTTTATCCTGATATATCGCCCTAAACTGCCTTCCGTTCCGCTGCTGCCCTGCTTCCGTGTCGCCTTCTCGTCATTCTTTTTAGACTTGCTTTGCTTTGCTCTTGGTATTCGTTCTTTTCCCTTTTCCCTATATTGCGTTTTCCCACTGCCTACCCTGTCACATATCACTGTGCCTCCCTAGAACTTTTGGTATCATAGATCATAGTTTATGTGTTTTCACTTGGCTCCTTTCATTTCACTTGTTACCAACCCTACCGTATATTATACTGGAAGATTCTTCGCTCTCCAGCCTCGTCTATAGGCATTTGAGCGACCTATGTAGCTTATACAACTTTATTCTGCTTAAATTTATACTGCCCTTTTAGAATCACCTCACTACGCATACCGTGCTATGCTCCTGCTGCTCGCGACCTACACTATCACCTCTATATATAATGTATCCCGCCTGCCGCCAGAAAGCCTATTGACAAAGACTCTATCGTCGTTTGCTTACTACTAGTGAAGTACTAACGTCCCTTTATACTATACAATCTCTGCTACCTTCTACAGCTTTGCCCTCGCCTATTTAACGTACGCTCTGCTCAAATTGCGCTTGATCCTAGCGGTCTTCCTGGAAGCATGCGATCACTATCGCTAATGGAAACGGAATCATCGCCGGCTCGTCACTGTGCCAGAAAGGCTCCCTTCTTCGCACTTTGATAATAGATTATAAGATGCCTTTTCTGCTTTTAATATATTTCTCCCTACTAGGGCATGACCAGACGGCCCCCAAAGAAGCTTTGCAGCATAACCGCCCCACGACGCTTTGCGCTAGGCCATCAATATTTTATGTAATGAATACGACCGTCATATAGTTGCTTCCCAATAATTCCGCCCGGATATATCATCCTCTGATATACGAACATCCGTTTCCGGAGACGACGCAGAGACTTCAACCGCGGCGAAAGCATCTGTATGTAGTTTACGCGGTAGGTTTATTTTACACACTGATCTACACTATATGGATGATGACGATCCTTTGCTTCTGCCTCTGAGTGGTGTTCTCAATCACTGCGGCCGATATGAACGTTGCTGGAATCTGTGATCTTCCTATCATACAGTGCTCGGTGCTCAGTCGAGCGGCCATCCCTAAGTTCTCCCCAAAAATTCTGCTCAATGTTACTCTCTGCTAGAATTGCCCTTCTGCCCTAGAGGGTGTCACCCTGACTGAAGAGTATGCCATCGCAAGATGTCACCCGCTAGGACTTATTGGGAACTTGCGTCTTGGCGGCCGCTTGTCCTTAATCACCCAACGTGCGCTGCGAGGTCATTTTATAACCTTCCTGGAGGACCTACATCCGTTATTTTAAATCCTACAAAGTGCAGAATTTAGGTTAGACAGCATCATTAACGCTTTCTGGTTAGGGAATCGTCCCCTATCAGACGCGGACCTGAGACTATATCTGCCTATTAGAAACAAAATGTTCTAGCGGCTTTCCAATATCTCGTTCGATGTAATTGTCTTCATCGTGGATTAACCATTGATCAACTGAGGATAAAGATCTGGGGCGATGAATACATTCCGCCCGAGATACGGGATAATATTATCCGACTTGACGAGGCAGACCACTGTGAACGTGGAGGATATACGGTCAACCTAGGGCACAGAAATTACGAGAATGAACCCCAGGCAGCATAAGAAGAAGCAGAACAAGTTCAACCCTTCGAGCCTAATGACGGTAGACACCTCCTAACTGGCTCTGTTTACATCAACGGTGAACGCCAGAACCTTGACGGGCGCATGCTAGACACCCTACTCGATGTGGTCACAAGCAGATCGTGCCCATCCGCACAATGCGCCATAGAAAGTTCTGACACGGTATCAGATGTTCCATTGCCAGTCAACGGATTTCAGCAATTTCTTGTACAACCGGTGCTTAGGTTGTATTGATAGATCATTGGCGTGATCCTTATTATTGTACCTCTGCCTTCCTAAACCTATTACCCAAGGGGTTCCAAGGCCATTTGGGCGAGTGTGCCATCTCGGTGTCGCTGAGTGAGCTTGCTGAGTGAGCTCTAAGCTCTACAGCCGAAGGTGAACCGACTTTGCGCAGTGCTTTTTTCGCCTCCGATAACAATCGTAGGTTAGTTTATCAAAAGATTTTCATGTATTTGTTATTCGACGGCTTGCAGCTTCGGTGGTCATTATTGGGTAATGTGTTCCTGGTGAACCGGTGGTATTGGAGCCCGGCCGCCCATGACATCGCTTCCCCAACTGTGGACTGACTAACCGCTGCGGAAGACATCGCCGCTGGCCAAAGCGTCGATGACTCTGTCCTTCCACAACTTTGACAACATATTGTAACCGTTGGCATGGATGTTCCTGGATCCTTCTCTCAGAATCTGAGGATGCGCTCTGAGATTCGAGGATTAGTCATTCGGTATGGAATGCCCGCTTGTGGGATCACAATTGACCCCTAGGACATATGTACGGGAAAATTCCTAGATAAGTTCGACTTGAAGGGTTGGAGAATAGGATGAGAACGAGAGAGAGAGAGGGAAGACAGGTATCTTGTAGGCGCTCGACCAGACCGGGTGAAAAGGGAGGCAATTTGAATTCGGCTGCGGAAAGCCATCATCGGCGTCGTTTTGGTCGCTAGTGTAAACGAAGGGAACAACCGTTGAAGTAGGGAATAACCGTTATAAGTTGAGCGCAACATCAGCTGGGCTTAGGATGACTAATAGTGCGGGTGCATCTAGGCAGAATAGCGGTGGTACATGGAGGCGGTCAAGGCGGTGGCTGCTGGCAGTTGCGGGAAAAAAAGGGCGGCGGTTCCTGTCTTCATTTTCAGGTCCCCATGCTCTATTTGTAAATTGCGCACTTCCAAGATTGGCTAGCACTTCAATAGTAGGTAGGAAATCGGGCAGGATGATGAGTGGCGTCATTGTCGCCTAAAAACCCCCTTAGAGTGGGCATATCTCCGAGGCACACATGGGTACCTTGCATAAACCGGAAAATACAAGGAAAACATAACGTGGGAGTTTTGGGGGCCGTAGGCTAGAACACGTACAAAGTACCCAAAGTACTCTATAACTACCCACCCCCCCTCTCCCCCTGGACAGAGTTACATGTACATCGCAAATCGAGTTCGTTCGGTCAACAAACCAAGAGGGACTAAAGGCGATTAAGTGGAAATGAAGTGAGACATCAATCTCAGACTCCCGTAAGCTGTAATTTGTTGTAACCGAATGAAAATGGTGATCCGGCTTCCTCCCGGATCGACCCTTATGATTGGCGAAACTGAGATGGTTCCACTCCGTACCATGGCCTCTGATGGCTTAGCGTAGCCTTATTAAGTTTTAGCTCGGTCCTGAACTCCCTGATTTGGAAGATTCCATTCTTCGACCTCAGACCATATATCGTTTGACCCCTGTTACACTTCCTTGTAAGTACCCCATACGATTTTGCTCTTCTAATAATTGATGCAAACAGTTGTCCAACAGATCTCCTTTCCTTCCACACTTCTACCTTCCTAAATATATATCACATCTGACGCTCGGAGTTAGTGTTCTACATCCGACATACAATGGCCGGTGGACCCCGAGGTGTCCGTGCTCTCGTGCCTAAGCGATGACCTATGATTGGGTTTTTCGTATCGAACTAATGGCCTTTGATCCAGTCATGGCCCCAATGCTAAGGCGGCTAGAGTCCCTTAGGGTCCTTTAGCCTCTGTTATGCGGCTCTTGCAATCTTACTGCGCCGAGATAGGCCGAAATAGGCAGAGGGCCAGCACATACCCCTCTTCAAAGAAAGCCTTTGATGGCTGATGGCTGATCCATTTCGTAATCGGATGTGACTCTTTGACGCCACTGGCTGTATGGTCATGTTATACCATGTGTTTAGCCTTTCCCCAGTCTACAGTGGAAATGCCGGTTGATGAGGCTTTCATGTTGGGTTCGTCATGAGGATCTATTCACAACAGTCAGGACACTGACTTGTTGGCCCCCGTGTCTATTTTTCAAACCATCAGACTTTGAACCCACCCTGTGACTCTGCGTTGGGTGCCCCTGCACTAGTGGAGTGTATTCGGAGTGGTACTGACCTATGAGTCGTGGAATCGTCCGGATATCACGTACTGGCTCATTTCCACGCTTTGATAGCTCAATTCTCCTTTTTGCTTAGTGCGCACTACGTCGGAGGTCGGCATCTTCCCCAGGGGGCAAAGATGGATGGCCCCCAGCTGGCGCTTGATGTATTTTAGTCACTTATCCCCCGAGGTGTAGCATTTTTCTTTCGACCATCAACACTCTCATTTTGAGCTCTTTGGGAAATTTCCCAAGCAGATATTTGTCTGCGTCCTCTCGTTGTTCGCGAGCTAACCTGTCACTCCTTCTATCAGGTTAATTATCGATTTGTGTTGCATCTAATTATTGCATATAATTACCACATTCATTTTTAGCCATGATGTTCAAGTCTTTTGCCGCCGTGTCGGCCCTCTCACTCTTTGCATCCTCTGCTGCTGCTGTCGATCCCAGCCTGAAGAATAATGTTGCCCTCTACTATGGACAAGGTTACAACCAACAACGACTCAAGCATTTCTGTGAACAGTCCACGTCGGATATCATCAACATCGGGTTTATCAATAAGTTCCCCCAATACCAGGGCGACTACCCCGGTTCCAACTTTGCCAACCAGTGTGATGGCGCCTTTTTCCCCGGTACGGAGCTGCTCAGTGGCTGCCACCAGATCTGGCAGGATATCCCTAGTTGCAAGGCTGCTGGCAAGACAGTCCTGCTCTCTATCGGTGGTGGTAGTGCCACAACCCAGTCTCTCCCTGATGATGCTACCGGTGAATGGTTTGCGGATTTCCTGTGGTACTCCTTCGGCCCTTATAATTCGGCGATTTCTTCATTGGGTTGGGAAGAGAGCATGCTTGGTCAGCTCTACCCTCGCCCATTCCTCACTGCCGCAGTTGATGGATTCGATTTTGATATCGAGTACAATGGCGGAGTTGGTATGTTTCCCTGACCCTTTGACTTCCTGACTGTACTCTCCCTAACAAGCTAATCCAGGATACGCTGCCATGATCAACCGTCTGCGTGAGCATTTCAGCACGGACACCACACAAACCTACTACATCTCCGGTGCTCCCCAGTGCCCCATTCCCGATGCTCAGCTCAGTGATGCTATTGCCAGGTCGAGCTTCGATTTCCTCTGGGTTCAGTTTTACAACACCGAAGGTTGCTCTGCTGCGAACTGGGTTAACGGCACCGGCAATTTCAACTTCGATGACTGGGTCGGTGTGATCGAGAACAGCGCCAACACCGATACTAAGCTCTTTATCGGTCTTCCCGCATCTGAGGATGCCGCTAACCCTGGATTCTACCTGACCCCTGATCAGGTACAGCCCCTTGTTAAGACTTACATGGACAAGCACCCCAAGCAGTTCGGTGGTGTCATGCTCTGGGAGGCCACCGCAGGTGACAACAACCTCATCGACGGAACACCATACACTGAGCACATTCAGGATATCCTGTATGATTGCGCCCCTCGCGCTGTCTCGTCTTCCACTGTTTCATCTTCTACTGTCCCGCCCTCCACCACTTCCACCTCTGTTGCCTCTACCACCTCTGTTGCCTCTACCACCTCTGTTGCCTCTACCACCTCTGTTGCCTCTACCACCTCTGTTGCCTCTACCACCTCTGTTGCCTCTACCACCTCTGTTGCCTCTACCACCTCTGTTGCCTCTACCACCTCTGTTGCCTCTACCACCTCTGTTGCCTCTACCACCTCTGTTGCCTCTACCACCTCTGTTGCCTCTACCACCTCTGTTGCCTCTACCACCTCTGTTGCCTCTACCACCTCTGTTGCCTCTACCACCTCTGTTGCCTCTACCACCTCTGTTGCCTCTACCACCTCTGTTGCCTCTACCACCTCTGTTGCCTCTACCACCTCTGTTGCCTCTACCACCTCTGTTGCCTCTACCACCTCTGTTGCCTCTACCACCTCTGTTGCCTCTACCACCTCTGTTGCCTCTACCACCTCCGTGGCTTCTTCCACCTCCGTGGCTTCTTCCAGCTCCGTGGCCTCTTCCAGCTCCGTGGCCTCTTCCAGCTCCGTGGCCTCTTCCAGCTCCGTGGCTTCTTCCAGCTCCGTGGCCTCTTCCACCTCCGTGGCCTCTTCCAGCTCCGTGGCCTCTTCCAGCTCCGTGGCTTCTTCCACCTCCGTGGCTTCTTCCACCTCCGTGGCGTCTTCCACCTCCGTGGCGTCTTCCACCTCCGTGGCCTCTTCCAGCTCTGTCGCCTCTACCACCTCCGTGGCTTCTTCCACCTCGGTTGCTTCTTCGAGCTCTGTCGCGTCTTCCAGCTCCGTGGCCTCCTCGATCAGTGCTTCTTCCAGCGCCCCTGCTACCTCCGGCGAGTCTTCCTCTTCAAGCATCCCTAGCAGCTCTGTAACACCTGTGGCTTCAGCTTCATCGGGACACCCCACTCCTCACAGCTCGCACGCCCACGGCCACGGCCATGGTCATGGACATGGACATGGCTCCCACACCCACACCCACGCCCATACCCACACCCACACTGTTCCCAGCTCCACTCCTGTGGTCTCGGGTCACTCTTCCAGCACTGCTTCTGTCTCTTCTGCAACTGAGTCTGGCGCCTCTTCCACTAGCGGAGCTGTCATCCCGACTGGTGTCCCATCTTCCAGCGACGAGACTACTGGAAGCTCTAAGCCTACTGGTGACAACACTACCGGGGGTTCCAAGCCTACCGGCGTCGAGACTACCGGTGCCTCCAAGCCTACAGGCGACAACACCACTGGCGGTTCCAAGCCTACCGGGGTCGAGACTACCGGTGCCTCCAAGCCTACAGGCGACAACACCACTGGCGGTTCCAAGCCTACCGGTGACGAGACTACCGGCGCCTCTAAGCCCACTGGCGACAATACTACTGGAGGTTCCAAGCCTACCGGCAGTGAGACCACCACAGCCCCCGCTGGTATCACCGCCGCTCCCTCCGTGACTGGCTCGGCTTCCTCTTTGGCTCCGGGTACCACCACAACTATCATCGTGACCTCCTACGTTGATATTTGCCCAACTGGCTTCACCACCATCACCACCACCATTACCAAGACTTGGTGCCCCGGTAACACGGCCACTGCTACCCCAACTGGCGCTGCCGACATCACTGCTCCTGCTTCTGGCCCTGCTTCTTCTACTGCCTCCATCCCCGAAGGCTGGACTACGACTGTGACTGTCTGCACTCACTGCGCTGCTACCCCGACTACCGTGACCCTCACCAAGCCCGCTACCACTGCCACCACCACTGAGGTCGTGTCGCAGCCCACTGCCCCTTCGGTCCCTGAGGGCTACACCACCACTGAGACTTTCTGCAAGCACTGTGGTCCCACCGGTAGCACCGTCACCCTCACCATCCCGGCTCCCACTGCCACTGCCAAGGTTCCTGGTGCTAGCTCCGGCTCCGGCTCCTCTGGAAATGGTGAGAGCTCTAGCTCTGGCTCTACCCCGGGCTCCGGCTCTAGCTCCGGCTCCTCTGGAAATGGCTCTGGCTCTACCGGCGAGGTCACAGTGCCTGGTGTCGCTCCTGTGGTGCCCTCTTCTTCCGCCAAGCCCATTCCCAGCAATGGAGTTGGAGCCTTCCACGCCGGCAGACCCTCGTCAAGCATCGTCTACCACCCCTCCCCCTCGCGCACTGCTGTGCCCACCGTCGCAACCACCGCAACCACCGCGACTATCGCAACCACCGCGACAAACGCACCCGCAGCATCCACCGGCAACTCCGAGGGTGTGTCCCCAGTCTACACTGGCGCAGCGTCGCGTGCCAACGTGACCGGCTTCTTCGGTGGCGTCCTCGCCGTCGCTCTTTCCATGTTCATGATGCTGTGAAGCTGCCCACTTGCTTGGACAGCATGATCTCATCATCTACGCGATATGATTGATCTCACGATGCTGATCTCAAGAAGAACTGGTAATTACTAGCGACTGGTTGCTTTTATCTTCATTACGATATTTTGTTTATATATTCTTTTTCATCCGATCTCCAATCTCTGGAGTGATTCAATACCTCTTGGCCTCTTTTTGTGATTTACTCTGGCCAGTAGTGGCGAGACCATCGCATCTTCGAATGGAAGTTTTGCGAGCGGTCGAGTCCTTTTTTCTCTCAATCTCCTAATGATATCCATTTTAAGGTGTCGCTGTCGAGTCTGCCTCATTTTCATATACTTTTGTTCGTTTTACTATTTACAATAGACAGATGCTCTTTGTATAAAAATACCATATTACCTTTTATTTATTTACAGTCCTATAATGTCAGATGTATGTTCCTTCTATTGTAGATCGTAGATATTATTGATTATTTTATGCCAAGCAAAATACTGTAATGACAGCTTTCTAGCGCGATCATAGTATGATGTGCATAATTTCCCCGCATTTTGATATCCACGGACCTCGGATGCGGAGAAGTATTAAACGGCAACTTTCGAACACTTTGGAACTTCATTGTTCTCTGAATGAAATATACAAAATGTCACCATTGAAAGGAATCAAAGTCATTGAGCTAGCAGGGCTAGCTCCAGGTACGCAAACAATCCAAGAAACACCATGATCTCGTCACCACAACTAACAATCACCCCAGGCCCATTCGCAGGCCTCCTCCTAGCCGACTACGGTGCTTCAGTCCTCCGTATAGACCGACCCAGATCCATAAGCGGCGACCAACTGACTCGCAACAAAACCTCCATAACCCTCGACCTACGCGACCAAACCTCCCTAAGCATCCTCTTACGTCTCCTCACAACAGCCGACGTTCTAATCGACCCTTTTCGCCCAGGCGTGCTCGAACGCCTCGGCCTCTCCCCAACAGAAGTTCTCCTAAAGCACAACCCGCGCTTAATCATCGCCCGCATGACTGGCTTCCGCCGCGACGGAAAATACAAAGATATGGCCGGCCACGACATAAACTACATCGCCGTCTCAGGCGTGCTGTCGATGCTCGGCCGTGCAGCAGAAAAGCCCCACGCTCCAGCCAACATCCTCGGGGACTTTGCTGGTGGCGGCGCTGTATGTTTCCAGGGAATCCTGCTAGCGCTTATATCCCGCTCCCATACTGGTCATGGCCAGGTCGTTGAAGCTAACATGGTCGATGGCTCCGCATATCTTGCTACGTTCCCGCGACTTGGGAGGAATACTCCTGCGTGGGCGAAGCCACGTGGCGAGAATCTGCTTGATGGGGGATGCCCGTATTACGATACGTACGAGACTAAGGATGCCGGGCGGTATTATGCGGTCGGGGCTCTAGAGCCGCAGTTTTATGCAGCGTTGGTGCGTGGGTTGGGATTTGACATTAAGGATCTTCCGAAGAGGGAGGATCGGACGCAGTGGCCAGCGTTGAGGGAGATCTTTACGAGGAGGTTTAAGCAGAAGACGCGTGTGGAGTGGGAGGCTATTTTTGATGGCACGGATGCTTGTGCTACGCCTGTTTTGGAGCAGGCGGAGCTTGAGGAGGATGGGTATGAGCAGCGGCCTATGGTGCATTTGGTTAGTACTCCCGCGGCGCCGATTCCGGCGGATAAGGGTGGATGGTCGGGTGGCGGGCTTTTGCCTGGGGATGGGGGTGTTGATACGCTTAGTGAGTGGGTTGGATGGGACCAAGGTAAGGATTTCGAGATTAGGGGGGATGGGGCGTTTGTGGTGGTGGATGGGAAGTCAAAGATTTGAGGTCTTTGATATGGTGATATATGGAAGACCTTTATATTCTGTCTATACTAGTCAAATATCTATGTTCAAACTGATTTAGACTATGTAACGCACTCTAGCTAGGCGGGTATCTGTCATTACAAGAAACACTTCCGGTTCCCCTTCACCCAAGATTCCTAACACATCACCGACATTGAACTTCATAAATACTAACGCCGGGTTTCAACCAGCATGGATTATCATTACCATTAGCACGGAACGCAAACACCAGCCTAGATATACAGGCCGTAGCCAACAACAGCATGCAAAGAAACAAGAACAAGAGAAGTCCACACGGGCGACAAAGCAGCACCGCCATTACTAGTGGGACTACTATTGCTCTTCGGGGTACCACTCTTCTTCGCAGTAGCTGTGGTGCTGGAAGGCGTGGAAGTCGATCCACTGAAAGCTGGCTCGGGTTCCGACGGCAAGTTGTAATATTTGCGAATAATGTCGCTCGCTTGCTCAGCCACGCCGTATGTCGAGGACATCAAGTGCGTGGACAAAGCGATGGGGATGACACTGGCATCTGCAATGCGCACATTGGAAAGGCCGTATACGAGCAGATTGGCGTCGACCACGCCGCCCTGATTCTGGGGCAGCATTGCGCATGACGAAGACGGGTGGAACTCTGTGCCGCCGTTCTTGCGTAGCCATGCTACCCAGTCGTCGTCACTCTGGACGCTTGTCCCCGGGGATGTTTCGTTTGTGAGGCTTTTGCTCATTGGGCTGGTTTCGCCGATTTGGCGGGCGAGTTTGATACCTGCGAGGAGGATCTCGTAGTCTAAAGTGGTGTCAGTGTTGGGAGCTTTGGTTTGCGCCTTGCTTGGTTGGAGGGGTACACACCAGCTGGGTTGTTCAGGTAGTTCGGGTCGATGACAGGGTAGTCCATTGGGTTTGACGAGTTGATGTAGATACGGCCGTGGCTGAATGGGTGTTGGAGGGCAGCTGTGATGCCAATATCGCCATTCCCATCGCTGTTCATGAACAGGAGCTCGATTTGACCAGTCGAGCCGTTGAAAATCTTCGATGTTGTGTTACAGATTGCTTTGTAGCCGGTGACCACGCCGTCGTCATAAGTCGTGTTCGGTGCATACTGATCGATTGAAGCGATGAATTTCGAGTCATATTCATCGACTTTGCTGCCGTACATAGCGGTGGAATTCACGTAGGCAACGGCCGAATCGATGTAAGTGAGGAATTTGGGATTGTTCTGCGGGAATTAGTATACCGTATCGCCTTGTTTGATGGAGGATACACAAGACGCACCTTATCTTTGCCGTTGTCGTAAAAGATGGAACCTGCAGTGTCCACATTCGAGCTCCATTTCACTGTGGCACTCTGTGCAACCAAGTCAGTTACATGCTCATCTTATGAATAGTAAGCGCACTCACAAAATGGTCTTGAAGGTGTTGACCGACACCAGGAAGTTCAGATACAAGGTCAACACCAGCCTTGGATAGGACATCCTTGGGGCCGACACCACTGTAGAGCAATACAGCCGGGCTGCCGATAGTGCCACCAGCTAGGATGACTTCCTTGTTAACCTTAACCTTCAGTTTCGTTGAACCGCTGTCAGTTGTGTATTCAACAGCATTTGCTGTTTTCTTGCCGGAAGATGTAGAATTGCCGAAAACAAGCCGGGTCACATGCGCATTTGCCAATACATCGTAGTTGCCCTGGTCTGCAAGCGGATCGAGATAACCGGAACGACTGTATGACCGCGTCCAATTTGAAGGGTTGATGCAAGAGGTCGAGACGTCAGCGCCCAAGTTTTCACCTCCGTACATATTGGGAGAAATGGGAATGCCCATGCTCTGCAGTGACTTTAACCAATTGCCCACTTCGGGGAATGTGCTAGGAATGCGTTAGCCTTATCGGTCAATTCCAGAGAACAGGAATGAGCATACTAGTCTGGGTATGTTGTATGGATCGGCCCGCTGGTGCCATGATATGATGCATTCCAGACGAGCCCCGCCTCATCAATCACATCTTGATCAGTTGGAGCACTGAAATTCTCGCTTTTTTTCATAGCAGCGTAGAATGAGTCCCACGACCAGTTATCGGCACCGTCCATATCTCCCAGCATGTCTTTCCAGGCGTTAATCTCATCTTTACCGGGACGGGTCATGTACAACCCATTGATGGCGGAACTGCCTATATCACTGTGTTAATATCCCGTTGCTTGTTCTTCGGAATATGACGCCTATACACACCTCCAAGGACCTTGCCACGGGGCCATTCAATCTCGCGGTCGTTTGCATTAGGTTGAGCAACAGTATAGAAATCCCAATTCAAAGGCGTTGTCCATAAAGAATCGAAATAAGAATATGCCGGTGTATCTGTACGAGCATTAGAGATGTCGCATGACCCCGCGGAATCGAACAATGGAACGCACCTATGCGCTTGCGATACTCGTCTCCGTCTCCGCCCGACTCAAGAACAAGTACAGTGTGGTTCTTATCCTCCGAAAGACGAGCGCCCAACACGAGTCCAGCTTGACCTCCTCCAACAATCACAAAATCATAAGCATCGTCGATTTTCGTGCGCGGTGATAATGCGCTCGCAAATTGGTTCGCAACTAGGCTTGCGCCTACGATCTGGGTAACGGATAGTCCTGGTCGCATTGTGAGGGTGTGCGACGCAGATTGTCGAGAGGTGGTGGAAGGGTGGATCTCATATATAAAAAGTCCATCGCAGTAAACAGGCTCAAAGCTGTGGAGCAAGACCTTTGAAAACCTTGTTATGAGCTTTGGCGATTCTCAATTTTACGCACGATGATCCCAGATAAGCACATCCTGAAGCCTCAATCGCGTTAGATGAGTGGGTCCATCCTAGGCTTCTACAAATGAGATCTTGGTTCCGCTTGCTCCACATGTTTTTTTCCAATAAATCAACTTTGTTTTCTTGGAACAGGTCTTTCTACCCGTCCTCGTTCCATGTTTCTTATCGCGTGTTCCTGGAATATTCAAGACAATCAGAATTTTTTCTTACAATTGTACCATGTATTGTCTCTAATCCACATATATTCAGTGGTTCCAAGCCCAATATCACTAAGTGTGTACGATTGCATTACCGCAGACAACACATCACTTTTCTGATGCTATGGCTGATGACAGCATGGTTGCTATGCACCAACCAAAGGCATAGAGCCAATAATTGACCGGAATTATCTCCACTAACAAAGTGCGCATGAAGGGTGGGTCTCAGAAAATATTCTGATAGGCTGCCGGCTAGATGATCGTAATTATAATGCAGCCAGTAGCCAGCCACGATAAAGGGCTGTACCTAAAAAGCTAGAACAAAGACCCGTAAAAGTGTCTGGATTTCTATGGGCGGGAAGTGAAACATCCATATGACGAAACAGGGACCGATCGATTCTGATCGCACATTATTGCACGCTGTCCATTGATAGTGATCATGTAATATTGACTCAGAATGATCTCAGATAGTGGAGGTGTTAGGGTTATGCTCGTCAGCTGCAATTTATTTATGTTCGGCCGATCTAACCAGGTCCCGCTCTGAGGAGCCACCTCGGCAAAATTATACAATTTTGCGATGAGCTTGCTTGGTTCGATCCATTTGGAAGAGACTATTGATTTCCAAGGGATTGTGGTAAAACTATCGAAGTCATATATTATTGGTCGCGCAAAATTTTCAATCCCATCAATTCCTTAATTCAATGTTGTTCCTGGTTACATAGAAAAGTCGTCTTCACCATTCAAGCCTTTTCCACCCTATATTCTACCTACAACACCGATAAGGGGAAAAATATCCATAGAAAAAGACAGTTTAGAAGAATATCTGAGAAGACATCTCCAAAGACTAATAAAAAAGACGTCACGAGGTCGCGTAAGTGGCCGACTACTATCCTATGATATACGTTGTAACCCCAAGTTCATAATACATTGACTCATCCCACATGCCGGGTGTTGATGAAAGGATTCGTGGCGTCTTGGATGAGTGGCAATTGCCTCGTAGGGTATCCTTTCAGCCACTTGATCGTTAAGGAGACGCCACAGTCCTGCGCCCTTGTGATATCAAAGATACTAGCATATCGGCGATGTCCGTCCAGCCATCAAGACTAACTTGATAGGGTACAACACGCCATCTCCCTTCGCTGTTCAATCGAGAAAAGTAAAACCAGCGACCGTCAGAAAGGACACCCCGGTCGGTGCTATCTGATTTTTCTTCGGCCATCTGGTTGGCCTGAACCATTGCCATATATACTAAAAGCTGCCCTAGGTGGTCCCGGTTGGCCTCTAGTGCTACCAAACAAGCCATCTGATCCCGCTCAACAAAGAACATACCGTGGTCCGCTGTTACTATACACTTGTGTGGCTTGTTGCGGTAGGTAGTTTGTCCCCATCCAAGCAAAAGCCCAAGTTGGCGAGTTACCTTTGGACCACCGTGCAAAAACCTACGAGTCTTCAGATTCTCGCAGATTATGGAAAGTAGGGTATCTATTGACCAATGCGACCGAGCTTCGGTGGGCTTTATGGGGCTTGTTCCCTCCTTAAACGTATTAGGCCAGGTTTCTATGGATACTCGTTAGTTTTTATGAAGCGTAATATATGATGTCTCAGGTGCCGAAATTGCCATGTCTCGTAGTCGCAAGCTTCGGGAAGACCAAAAGGCTCGTTGATATCGGTTGGAGCTATATCCGCTGCTGCGACCTCGGGGAGTTCAGTTTCAATACGATGGTCATTGATGAATTCTTTTAGTTCGTTCGTACGGGCATCGCGCGGTTCTGTTAGCTTATAGAGTCGGTCCCACCAGCTTTCCTAAGCCTTCAGCTGTTAGATAGCGCCGGAATTTTGATATGAACTAAAAGATGAGAATTCTTCATTTTTAGTTCAAGTAACCAGAAGTCGATAATTTGACTTCTACCCAGGGAAATGCATTGGCCGAAGCCCAAATAGGATAATAGCTCTAGATAGATAAGTATGAGGTCATATGGAATTTTTATACAAAGAGGAAGAGGACACCTCCATGTATTATAACAAAGAATAGTTAGGCAGCTTCTCATGCGTC
Source organism: Penicillium expansum (assembly GCF_000769745.1). Classification (NCBI taxonomy): domain Eukaryota; kingdom Fungi; phylum Ascomycota; class Eurotiomycetes; order Eurotiales; family Aspergillaceae; genus Penicillium; species Penicillium expansum. Next base: position 352,249 of record NW_015971172.1, read on the forward strand.
GTTGCCCTTTTTTAGTAGTCTTCTTACATGCATTTTCAAAGGTTGATTTTCAGATATTTTCCCCCTTGTCAATGTTGTATCTGAAAGGATAGGAAGAACTAGCCGCAAAATATCCATAAATGGGATAGTAGACAAGCAAACAGAAGTTCAATTCGAAGATGCGATAGTCTCATTGCTACTAACCATAGGCCGAGAGAGAGAGAAAGGTATGAAATCAATCCAGCGACTGAAGACCCCAGACAAGAAAATCCAACAGACACAATAGGAAGAAAAAGAAATGAAACCTGTCACTAGCAGACAAATTCTTCATCACAGAGGCATAGTACCTGGGGTTGTTGCAAATGCCTCTTCCAATATTTTCAAGCCACTAACCAGCTGGTCCTCGGTAATAGTAATCGGCGGGGCGATACGAAAGGCGCCACCAAAGCTAGGATGGCTACTGAGATTGGCCCACAACCCTAGATCGTAAGCCCGATCCCCGATTGCCTTGCCCAAAGCCAGCGCAGGGGTCTTGGTCTCGCGATCCTCAACAATCTCAACCCCTGCCATAAGTCCGCGCCCACGAACATCGCCGATGCAGCCATACTTTTCCTTTAGTGTATTAAGCCGGCCATGGAGTACCTTACCCATAGCACGAGAGTGCTCAACCAGCCCATCACGCACCACAATCTCAAGCACTTTATCACCCACAGCAGCAGGCAGTGGATCATTAACATGGGTCGTGTAGAAGCAGAAATCCCGCTCGACGCACACACGCTCGATTTCAGCACTCGTAACGACAGCGCTGAGGGGCAAGCCATTGCCTAGGGTCTTGCTAAGAGTGAGGATATCAGGAACGACACCTTCGTGGTTGAAAGCCATAAGATCGCCGCACCGGCCCACGCCCGTCTGCGCTTCGTCGACGATCAAGAGCATTCCGCGCTTTTCGCACTCCCGTTTTAAAGCCGCGAGGTAGCCTGGCGGTAGGACGTGCATGCCCGCCGATGACTGGATACACTCCACGATGCAAGCCGCCAGCGATCCGCACGATTGCATATCGATCATGCGCCAGCCGTACTCCATCTCGGTTTCCCAGTCGTAGGAACCGTCTGCGCGACGGAAGATAGAGCGATATGCGTTCGGCGATGGGAGCATCAGCATCCCTGGCATCAGGGGGCCTTGGCCTTTGCGACCGAAGTGGTATTGTGCGCCTAGTGCTTGGGCTGTCACGCCATGCCAGCTACCCCCTAGTCCGACGATTTCGAACTTTCCGGTGTATACCTTGGCCATCTTTATCGCTGCTTCGTTGCTCTCGCCACCGGTGGAGAGGAAAAAGGCTTTGTCAAGACCGATTGGTAGAAGATTACAGAGACGTTCGCCTAGACTGATCACTGGGGGTGATACCATTCCTGAGAAGAGGTGGTCTAAGGAGGCTGCATGGTCGGTGATTGTCTGCACGATTTCTGGGTGTCCGTGGCCAAGCAGGCAGGACATTTGGCCGGATGTGAAGTCTAGCACTTTGTGTCCGGAGGCTGTATACACGTAGAGCCCCCTGCTGCCACAGATCACGTCTTTGTTGAATTTGGTGCCGTAGTTGAGCAGGTACTTTGATGTTTTAGCCTGAAGTTCTTCTTGGTTGACATCGCTATACAAGATAGGATTGTCATCACTCTTTGGGGGCATGCTTGCGACTGTGGATTCTTCTGTGGTGATTCCGGGGGCCATGTTGAGAGCTGTTGATGATGAGTAGGATGATTATGACCGAGTACTTATATTCTCTTTCCGAGTAGGAGCCACGGCCCCTTACGTCTGTTATCGGGTTTGTTTCTTTGCCCCCCTTCCCCTCATTAATGGGCCTTACAGCGGGGGGTAGATCATGTACTTTTTTCACTTTGTTATCTTTGCCGCGGAGCCGCGGCCAACAGACATCCTCGCGCGCTGCAACCAAAGTCTCGACTCCAACCAAATAATTGAAAAGACATTGCTCTGCTGGGAACTCCCAAAAACCCAGTTTTCAATGAAACATTGACACATGGGTAAATATCTCTTGAACTGAGGTTCTTGTTGTATCCAATTGATATCTATATATTGAATGAAGAGCGTCATCAGCATACTTTGACAAGAATATCATACATTTCGAGGATGCTTAATAACAGTGCCTGCATCCTAATTTGCCTGGATTTTCTATAGATTCCATTGTTATATATGACGTGTCAGCGCTGTTGAAGCCCTCACACCTTCTAGTCAATGGCGTAAAGTATCCAAAGAGTATAGCATATCAATCATAATTTTGAATCCATATCCGCCTCGTAGTAAAAAAGGAAAACATTAGAAACCATCCGTGTGCTCCCTAACCCGACGCTCGATTTCACGGCCAATGCGCATCGCTTCATGGCGGCACTTGCGCGAAATAATGAGGAAGAAGGCAATAAAGTTGCCATATACTTGCCCTGTACTAGGGTCAAGAACTTCCTCACCGTCCTCCATGAGATTGGCACATCTAACAACGTGGGAACCAACCTGCTCTTCTTGACCGACGACTTGCGGATCTGATCGCAACACTGTTGCGCAAATATCGCCAAATCTGTAGACACCTCCCTTCTGAGCTGAGACAAACAGCAGCTGCATGTGGTATTGGGGCCCGCTCAGGAAAGGTTTGGACAAGGACACAATGCGCTCTTTATCGGCCAAGGCGTTCAAAAGGGAGATACTGTAGTAGGATACACCGTATGTACGTGCAGTAGCTTCAACTTCTTGCCAGCCTGGTGCACGGGGATTAATTTCAATAAGGAAGACGTCCTTTGGCTGCGTTGTTGTGGTAGACGGTGTTTTGGGCTGCAGGTCGACAAGTCCGTCCGTGTCAGAATCCATCTTGGCATAGTGGCAGCTTGAGTTGCGCAATTTGGCCTCGATATGCAACATGGCATTTTGGAAACCAGCAGCCAAGGCAAGCTCATGCAATCTTTGCTGAACCGACTGAAGCTCATGTGGAGGAAGAGATGATGGTAGCATGTTTGACGTCTCAACGAAGTTTTGTACGCGGGCACCGCTTTCGTTGTTCTCGTAGTCTCCAGCACTGGGAAAGTCGTCATTGACCTCGAAGAAGACAACCTTGCCATCAACAAGGACCATATTTGCGTCAACTTCGGGGCCCTCAACGTACGTCTCAATGACAACTTCATCGCCGTGCCAGGCGGTAAAAGACTGCCGCCATAGCAAAGGTACCTTTTCTCGCAGTTCCTGCTCGTTGCCAACCTTCCAGACACCCTCAGAGGACCAGCCCTTGGAAGGTTTGACGATAAGAGGATAGGAAATCTGCAGTCCATCCTCGGAGAGCATCCTCTCTACATCTTCGGGAGATCGAACGAGTCGGCAGAAGACGTTTGTATCAAGCTGTCGTGTTTTGAATTTGTTTTGGGCCAACCCTACAGACTCTGGAGGCGAGGTATTGAAGCCCAGCTCTGTGGCTGCGTGCGCTATGATGGTATGAAGGTGCTCGTCGACACTTAGGATGCCATCAATCCGTTTCTCTTCCGTGCCATTTTGGTATCCCTTTAACGCCGCTACAATGCGGTCGGCCATTCCCATTGTTACAGTCATTTCCAGCGGCACGAATCCTTCGCGGAGATGGCTATATGCGTCATCAGACAGCCAGTGACCAGAATCATCAAACACGACCATTGCTATATTCAGTGAGGCAGCCGCCAACAAGTAGCCTTGTACCTTAGCCAAGGAACCGGCTCCAACGAGCGCTAGACGCTTTCGAGGTATGTGGCTTGGTGAGAGCCAAGAGAAGGACAGGCGCTCAACTAGTTGGTCATTGATTGCCTCGGACTTAGTTGTAACAGAAGACGAGCCGTCATTTTGCACCATAATTGCTCCGTAGCAGTACGAAAGCAAGCTCGAAAGGGTCATACCATGATACGTCTCGATAGTGTAGCCAGTGATGTGCTGTCCTGGGGTGACAAAGCCTTGGACTTTGATCACATCTAGACAGTCGATCATGCGCCGATCAAGAAAGTCAGATTGGACTACATATCCAGACTGCAAGGGTAGCAGCAGTTTGACTAAGCCGTTACCCTTTGGGAAGTGATCCCGTAGAAACTGTAGAGCTTCACATGGAGAACAACCTTTAGTCGAGCCATTGGTGGAATCGTCGGATGTACCGTTGGGGTATATATTTATGACTGCAGTGCTTGTCTCCTCTGGTAAATTGTTGAGTTTCCATGCCCATGTCACATCATTCGAGTCTGTTCAATTCGCCAGGTTAGCAATTTAAAAGATTCAAATGGCTTGAGACTGTTACCCATTTCTGGCATTTGTTCTGTTTCCTTTCGATTCCGGTAAGAAAATACCTCAACCTTTAGCCGTGAACACGTTCTGCTTTTAAGTTCAACGAAAATGGCATTTCTAGGTAGATATGCCAGCCGTTCAGACCTAAAAGCGCTAGAGGGAGAGGTGACTCATTTGATGATATTTAGCTAGGTGCTTATACCCCTGTAAACCCAGTCAGATCTCCTAGTTACTCCGAGACACTAATGTAGTCATCACACTAATGCGGTCCCCAATACTGCTAATCCCAAGGAGGGAATATTGCTATTGATATGGCGGATGAATTAGTACACCAGTTTTCGTTCGCTACAACCAGGTATTCGTTGAAACCGGGCTTTACTGTAGGGCCCCGTCAAACTAACCTTGTTCTGTGCATCGGAAGGCCGACGGCCAGGAAGTCAAGCTCCACCTAGTGCCATATAATCCATGCTTGCGAGTGCAGGGGTCAAGGGGCGGCTGAGCTTTTCGGTACAGCGAGCCAATCATTAACAGATCCTGCGGCTATCTATGAATCAAATAATCAAACATGTCAGCCTCAGGATGATCTTTTGTCAGCGGCGTATGCCAATCCTATAACTACATACAAGTTAGTTGAACTTCTTCCAAAACTATCTCAAGATTAAGCTGAGTACTTATATAGCCCATTGACCTACATATTACCTTCTTAAACTGCTTGTTTTATACCATACAAGTATAAACCTCGTCTATATTTCCAGAACCCATAATTCATCCCAAGAATCCCCCTAGACCTGTCTCTGGGTGTTACAATTGAAGAGAAAGGCATGATTATTAGCACTACTCTCTTAATGCCACATTCTAGGAGCTTACTGTCGACAGAGGAGGCATTTTTATTATCTGAAAATAGCCAACTAAGCACAAATAAAGCGACTGAAAATGTCCACATGATGCATTCCCCGCCGTCTATACTAACCTTAGAATTGCACCGTATACAGAGGATGTGTATGGTGGCCAAAGCGTTATAAAGTAAGTCCATGCATACTTTCTTTCACTCCATAATTTGTAGTATATCCCAAGTACTCGGAAACATATCATCGACAAAAGCCATATCCGGTACAAAGGGCTGACGCAGTTCGACATCCGTCTCCCCCGACTTCTCAACCGGTGGCTCTGATCTCAACAGCTTGTCAATGACATCGGAATGTTGCGCGAGACAAATATCACCCAGATCCCACCCAAAGTTCTTGTGGTGCGATCGCAACGAATCCAAAAGGTCACTCGCCATTCGCAGAGAACCACTTTGCGCAAGACCAGCTGCCTGTTCTGTCTCTAGTGCACACCGAATCAAAAACGTCACCGTTGCTGAAAATGTGAATGCCACGACAGGTAGCCAGTAGTCACCCAACTGTGCTTCTCCGAGTTCCTGGACTAGAACCACAATGTCCTCCGCGGTCCTACGGGCCTCCATAACCCGATTAGCCATGTGCTCTACATTGGAGTCTGTTGCTTGCCGCTCGCGATCTAGGTCGATGCGCCGGAGGAGGAGTCTTGTCGCTAGATATGCTAGACGCAGGTTGGAGGCGCCGGGGATGTTTAGGTTTGAGCCGCGGATGATGATCTTGCGAATGTCTCCTGTGAGCGAGTCCACCCATTTGTTCAACTCTAGTTCCAAATTCCTGGTTGGTCCTTGGGTCTCGGTGCGGATGCTGTACACTTGCTCCAGACAGTGGTCTAACACGTCGGTCAAGTTCATGAGTTCGATGAACACCGCGTTTGCTTCGTGATCTCGTTCCCAATCTGATAGGTACTCGGATATTGGGAGCGGTACGTCGTATTGTGATCTTCTGATATGGGGAGGTGTCCCATAAGCAAGACTTGACCTGTTCGATGATGAGTTCCTAAAATGGCTTATTGTCTAGAAGGTTGGCGCTCGAAAACATACCAGCGATCCAGGAGTAAGATAGACCACCAGATCTTCATTCTTAAATGCTTTTCCTCCCGTGGAATATCCCACGGGAGTGGGTTTCGATTCAGACCCAGGGAGTGGCACAACGCAACAGCCGAACCAAGTCTCACGCCGTTACCTGTCATAGATGTGGTTGGACGGCCCCCAACATCCAGGAGAATGGCCTTTATTGTGGATATTCCAGCTGACGCGTGTAACTCAGAACACGAGGCTTCAATGGCAAGATTCCAGACAAAACGAACATCTGGGCATCTTTCCCGTGATAGAAGGGGGTCATGTTGCCATTGAGTAAGCACGTGGGCATACAGGCACGCCAAAAGTGCAGGAGAAATGCGATGCCTGGCATTTGTGTATTGCGCCCGAAAAGAGCTTTCTTCAAGTAGTGGGAGGCAAGGATTGATCTTTTTCAGATATCTAATTGATACAGTTAGTGTCCAAAACTTTTGTCAAATACTGATATAAATCAAGTGTGACCCACATGTCTATCAGATGCGGCCCCCATGGCTCTACAAGCTTTTCAATAGTCTGTAGCTTATGCAATGCGGGACTGGAGTTGACCATGAGCCCGAGCGGCCTTTTTTGCACTTTCGTGAATATAACTGGGGACGAGGAACTACCTGGCTCAACGGGACGAATTTCACGAATTCCCTGACCACCCGAAATGTTAGACAGATAGTCAGCCAAGATATGATTATCCCCCGTCACTGCCGGACCGAGGATATGGGGGTTATCATCGTCGGCCTCAAGAGATAGCGGTGTATCCTGGTCGTTCTGAGCCTGTGTAACAATGGAGAACTGCGGCGAAGCGGCTACCACAGGCGGTTGACTCAGTGAGTGGCCGCCCGCGATTGGCGTTCGTAAAGTCGGATGTGGTAGTAGTGGCCCTGTCTCCGTAGAATACCTCTTTTGTGGTGTTGACTTTGGTCTCGCGTTAGGAAATGTGCAATCTGTGCCGTGCGCACGACACATCAGACACGCCGCGGTGTGGGGCTCCAGTTTACATCGTGATTTCCTCCGCCGGCACGGTACACATGCTGGCTTCGTGTGAGACCGATATGGTCGTTCGTCTCCACTTTCCATCTTGTTTGTTAATGCTTCTCGGATATAGGGAGATTCCCGCGGCGTGTTCCCCTCGGCGAAGCCTTGAAGTGATGTGTGTGTGTGTCGAAATCGACTTCTGTCCTGTTCCTAGGATAGGAAAGAGCAGTGAGTAAAAATCAGGCTCTCCCTAACTAGATAAATTGTCTTATGTGATTTATCAACCTTCAATTCGCCCGTATCCGACAGTCTGTTGCAAAATCAGTCGTTGCAGCAGGGAAATTCCGCGGGGAAGAGTGGGTCCTGTTGTAAGTGGTCCGTGGACTTCCCGAGATCAAACCCGTGGACTAGATCATTGCTTAGGTGAACTTAAGAGTTGTATTTCTAGGTTTTTATATGTCTAACTGCTGATATAATATATACTCAAGGTGAGATATAATTTAGCAATATGTAGGATTAAATAGAAGAATACCTAAATTCGGCATTCGTCGTTGGTCAGTTTCGTACTTGCGACGTGGGGCTGTGGGGCCTGACACGTGATTCCAGATAGAGTAGGACCAATCATACATCACAAAAAGACCCCCCACCGTATAACCTCAATATTGGACGTGGAAGCAAAAAAAAAATAGGTAGCTTCTCTTTGATTAAACGTGTCATCCTTAGTGCAGGGGCCATGCTAATCTTCTCTGTATATTTTCAGTTGACCATATGCCCCGAAGGGCGAAAGATCTATTCGTTCAGTGCATTATAACTTCACTTTTTGGCAGAATTATACCGCCTACCATATTGGTCGAGTTTGCTTGTTCGCAACATCTTCATGCCTTTAATTCATCCTAGGCTACGCAGCTACAAGGATTTGACTATTTTGAGTTTGCTTGTTGCAATGACCAGAGGTCACTGAGCTGTTTAGGTGCATACCTCGATGTGCCTAGGAGGTCACCATGAGTGAACGTGCCTTGCGCATCTAGAGGATGCTCTGGAAGGTTCAGAATGTGTCCACAAGCCAGCTTAAGACAAATCTAGCCCAACTTTCTCCCGACTTTGATGCTGCTGCAATTATCGCGGCTAGTGCAACTTAATTCAAGAGTCAACGGTAGTCCAGGTAGAAGCTCGCGAAACTATCTAATGCCCATACAATGAATATTTTTGCTAAAGCCACAAAACTTATTTCTCCTTGTCCCGTATAACAAAGAAAAGGATGGGGGAATAACAAATATGAAGAATGGCCCTGAGATGGGGGCCCGTGCGATATGTACATTTCCAGTACGGAGTAGTATGGTCCAACAAACCGTCGGACAACAGACCTTGGTCCCATAGATAATCATCCAGGATGTTACGTGCCTCATTAGGAGGTTGATTTTGCCCTTACACTGCACCAACTAGGCTGTTGTCTAGAGAATATCTTCACTTCATATACATACCCCATCGGCACCACGTGACCCTAACCTGCACTGGTATGAATTACAGCAAGTTGCACTTCCGAATTTATAAACACTATATTGCGTGCGTATTCTCCACATGTTCGACATCTAATCTGACAAGCGAAAATACTATAGAGAAACAAGTAGCCGATTGGACTCGAACAAAACGACTAGGATATGGCGTTTTGACGCAATCGAGGCCGAGTATGAGCTCAACGGGATATATAGGATGGAGCAAATCTACTTCTATTTTACCCGAATTGCAGGCCTTTTATTTATTTGAAATACCCATTACAACGAAATCAACAGAATATGGCTAATCTTGAAGCCCGCAAATATATTTCCGCTGACTCGGGGTTCCCCATTACACTCCATCCTCATTTCAACGAGAAAATCAAGAACCATGTGCCCCCAGAGCCTCTCCGCGAGCCATTTACCCCGCCCAAAGACCGGGCCTTTTTTGCAGATCCGGAGAAGAAGGCGTTATTCTCTGTAGCGAAGCAGGTTGACTTGACAGAGTCTATTGGAACTGTTCTTGAGAATGTGCAATTGTCTCAGTTAAACGAGACTCAGTTAGATGAATTGGCACTTCTTGTTAATGAGCGAGGAGTTGTCTTTTTCCGGGATCAGGATCTTACTACTGAGAAACAGGTTGAACTGTTCCAGCATTATGGTAAGCTTATATGGGGCTTTCGAATGACGGCATCGGATTATTAATTTGAGCGTGCAGGCATCTTGGATAAGCACCCTGCTCAAAAGGTAAGCTGAGAAACAAGCTATTTCCAAGTTTCAAACAGATTCAACTGACATGAGAATTATCAGGACCAAAAAGTATAGTATACCTCAGCAAAGTTTCTCCATATACCCGTGAAGAAATTCCAGGATTGATTTCATAACCACTTCACCACATTGCGTTCTTGTCGTAATTGCTAACCCGCCACGAAGTTCGTGAATATCAAAGGCAGCCGCGAGGATCACCGTGAAATCCTAAGCTACACGCCCTGGGTAAGATAATTCTCGGATCATTGAAACCAAAAGTCTAACGGCAAACTCTACTTCTATAGCCTAGTGGAGATTTCCACGCCGATACATCATTCGAGATCAATCGTATGTGGCGAACCATACTTTCTGATCAGCAATTTTTGACACATCATAGCTCCTACCTACTCCCTACTCAGAATGGAAGAGCATCCCGAAGTCGGTGGTGACACATCTTGGGTATGACTTAGATCCATATCCCACTCAAAGTAAAATGCTGACTTTACAGGTATCTCAATATGGCATATACGACGCCCTAAGCGACGCGTACAAAAGGTTCCTCGATGGCCTTCACGCCGTACATACCTCAAGACTGCAGTGTTTGTCGCCATAAAGCCTCTCGTGATAGGAAGTTTGTTAATCCACTGAACACATAGATGATACCATCCTCGATCTATGGGGTGCAGGTCCTAATCGCCCTCCGATCGACACCCACCACCCAGCTGTGCGCACGCACCCAGTCACTAAATTGAAGGCTCTAAACGTGAATCCTGGATTTGTGACTGGGTTTGCTGAGCTCAAGAAGGTGGAATCTGGTACGTGAAATACTCAATGAATTGGGTTGTGGTTTAGGGCTGAGGTCCTTTTAGACAAAGTTCTCGATTTCTTGGCATATCATATCCACTCGGCGGATGATCACTATGTTCGTTGGAAATGGGCCGTTGGTAGTGTTGCTATGTGGGATAATCGGTAACTATGCACTGTTATCTTTTACTGCTTGGGAATAGGGAACTAATACTCTCTTAGGTGCACCCTTCATCGCGTTATCCCTGGTACATATAAAGGAGAGAGACGGGGTATTCGGACTACTGTTTTCGGTGAAATACGTGAGTACTATCTCGATATCTCTCGACTTCCAATGCTACATGTTTTGCTAATGTGCCAAAGCCTATTTCGATCCCACTAGCGAAAGCCGTGCAGAGCGGAAGTTGCGTGAGGAAAGCCAGGATGACGAGGGTGTTCTGGTAGTCTGAAAGAAGAGTAAAGCACGCAGTATTATTCACAGACTATAATTGTCTCATTGATTCATGAATTAAATTTTGTTCAAATGGCGATGGGACTTTTGTGCAGACTTCAGACCCCGGTCGTAAATAGATTATTTTTTTGCAGATTGGACGATTCATCAAGTCCAACTTATTTCGAAGCAGCTGCCTCGGAAACAACAAATGTCTCTTTGTCAGAGAGGCTAACTTTGTGTTGCTCCTCGTCTTGGGCCTGAGGCAACTCGGCGACCTCCTTGGAATGCTCGATGGGAACGTGGGACCTGACAACAAGCCAAGTGGGCCAGATCGAAAGAACTGAAAAGGAATGTTAGTATTCTTTCTTGCTAATCATTGAGTGTGTATTACTTACCAAGAAGGATAGTATTAACGATGAGTGGCACTCGTCCACCGTGCCATTTCTTCGAGTTTAGACCGTAAGAGACAGCCTGCGAAAAGCTCTCTTGGCCACGGAGGATACCGGACAAGCGGGCTATATCGCATCAGTGATTTGTAGATAGAATAAACTGTTTGGATTTGACTTACAGAGTTCGGAGATGTTGTCGGTCATGGTGGAGAGAAGGTAATAGAGGAAGTTTTGCAGTGATTGCTGAGCGAATTCTGATAAAAGAAAGGTTAGCACCGTGTTGGGATATTAACTCATATATTAGACTCACCCCAGAGTAGGACAACGAAGAATCCTTCAACAAAGCCTTTGTCGGCCCAATCAAGTGTTGGTGGGTTCTTGGTGTACTTTTCTTGGATAACCCAGCAGTAGACCCAGGCAACGATGTGGACGACGATCACGTAGAAGAAGCTGTGGCTCTTGTTAGCATTGCTTCAATCTTTTATTGTGAATGCTGATATTGCGTACCTGTACTTGATTCTGTTTCTGATCGAAAGGCCGCGGTAATCCAAGAACCGACTAATGAGTGTCGAGGCAAGAAGAGTGGCGAAATAGGCTTTCGTTCATGTCAGCACTGACGCAAAATTGTGTTTTCATATATGAGTGTGCAAACATACTGACAAATCCCATCAGAGCGCGAGCGCGCACGCCGAAGTAGTATGTTTTGAAATCTAGACGAACTAATTAGTAATTGCAAATAGTGAAGAAGAAACAGACAATCCATACTTCCAGTGTACATATTGAAGTATGCGGCCCAGAAAACAGGCAACAGCAAGAGAATCTAGGAAGGTTAGTCACCTATACCTTATGGCCACGATTAAATCAATGATGTTGAACATACCTCTTTGCGCTGACAGACTTTCCAGAGCTCTTTCATTTCACCACGCCATGAGTCCTGAAGGATAATTTTGACCTTGCTTCCGTCGGTGCGCTGGACCTTGTCGGGTGACGTGAGGAAGAAGGCTATAGGAACAGCAGTACATTGGAGCGCGATGAAAATGAGATATGTCTCTGTTGTGTGTTAGCAATTGTCCTGGATGTTCTATCTCGCTTGTATCAACTTACCAGATCCAACTTTTCCTTTGGCATGGGCGTCCGCAGCACTTTTCATTTGTTAGTAAATCCCCTTCGTAATATGAATTTGAATTGAACGTACTGGTTGAGACCAAGGACAATAGCACCTCCCACCAACGGGCCACCTGTACGGAACCAAAGCCAAATACTGTTAAAGTCAGTCATCTTGTCCCTATAGAGCATTCTGGAATATCTCACTTCATATATCGGCCTCGCTTTGTAGGCTCGGGATAACCCAGTGCCACGGCACCCTCAGAGGCCCAGAAGAGACCGGCGCTAGAAAGGTTAGTGAACGCTCTTATTTCATGTGATCGATATAGGATACTCACGATAAACCACAGAATACCGATCCAACCAGCACAAACCATACATTTCCCTAGATGGTGATTAGTATTGATCCCTGAGTTGTACACGTAGTTCCAAGGTTGAAAAAAAACTCACAAAACGGTTATTTGTGTATAAGGCAGCACTGTATATAAAGTCAGTTCCAAGATCACACCATTTCATATTCTGCTTTAGTAATACGTACGAATACAACGGATATCCCACAGCGCCGAGCATCAGGGTCCATCTCAAGCCAATCCGATTGGCGATAGGGCCACCGAACAGACACAAGATTCCCACTAGCAAACAAGTTAGAAAGACGCCCAATTCAAAATTTCAGTTTAATTGCGGCGATATGTCACATACTGAGACCAAAGACAAGCGCATTGGCGGCATTAATCAAGAAAGGTTCCTGCGCGCCACCAGCACCCAAAGCATTCATGGCATTCCACAGGCCCGGGGCCGTGAATCCCACACCTCCGATAATGCAGGCATTGAACAATGTTCCGCGATACCATACTCGCTTTTCAATTGGCGTATCGGACGAGGCCGAGATAGAACCTTGTTCAGCCATTATGGCGTATGGTTTAAGCTTAAACGATCGTAAGCACTTTGAATCAAGCCACGTTAATAAAATCCCTAAACGCTAAATGGGAAACACGCTATATATAGTGTTTTTTCTGCCCTGAAGAAACCAACTACCGATCTGAAGGTTTCAATGTTGCATTAGGCCTATTCTCATCTGTTAGCAAGATTGCGTGCTTTCGAACTCTTGTGCTCTAGTGCCTTCTTGGGACTAGCGTCGGCTGCCAAGGCGGGATTTGTGGAGTTCGGCCAATCAGCGGCGGAGAGGGCAGATAACTGTGGGGAATTCAGTGGAGAGACCCTGTTGAGCCAAAAGTCGCTTCAATTGCCGCGATATCGGATTGGGAAGGCGGGTAGAATTTGGGGGCCCTGAGGTCTTGGCCTTGATAATGAAGACGAAATTGAGTAAGATATACCGACAAAAGAGGCATAGACAATTGGAAAAGTAATTTTTATTTAATTTTTATTACATGAAAAGGTCGTTACGTTTAAACATTTGAAAATTTAGTTTCCAGACACCTCCTTAACAGCGGCGATGATATCGCTTGGTCCGAGGCCCTGAGCATTGACTTGCTCGTACAGACCACCGCAGCCCTCCTTGATAGCACCCATGGACTTGAACTTGGGTGTGAAGTTACGCTCAAGGAGGTGGGTACCCAGGCGAGAGCCGAGACCAGTCTTCTGCGCAATCGACTCAACGACCAAAACAAATGGTGAGGATCCATAGATCTTGATGGTCTCCTCATCGACCACGTTAAGAGTGGGCTTGTTAATCAGACCGACATCGAGGCCCTCTGCACGCAGGTTCTCGACCGCATCAAGCGAACGGTAGAGCATATCACCGAACGAAACGATGTAACCAGCGGAGCCCTTGCGGATGACTTCTTCCTTTCCAGGGACGAACTTATAGCCCTCGCCAAAGAGCTTCTGGTCAGTGCCCTCCTTCAAGATGTAAGGGACCTTGGCACGAGTGGAGAAGATGAAGCGCAGGCCCTTGTTCCAGAACACCTCATTGACTACGGCCTTCATCTGCTCGCCGTCGGCAGGGAAATAGAGCGCAGTACTGGCGGCATCCATCAGACCATTGTCGGCGAAGAAGTGATTCAGACCGAAATGGCAGGTGTTATCGGCCATCTCATCGATACCGCTGTGAGAGAAGTGCGAGAGAACGGTGGAGTCGTTCAGACGGGCCATGGTGATCTCTGAGATACACATCTCCAAGAAGGCGGAGAAGGTAGAGAAAACACCTTGGCGCTCTCCATTGCTGCCAAATCCGAAACCAGCAGCGGCAGAGAAATTGCCGCGCTCCATGACACCAGACGCAACAAAGGACTCGGGGTGCTTGGCCCCGATGGCCTTTAGGCCGGTGGAACCTGCCAAGTCGGAGTCAATAACCATGACGCGACGCTTAGCCTCCTCCTTGCTCAGTTTGTCAAGAATATCATTCACGGCATCGCCGAAAATGGTACGGTTCGCACCCTTGTCCTTGCTCGAACCCTTGTAAGTGTAGGGGTTTGTGCCAGGCTTGATATCATCGTAGAAAGCAAGCTGCTGTTTGCTGTATCCGCGCTTGGTGAGGTATTTGCGAGCGATTTCGACTGGAATGACGTCATGCGCATGTGTTTCTCCCTCGATTTCCTCAATACCAGGGGCCATCTTGCGGTCGACAACAACAGCGGCAGGACCGTCGTGGTTGATGACTTCGCACATGGCGCCGTAAAGGGAGTCGAGATCCTCGCCCTGGGCGCGGAGGACCTTCAGGCCATGTCCATCAAGGGTCCGAGCAACCTCATAGCCCTTGAGGTATTCCGAGGGGTGTCCAGCAATCGTGACATCGTTATTGTCGATGAAGAGCTTAACGTTCAGGTTCTTGCCCACGGCAAGGCGTGCAGCCTCGGCGTCATTTCCTTCTTGCTGGGATCCATCAGATCCCAACAGAATCACATTCTTGTCCTTGTTGGCCATAGCAATGCCATTGACCATACCCCACATGTGACCCAGACGACCGGAGCTAAACTTGACGCCCGGCGTGAAACCGAGCTCGGGGTGGCCGGGAAGATGGGAGTCGGCAGCACGATAGTTCAGCAGGTGATCGGGCTCGATCTTGCCGTCCAATGCTGCTAGAAGGTATTGTGTGGCTACACGGTGGCCAGCCTCGTCGTACAGGGCATCAACCCATTTATTGGGGTTGGCGTTTATGAAAGCAAGCAAGATGCAGACTTCAGGAGCTGTATCGAAGGGACCCCCAGTGTGGCCCGCAACACCACGGGCGGCACCTGTTGCTGTAAAGGCAATGATGGCATCTCTGAAAATGTTGATGTTGTGTTGCAAATCGCTCTTCTGTTGAGCTGATAGCTGTGGGGTCTTCGGGTCAAGCTTAAGCTGCTTGAACTGCTTGAGATCGACTGGGAATTTATGGCCGCTCATGGTGTGAATTTTAGTTTCCAAACTAATTTCAGTGCAAGAATATTGAAGGAGCAAAATGAGTGCGACGGAGGGGTTATTACCGTTATAACGTGTGAAACGTCTGTTCCCAGCATGTTGACGTCATAAGCACAGCGTATCTGGAGGTGACCTGTTTTCGGCGTTCGACAACCTGCATTCTTTGGTTTCTTTCATATTCCCTCATAAGTTCCACTTATTCCAATTTTTACACAGATAAATTCCAGATTCTTCCAATGATCTGCAGATTCTTACATGAAATGTTGAAAATGTCCCGCACAACCCATCGCGACAGCCACGTGCAGGGCATTTTAGGGCTGGCGATCTTCTTGATTCCTCCCTAACCTGGCTCATGGATCGACTACAAGTATGTATAACTATAAATGCCATCAAGAGTGAAGAATTGGATTCACTTCGAATAATCTAGTCCTTTAGGCAGAATTCATCTTCCTTTTTTGGCCCCCTCCCTCTCTTTTGCCGGGTACTAGACAGCAAGGGATATTTTTTTCGAAAATTCATACACTGTTTCTTGCTTCTACTCTGATCTAAACTTCTCCCATCTAATTTGTGGCTGTATGCTTGGTGGCTGTCGCTTTAGCCGTCCCCCCTGTAGATCAATGCTTCCACAACGCCTCAGCCTGCTGTTTCAGGCTGTTTCCGGGCAACCCCGCCCCGAATAAGCAACTAGAGCGTACAGTCAAAACCCTGTATAAATAGTACAATGGCATTGTACTAGCTGGAGAAGAACATTCTAAGCAACTAGTATTCTCTAATGGGCCTTTCCCCCGAGATAGCCGAGACAACAAGCCAACACAAGCTGTCGGGACCCCGTCGGGAAAAATGTGGCGTGCATTAGTCGGTGATACTGTAGTATCTCTCGTCAGCTTATGGCTCAAATTATGGGTCTTAAGCGTCTCTGCTTATTTTCCCCTTAACGCATTAGTGCACTCATCTTTTAGGAAAATGGCCGGGTACAACCTCTGCAAGATTGTCGTTTGTGGACATATAAAGACAGGGCATTCCCACAATTGATAATATCTAATTTGCCCCAAAAAAAGATATTCTCTAAAATCCTATCTTAGGAAGCAGCATACAACATGCTTCCATCGCTTCTTCCTGTGCTCCTGCTTTCGGTGCTAGCAGAGGCATCACCTGGAAAGCGAGCAAACGCAGCATCGGCCTACTCTTCAAACTCAGATGGCAGCTACAAACTCTCTTCAATTGCTGCACCAGTCCAGGGCAGTGGTAGTCCAGGCTCCGAATCGACCTGGAAACTGAGCATCGATGATACATCTAGCGGACACAAACAAACAATCGTAGGCTTCGGAGCCGCTGTCACCGATGCCACAGTCACCTCCTTCAACACGCTCTCTGCCTCCACGCTACAACAATTGCTCAATGAGCTAATGACTGGCGCCGGTGCTGGATTCGCTTTGATGCGCCATACGATTGGTGCTTCTGACCTGTCTGGTGACCCGGCGTATACCTATGACGATAATGGGAACAATGCGGATCCATCCATGTCTGGTTTTAACCTGGGCGACCGTGGAAATGCCATGGCTGCTATGCTGGCTAAGATGAAGTCCCTTCAGTCGAGTTTGAAGATTCTTGGTTCACCTTGGAGTGCTCCCGGGTGGATGAAGCTGAACGGTGTGATTGATGGTGCTACAAATAACAATAACCTCAACGATGGCTACTTGAATAGAGGAGGTACTGGAAGTACTGGCTATGCCAGTGCCTTTGCACAATATTTCGTCAAGTACATCCAGGCCTATGAGAAGCTTGGCGCCCACATTGATGCGATTACCATTCAAAACGAGCCCTTGAACAGCCAAGCTGGATATCCTACAATGTATGTGTATGACTACGAGTCTGCACAGTTGATCCAAAATTATGTTGGTCCGGCTCTGGCTCAAGCCGGCCTGAACACTGATATTTGGGCATATGATCACAACACTGGTATGCTCTCGATAATCTGGCATCTATGAGGGAGAATGAGGACTTTGTTTGCTAACGGATGAATATCAGATGTGCCCTCCTACCCTCAGAACGTTATCAACGGTGCTAGCCAGTATGTCGACTCGGTAGCGTGGCACTGTTATGCCAGCAATGTAGACTGGACAGTCCTCACCCAATTCCACCAGACCAACCCCAACATCAAGCAATACATGACAGAATGCTGGACCCCCGCATCCGCCTCATGGAACCAAGCCGCCGATTTCACGATGGGACCTTTGCAAAATTGGGCATCGGGCGTTACGGCCTGGACACTTGGCACAAATGATCAAGATGGTCCTCACCTGTCAAGTGGCGGCTGTGGAAACTGTCAAGGTCTGGTGACTATTTCTAACGGTGGATATACTTTTAACCCAGCATACTATATGATGGCTCAGTTCAGCAAGTTCATGCCGCCCGGTGCGATTGTGCTGAGCGGTACCGGGAGCTACTCATATTCCACTGGAGGTGTCCAGTCTGTTGCTTCGCTGAATCCAGATGGAACTCGCACTGTTGTTATTGAGAATACGTTCAGTAATGATATTTACATTACTGTGTCCACTAACAGTGGTCAGGAGTGGAGTGGCAACATTCCGAGTCAGTCTGTGACAACCTGGGTGCTTCCTGCAGCATGAGTGAGAAGGGCGCTGTTAGCTGAGATGCGAAGATTCTTGTAAATTACCCGTGCGATTCGCATTCTCGAATGTACAAAGTTTTATACTAGCATCTTTAATCAACATAAGCAATCCAGCTCCTCTCTCTCAAAATAGGGCCAAATATTATGTGTTCAATCCGAGCCAAGAGATGTCCATCTCTTAGTGCCACTTTGACCTCTGACATGCCCATGGTCGTGCATATTGTGGGGGAGGTAAATAAGACCAATCCGCAGGTAACCCTCGTGCCGCTATACGAGACCGTGATAGGCCCGACCCCCTCACATTACCCCAAAAGGGCAGTTCCCGAACCACGATGTCTTTTCTTCTTGAGCTCAGCCAACTAAACCATCTACACTGACCACGCGACCTATTCCAATTTTCCTTTTTTGTCCCAAAATGGCCACGCAGTCCACATCAGAACAAGTCGACAATCCCCCGGATTATGATAGTATCCCGCCCCGCAGACCTGTCATTGAATGCATACGGACCACTGCAGCCCCTGAACGTACGCCGATCTCACATGTATCTCTACGGCTTCTGCCCTGTCACTAATGCGACTTTCCTCAGCACCGAGCGGCTCCGTAAGAGGAATCCTTCCGGTCCATATTTCACCCATCTAACCACCCATGACAGTCCCAGGCATTCAAAGTCAACGGGATGATCTATGTAGCAGCCCAAATAGCGAATATGCCTCGTGGGGGGTATGTTACCGAATCGCTTGCAAGTGCGGAACGGATGATCCGTAATATAGAGGCGATTCTGAAGGCGGCGGGGTCTGGTTTGGACAGGATTATTAAAACTACGGTAGGATCTGATGATTCGTGGCTGTCGAATCCTTTGGGGCTAACAATAAATGGGTTTTCTTAGGTTTATTTTACAGAAAACATGTGGGTTCATGTAATAGATGATTTTGAGGCTCTCTATAAGCGGATCCTTCCGTTTGCACCGCCGCGAACTACTGTTTTTGTTCCGAGGATGGCTACCAAAGGTAATAAACAGGAGATACAAATGGAGGTCATAGCAGTGGAGTAAAATATTTTTGCTTTTCAATTGCAAATTGTCACATTATTTGAGCACACACTATCTCTAGTCAATTTACTCCGTACTTGCACACCACCTATCACCCTGCATATCTCTCCTGACTACGGAGCAGCATGTGATTGGTGTAAGTACCAGTCGATATCATAATGCCTAGCCTAGACCACGATGGAAGTTACCCCGTGTACTGCAGGTACTCCCTAGTTCGGATGCAGATCGGACCACTCCATAGTTTGGTAAGGCTCTGCAACAACGAGGTAATCTCTAGGTACTTTTGGGGGGCCCTCCGTTAATTTCATAGTGATAAACTGCGCAGTTCCCTGCATAATCACCTCACGAGGCTGAACATGCAGGCATCCGTTCTTTTTGTTGCTGTCCCCACATGGCCAGCCTCAAGCTGAGACTGTTTTCGTGTCAGTCCGTATTTCAAGGGCTATTATTGGGTGCATTCAGAGACTTGGATAGGTCTCATCCTCAGCCCTAGAGTTCCAGCCCGTCGATCTTTTTGCAGATCGCTCGTGTAGCGACAACTATGCCTTTTCCTTTCAACGACATGGTCTAGCAATACTGGCAATTATCCAAATGGCTGTAGGTAGATAGCTTGTCTGATCCTGGATTGAATAAGCAGGCCATTTTTTTAGAGCTCTTCTAGATGGCTTATTTGTAATGCCTATTGTGTGATCGTTGGATTATCCGCTTCCTGTGGGGAACCTATATCCTTGAGGGCTCCAAATATGATGTATGTGATAAGTAGTCAGTTACCAGCCATTTAAGGGAATCTACATCACAAGGCCCAGCCTAATTGCGATTGCAGCGGATCTCCGGAGACCGGGGACAAACGAAATGATTTTAGTCAGAGATAACAGGAAACAGCTAGAGGGCCATGTAGAGCATGGCCAATGAGATACCAAGTATGCTATTTACAAAAGGCCAAGAGTCTACTGAGTACTGAGTTCGGTTTGCAAATTGACGATCTCCAGATACCCGTCCGTCCACTTCAGAATCTGAGGCTCTTGTGTTTACTGGTGTCTCCCTATTCCAATTCTACCCCAGTATCGCCAAGGCAGACATACAGGTAATGCATCCAATGATTGAATTTTTGGTCGCCTAATCTGAAGGATTGCATATTCACCTTGCTAACAGAGGGTGGCAAACAAATTTGGAATGAAAAACTTCAAGATATAAAAAGCCCCGCGTGGCCATCGATCTCTGTCGTACAAGTCTAAACCCAATCCCATACTTCGACGAAAGCCAATTCATCTCTTCAGCTTAAACTCAAGATTATCAACTTCTTTCCAAAATGAAACTACTCTTCCAAGGCACTGCAATCTTCGCCCTTCTTATCGTCAACGCATCTGCTGAAAAAAGTGGCATTTTTGCCGCTAACGGTGTCGAGCTCGAAGTTTACCAATCCGGCGAGGATATCATCTACGGAGAACCTGTGAGTCTTTGATTCTTTGAACCGTCCCAAACACGATAACTGACTCCATATAGCAAAGCTTGGTCCAGGTACATTACCGATCCCCCCCCATTGTCAGGAAACGTAATTTTCTAACATGTTTATTGTAGGCGAGAGATCTTGAGGGCCGAGCAACCAACGCGTGCACCAAGTGTGTTGGTCACCATGGAAGTTGTGTTGTAGGAGAGGGGAACTGCTATGCCCCTGATACATGTGCTTTCTGTGGGGGCTGTTCTGTCAACCAGGCCCGTTGCCAGAACCCCAAGACGGAAGGCTGCCAGTGCTACAAATGATTTATTAAGTAGGGGGAACCAAAGCGAATTTCGCTTTTTCTAAGCCCAATTCTGTTTAAAACCTCTCGTGGTAGTAAAGAACTCCTACAGTTCTTTTCTGGCTTCTCGGTAGTTTTCTTTTTTCAATGCACTCATGCTGAGTTGCTTTATGCCTCATCTTATTTATTATCCTCCAGTAGTAAATTCAAACAAATGTGAAAAGGGATTCATTACAAGAGTAAGCTGTTATTCATCCAATTTATGTCAAATATTTGTATTCAACTATCAAAGCCAGATCAGACAAAGAAAAGTTCACCCAAATATATACTCCCACCACCCTTTCTTCCACGTCCGCCCAAACCGATGATTGACACACGCGTTACCGTGATTAAACCCTCCCGCCTGACTATGTCTCTGTCCATTCCCCCAAACACTGATCGGCAACACACATAGTCCACCCATATATGCATTCGGGGCAGCCTCATCAGCCTGGATACAAACAGGATCACGAAGTCTATGAAACGGAGCCCATGTTACCCGTTCCTTCAACTCCCCAAGTTCAGGAGAGAGGAGGTCCCCTATCTCTATATCTGCGTCGACAGATTGTTGAACAAACGGATGCGTCGAAGGGAGCGAAGAGGAAAGTTTGTCAAGAACAGCATCCGTGAAGACATCAGGCCCCGTAACTCCCAAGATAGTCTTCTCGTCATACGCCAGACTGGGCAAAAACCTGCTGTGTGCACTATTGTATTGCCTGGTATGTGCTAAGACCCGCACGATGGTTTCGCGGAGAAGCGGGCTGAAACGTCGCGGTGCATACATTGTATACTGGATCAGTCCGTAACTCCTTGTCCAGTGCCAGTCGCGCATGAATTGTGGTGAAGCATATGGCTCGTCGACTTCAATTCCAACCACAAGGGATACATTGGGATGGGTGTTTTGTGTGTATTCCTCGGGTGTGGGTGCGAAGAAGGGCTCTAGTGCTGGACAGGTCTTGATGGTTCGAGCTGGGAAGACATCGATGTCTGCATAGAAGCCTCCATAGTACCAGAGAAGGAGGTATCTGAGGAGGTCTGCTCGAAGGACATTTTGAGGGTAGGATTTGTATATACTCGCGATTTCGGGGATGGCAGATAGTTCCTTGGTCACGAACTCGATGGCCTTTTTATCAGTGACTAACTTTGTGGTTTTTAGTTGGAGTCAAGTAAGGTATGTAGTATCGGGCAAAAGTACTTACATTGTATTTCCACTCCTTATTTTTCCCTTGAAATATTATTGAGTCATCCCCCCTGTGCTTTTCATTTTTCGCTATCTGCCAGATTCTATCTTCGGATATGTTGCTTTCCTGACTTGCCAATATGGCATTTTCAATGTTCTCCAGGGCATTTGATAGCTGTTCTTCATATTCAACATCCGGATTATTTCGGAACGGAGAGCGGTAGATAAACCGTGGTGTATCCTCTACTTGATGCTCTGGTGGTGGTCGGTCTGCGCGGGTATTGTTCTGGGTGGAAGGAGGATCTGGAAGATGATAAATGAGGAACCATATCAAGATGATAAATAATATATAAGCTCCACGACGAGTAAATGAGAATCTAGATGCCTGCATCCTAATTCTTCTAATGCTCATGGTGGTAGTGGTAAGAGGGAAACCGTAGAGAACGGCGAGTTGAAGGCTGATTGGAGGAATATGGGAATAAATTACTGTCGACTCATTTGATGGGAAATTGACACATAGAGGAAGGCTAAAGACTGTATGGTTGAAGTGACAGTTATGAAATATGGCAAAGGAGAGAAATTGATGAGAAAAAAAAGAGAACCAAGAATCAGAATCAGAATAGCAAACAAAAGAAAAGCTGTGTCAGGCCAAGGATTGAGTACATGACCAAAGCCCCTGGGTCTCATGCAGCCTTTGACATGGCTTTCACGCTGATCAAAGCCTCGAGGTTGCCTCCAATTTTCTTTTTATTTATCTCTACAAAACCACTTTGCCGTCTAGTTCTTTCTTTGACAGAGGCCCACTTCGGGTCGATCCCCCAACGCTAGACAAGGATAGCCCTGCTGAGATTTGATAGTTCACATTTGGCATTAGTAATAAGACAGGGGACTGCCTCATTTTCCGGTTGGATAGAGGTACCCCGTATTGTAGAGGTGAAAGATACCACTATACGGAGTACAAGGTGAGAGTTTGAGATAGTAGTGGATGAGGTAGATCATGACTAGTAAAGCTCATTCTCATGCGTTATTGGAGTTCTGTATCAGTATGTTCACCCAGGATTTTGTAGCGATCGCTTCGGGTAGGTTATGCCCCTAATGTTCCGATGTGGCCTCGTCATCCTGATCATGTTGGATGTAAACTCGTCGATGTTCGTATTAGGGTTGTCTTCTCAAATGACGATACATCGTACAAGGACTATGACCGACCAAAAATGGAAATCAGAAGGAAACGTTGAAGATGAGAGTTTGAACAAGCAAATCTAGGCAAAGAGTATCATTCAATGTGATGTGAATGCCACTGTCTGCAATTTTGTGGTCAGGCATTTATGTTTCAGCATAGTCGATGATCGGGGTCTGACTAAAGTGATTTGATTGGTTGTACCTGTCCAGCAAGTGGGGTGAGTGCCCAAAGTGGAAGGAGGTTAAGGTTCAGCGGGTGAGGCTCATAACTCATATATATTACGTCCAATATAGGGGTAGTATACCGGCTCTGCATAAAAGACAGTGCTTGTGTCGATATATGAAACATTCTGAAACCAGATAGCTGAGCCATGAGTGTCCTACATACTTAGAAAGCGTTCTCTTTGTAGGTAGAGAGACTACTCAATAATATTTCCATTTAGTTTTTGCTCATCTCAGGAAGACAGAGATTTTCCTGCCTAAATAGAAACGTGTTCAATATCACAGACGAAAGGTCAGAGTGAGAAACAAAAGACGATTGAAGAGAGAAGAACTCTCAGAGCTTGCTAGGTATCAACTAGTTACCCTGAACTGTTCCCCTGAACTTCCAACCATCCACAATACATTCATTCACGACTTTGTGATTTCCAGATCGAAAAAATCTGAATTTTTTTGCCGAGATTTAGCCATTTGTATTGGCCCCCATTCAGAAATCCTGATAGCATACACCTTAAAAACCCACCGATATTAAGGGTAAGCCGAGCCAATCAGGGTAATGGCATGATGCGCCTCAAAACTATGTCAGAAATACCAAGACCGCGTCAGCCCCTGAAGCCTAGAGGGAGCGGGATTCAGATTGGTGCGGATAAAAAATGCGTGTCATCTTCTACGACATATTTAGTTCTCCAGTGCTCGATTTCCTGTATCTTAGACCATCGCTCTTCGATAATTCGTGAGAGTTTATTGCCTAAGAACAATGTCTCAAGATTCTAGCAAGAAGAATATTGTCATCCTGGGCGGTTCCTATGGGGGCGTGTCCACGGCACACTACCTTCTCAAACATGTCGTCCCTCAGCTAGCCAACAAAGAGAGCTATCAGATCGTCCTCGTCAGCACCTCCTCACAGGCCATATGTCGCCCGGCCTGTCCTCGCGCATTGATCTCAGATGACATGTTTCCCCAAGAGAAGCTCTTCGTCAACGTACCGCAAAAGTTCGAGCAGTACCCGGACGGTAGCTTCCGTTTCATCCAGGGCACTGCGACGGAACTCAACCACCAGGAGCGCTACGTCACTGCGACCCTCAAAGATAGCAGTACTGAGAAGCTTGAATACCATGCGCTTGTCATCGCCACTGGCGCATCCACTCTGTCGCCCCTACTAGGACTCAATCACGACTCTGAGTCCCTGCGCGCAACCTGGAATGACTTCCGCAAAGCTCTCCCCAATGCCAAAAGCATCGTCATCGTGGGTGGAGGCCCAGCGGGTGTAGAGACGGCCGGCGAGCTAGGCGAATATCTCAACGGTCGCCCTGGTTGGTTCAGCATCAAACTGGATAATCCCAAAGTCCCCATTACCCTAGTGACATCGGGCCCACAGATCCTCCCGGCCTTGCGGCCCGCGATTGCGGGCAAGGCGCAAGGATTTCTCGCACAAGTTGGCGTGACAGTGATTAAGGGTATACCCGTCGTAGCTGTCTCACCACCTGGGGCTGGGACTGAGAGTGATCTGACCTCCAATGCGACTGTGACCTTGCAAGACGGCAGAACACTCGAAGCCGACCTTCTTATCCCGGCTACCGGCTCTACGCCTAATACCCGCTTTATCCATGGGTCCCTGTTGACCGCTGGTGGCACGGTAGAGACTAATGTATCTACCCTGCGTGTGGATAAAGCCGGTCCACGTGTCTATGCGATTGGTGATGTGGGATCACATGCGCGTCCGGCGATACACAATCTCACGAATACAGTCGTCATTATGTGTGCGAACATTAAGCGAGATTTGCTCATTGCTGAGGGGAAGGACGAAAGTTCTGTTGGTCCCGATCGTGAGTTTAAGGAGGATACTCGTGAGAGTCAGCTTGTGCCAATTGGAAGAAGTAGGGGTGTTGGCGCCGCTATGGGCTTAGCTTTACCCAGTCTCTTCGTGTGGCTGATCAAAGGTCGAGACTATTGGCTATGGACCACGGGGGGGCTGTGGAGTGGCACCTCGTGGGCCAAAGAGGCGTGAACATTTCGTTTTTCTTTTTTCTTAATGGAGCTGAGATTAATTTGTAATACATATCTCAGATAGTTACTACTACTTCTTGCTCATTTTGATACTCAAGATATCTAGTATAAACTGATCCCAAGTGGCTCTTATAGCTCAGAGGTTCTAGCGTAGCGCGAAAAGGTTGTATCAAATAGGCTCGCATTCAAAATTGGTGTGAAGTCTCTTGTCGGGTTCTCTCTTCTTAAGAGTAATCAACAAAAAGGAAGCTATACGGTATACCCAGTAGTATCGGACTGGTGCCTTCATGCCGTTAGTATAGATAAGAATGTGGACTCGTTCTAGTTCTATAAACTTGCACTATCATCTATTGAATACACTGCCTATGGTAGAAGTGAGAGAGATTATCGCGAGCTTTAACAACGACTGATGCCGCACGCTAATCAATAATGTTATGAGGATTAGTTAAATGACAACATTTCGGTGTGGGGAGCATTTTATGGTTTAGGAATGCTCTACAGAGACTAGGGGAAGCTGAAGGAGGCAGAGTAGATGTACTAGCGAGCATTTGCAGGCTATGGAAATGCCCTCGGTCCAGATCATATATCCACTCTCCTCGATACTACCCTAGATCCTACTTTTCTCCACGGTTCGGCTCTATAAGAGTAAGAAATTACGGGAGTGTAAGGACTTACTAGAGAACTAGATCAGGTTGGCAATGAGAGGAACACTAGTTTTAGTGTCGTAGGACAATTCGTGCCTTCCTTTTCATTCTATCTAGTATATTCGCATTCCCTGCTCAAGGAAACAAATGAAAATCGTCTTGATCACCAAACAAACAACCTCGCCCTACAAAGATTACAGTGCTATAAGGGTTAAAATGGCACATTTGATCGACTCCGAAATAGCCGTTTTTCATCAACATCTCTCTGTCCAAACAGTGTTTTTGCACTCCTACAGACTTACATACATCACGTAACCTGGGACCTAATTCGGCGAGAAGCCAGGAGAAATAAATTTCACACACGTCTGTAATATCCGGGTCCTAGAACATTTTCTAAAATAGGTAGTGACAGAAGCAACTGTTTTTCATTCAAATGTTCTCATGAGTTTTTATACCCGATAACCTTCCCTATGACCCGAGAATCAAGACTTCTATGTGGAGCTTTCTCTTTAGGAAAAAAGGCACCCCAGTAAGGTCAGGTTGAATGTAACCATACTTTAAGTGGTTTTATATAACTGCGGCAACCTACGGCCGAGTCGTATGTGGTAGCAGTGTATTTTAGTGGTGCTAGCGCAGAGTCGAGGAATCTTGATTTAATCCTTGCTCTTTCTCAATGATAAGTGGATTGTCTAGGCAAACGCAAAGAGATAACAGCACAAAGGACTTCGAGCTCGCGGGGCAATCACATTTCCACCTTTAAAGCAAAGGTCCCATTCTTTTCTTTCGGTGAGATTCAGTCCCATAAAACATTACATCCCCGGATATCCCATTCCAACCACACTTCAACCACACGCGTCTTTCAAGTATCTCTACATCAATCTTCACAGCCGTCGAACTATCGTCCATTAAAAACACCCGGACAGATACATTTTTTGGTCCTCCTTTGGTGCATGTGACGTGGTTCAACATTCATGGCAATTCCACGTTTCGAAGTATCGGAGCTGCGTTCGCTGCTTCAATCGACGATGTGTTCGTCGGCATTGCCGATCATGTGAGAGGCAATGTTTACAGCATTACCAGTATGAATGCAACCTTATACTCGGTGACCGTTGTTTGTTCGACCGAGAAGTCGGATGTCGAGATTGGGGGTGTGATCCAAGACCTATACCAGCATTTGAACAAGGATGTAGTGATTCCAGAGGAAGAACTGGCAGCCTTGCGAGCATGGAAAGAATCCAATGAACCCATTGAGAATTCGTTGCCAGAAAAGAGCGAGGAACCTAAAGCTTAATCTTGCAAAGACTCGCAAATACAGTGGTCTCCGACTTGACTGGCCGTTTCTTTCACCGAATATCCCTATCTTCTTTTCTGATCCGCTCTTACTTATATAATCAGTAAAGCGCAAGAAGTGCTGAATAGATAGATCAGAAGAGTTGCTCTAGTAACAGCAGTTGTTAAAATAACCATTACCGACCGATTCCCACCTTGTTTCGCAGCGCTTTGGAGCCGTCAGACGTCTTCAGGTCAGTCACTGGTCCTAAAACACTTGACCCACCTGACCTCCACGAACAAATCACCAGAGATATGATTGGTTCCAGCTTTTGTCCCTCTTTGAAAAAGTGTAGATGCTCTTATGTACATCAATCATATCTGAAACTGTACACCAACCATAGGCCAGCAACCCGAGGACCCTAATTCCAAGAAATCTGAAAAAGGGGCATTGGATAGTTAATATATATAGGGCAGTGCCATGCACCATCAATTGCCTGGTCTAATCTAGTAAGAAGGACGAAGCTACAGGCGATGCCCCACTCAGTGTTGAGTTGGAGTGTTGGCACCACTATGGGCTTCGCTTTACCCAGTCTCCTCGTGTGGCTGGTCAAAGGTCGAGACTATTGGCTACGGGGGGCTGTGGAGTGACAACTCGTGGGCCAAAGAGGCGTGAATATTTCGAGGTTTTTTTTCCCTTAGCGTGGAGCTCAGATTACTTTGTACTATATATGTCAGATATTTGTGTTAGATAGATTTAGATATAAATAAACAAATAAACAAATAATATAAAATCAAAGACAGTTATATTCTCTACTTACTTTCTTTGATAAGCAGATTAAACGAATCAGGGGTGTCAAGTGACCAAAAAGCCCGTGATGCCCCCGCACTTCGCAGAGTGGAGATTGAGTCGGCCCGGAGACCCCTATTTTCTCAGCACGTGACGTGAAAGCTATTTTGCGGGGAAAGGTCAATTGATAGAAGTTCCAAGAACAGAGTACTCCATAATAAGAGTAAAATAAGATTTAAAAGAGAAAAGTTACATATTTAAGCAAATTCCAGATGTCTTGCCGATCATAACCAAGCAAATGAAAAATGAAAAAGCAAAAAGCAAAAACTCGGGCTGTACATCGGCGCGCTATAGGCCGAGATCGGGCTTCGATCGACCGGTGATACATCCAGGGATGATTCATCCTTTGTAATTCGCATCCTTCGAGTCGCTAAGATTGTCCATTTACTCTTTCAGCCTTGCTTTTCCTCGCCGGAACTCCGGAAGTTACCCCACATTTGAGGAGCGGTATCCAGCGTAGCACCTCGGTAACATCCCTATATCGGCGAACCTACGCTTGAGGATTCGACCCTCAAAAAGTCAAAATTCCCCCTTCCTTTCCTCTTCCACATTATTATTCCCCTTCCAAGCAATTGCGCATTGTCCTAGCGCAATTCGCATCTCATCATGGGTGTCTTAGGTATGTTCAATGCTCTATACATCTACCCCGGATTTCTTTCTTTCTTCCTTTTCGGGGTTGAGCAGGTGCGCGCGCGCCAGCGCATCATTGTTGACTCATACTGACCGTTTGACAATTTCTTGCGCAGAATCACCCGCCTATAATGGACAGCCCATCGACAAAGGCGAAAGCCAGTCCAGTTCCGACATAGACTTCGATCTCCCTCCTCTCACAAGTACCACCGCGCGCAAGTTGCAAGCCAAGGTCGATTGGCACATCCTACCCTGTCTGTGCATTTTGTATTTGCTTGCCTTTTTGGATCGGTAAGCTTATCATTGGCTCGTGTGACTTGGCGTTGCTTGTATCTGACTCATCGACCTCCAGAGTTAATATTAGCAATGCCGCTATTCTCGGACTGAAAGAGGATTTGAACATCGTCGATGGAACGAAATACAACACCGCGCTCACGATTTTCTTCGTTCCGTATATTATCTTCGAGATTCCGTCAAATATTTTGCTCAAGAAATTAAAGCCCCATGTCTGGCGTAAGTGATTTGGTTCCTTTTGCGCCCCGTGCAATTAAACACAATTTTGGTGAGCGCAGCATGTTAATTCGAATTTTAGTGTCGGGATGTATGTTCATGTTTGGCGTGGTTTTGCTCTGCCAGGGTCTGGTACAGAACTGGGGTGGACTGATGGCTACTCGTTTCTTTTTGGGTGTCTTTGAGACGGGCATGTTCCCTGGATGTAAGTGCAGATACCAACAGGAACTCCAAAGCCAGGTGCTAATTACGATTGCCAGGTTTCTATCTTTTGGGAATGTGGTACACACGCTCTGAGGCTCAGAAGCGTTTCAGTTTCTTCTTTAGCTCCACTTCCCTGGCTGGCGCCTTCGGTGGTCTGCTTGCCAGTGGAATCGCAAAGATGGATGGCATGCGCGGCTACAGTGGCTGGCGCTGGGTGTTCATTATCGAGGGCATTTTGACCAGTGTGGTCGCGATCATCCTGTTCTTCTTCATTGCTGATTTCCCCGAGGATGTTAAGTGGCTGAACGAGGAAGAGCGCGCATACATGCGTGCCAAGTTGGCCAAGGATGTTGGTAAGGCTGCTCACAACGTTCACATGGGCAAGCGCGAGGTCCTGGGTGTGTTCAAGGACTGTAAGTATAGCCCAAATAATCCCTCTTGCATTCAATTGCAGCGCGCTGACTTTCCCCAGACAAAGTCTTTATCGGAGGCTTTATGTACTTCGGCTTGATTGTCCCGGCTTATGGTACGCAGACCACTTCTTTCTATTAACCTCCGAGTTATCGCTCACTCTCATACAGGATATGCATACTTCGCGCCGTCCATTATCAAGACCTACGGCTATAGCGCGATCAAAACCCAGCTGTACTCCATTCCTCCTTGGGCTGCAGCATTCGGCTTTTCAATGGTAGTCGCGTTCTGCTCTGACCGACTGCGACACCGATTCATTTTCACATTGATTCCTATGGCGATCGCCCTTGTCGGATTCATCATGCTCCTGACAATCCATAACAATAATAGTGCGCAATATGGCGCTCTTTTCATGCTCACCAGTGGCTGTTATAGCGCTATGCCTGTCATTGTATGCTGGTTCTCCATGAATTTGGGTGGCCATCATCGACGCAGTGTGGGAACCGCATGGCAGATTGGCTTCGGCAATATCGGTGGAATCATCGCTACTTATTCTTTTGTCGTGAAGAATGGCGTCACAGACTTCCGAACCGGGTATATCATCTGCCTGTCATTCATTTGCCTCGCTGCTCTGGCATGCGCGCTCTATATGGCAGCCCTATGGTTTGAAAACAAGAAACGTGATCGCAATCCTGTTGATCCTGCTACGATTGGCGAGGATGAAGAGGAATATCTGGGCGATTTGGCGCCCACATATCGGTACACGTACTGAGAAAGATACTTTTGTATGACGGATCTTTTTTTCATTTTACTTTTGTGGATCTTATCTTGCGGATTTTGCGAAGCTCCATGAGTGATGAATATTTTGATATATTTCTTTAATGAGCATACGCCTGGCTATACCCCAGCGAAAACATTGGCATCAAAAGTCTTGTTGGTTCTATTGGGGGGCTATATGATATATGATATGTTATTCAATAATAGTAATGGCATTTCTCTTCTCGCAGATGCTAAATTCTACTAATGGCATTACCTTACAATCCCCACTCGTACTTCATAAGTTACATAAATTATTTTCAAATAGTTTGCAAGCCTAAAGACATCTATGGAGTGAAACCCTATCAAATTTCCTAATCTGGCATAGTCATGTGTCGTCACAGATGGAAGCTTGACGTGTCACGTGTGGGGCCTAAGCGAGGGCGGCTGAGTCAGCCGCACCGTACCTAAATGCGTCTCGGGGCCGCCCTCACTTCGTCTTTCTTTCTACTATCTCTGTTTCATCCTCGAAATCGTGAGTAGTGTTCCCAAAGCTTATTGATATTCTCGAGAGCAATGCACTAACCCAGTCAACAGTTTGAAGATGAGAGCTAAGTGGAGAAAGAAGCGCACTCGCCGTCTCAAGCGCAAGCGCAGAAAGATGCGTGCCAGATCGTAAGTCACTTCCATTGTGCGCCAATGGTCTTGCGAAAGGCTATTGAGCTTCCAATTGGCGAACCGAAATACTAACTCCCAAATCAGCAAATAAACTACTCGCCCCCTCCATCTCAGCTCTCCTTGCCGAAGCTCATGTTTGAACGCTGAACACGACAATTGACGACGCGACGTTGCGACTTCCGTTTCTTCGTGACACGCCCCTCATTTCAACGAGTTACCTGCACGGACAAGATTTCCGACCTATCTTCAGAAGAAATCGCAGATCAACATGACGGAATCCGCTGTTACAACAACAGTCTACCCACATTCCAACACCTCGGATTCATTCACGTCTACGATTTGATGTCATGCATGGTTATTACTCGGAGGGGCTCCTGTGTTTAGGTGGATGTTGGAGGGCCGGTGCAACCCATCGGTCTTTGAGCACGGCATTGGGATGACTGGTCAATTCTCATTATCTTTACGGCCTTCCTTCGGGCTGGTCAAAAGCTGTGGAGAGGTTTCTTCCGGGAGTTTATCAAAAATCCATGGAATAACTCGGAGGTCTTGGTTTAGCTACTGCAGATGAATCGATGACTTGATGAGTGCAACATTTTTTAACCATTGTAATCCGTAAAATTGTAATCTGGAACAGACCAACCACCAAAGTAGCGAATAGCTTCAAATGACCCTAATTGTCTTGAATGTTCCCATCGATATCAGCTTGACGTTTTATGTACGTCAATATTTCTTTGTGCGGAAACCCATGGACTCACCGCCTGCCTGGTCTCCGCTCGTAAAATTTTCTGCCAGACAAGTCCAGACATTTTATTTCACCGCGCTGAAGCCGATTCTCGAGAGCTACGATCTTTTGTCTCTCGTCTTTAACGCCATAATGCCGTCCAATAAAACAGAAAACAAGCGCAAGCGCTCAGCGGACAATGACCGTCCAAGCAAAAAGCCTACGCTAGACCAGCTACCCCCGCTGGCTGCCAGCGTTGTTGAAGATAAGAGCGAGCTGGCACCGGTAATTGGTGAGTTGAAGGCTTTTTATCCATACTATGAACTATATCTAATTGAGTTTTTGCTTTATAGCCAACACACCCGGTCTTCAAAGCTCCAAATCCCTCCGCTGGAACCCATATATCAAAAGCCGCGCCAATGTCTCCAAGTCTGCGGCATCGACTCGGAACCCGGGCATTGTCTCTTCAGAGATGCTGCTGCAGTCCTCAGACCACGCCAAGCTGGACTTTGTCGGCCGTGAAGGCACGGGAGACGATACCGACTCCCAAGTGAAGCACTACGTCGCAGTCATTGACCCAGAGCGCAAGACATGGAAAGTCGTTGAGGTGCGGCGAGCGACACTGCGAGGAGCAGTGAGAAGCCGCAAGCCCGAGGAAGACTCAGACGAAGAGATGGTATATCTTCCCAGACGCAATTCCATACATCAGGATCCAACTAACAAGCATCACCAGAACACCATGCGCGCCCAACGCACAGCCCTAACCAACACCTTCGGAACCAAACAATCCCGCAAGGCCGTGCAATCCATGGCCGAGAACGCCCAGCTCTCCAACGCCCCTACCGGCGCCGTCCCCCAAGCCGGCGCAGCCCTCATCTCCTCGCTGCCCGCCAACACAGCCTCCGGCCTCGCCAAGGCCCTCGCCATGCAAGCCGAGGTGCAAGCCGCGAAGCCCCTCCCAACCCCGAACCTCGCCGTCTCGCACCCCTCCGACGTCTACACAATCGAGACCCTCGTCCCAGGCAGCCACTCAACCCTCAGCCAACTCAACGGCGTAGACGAGTGGAAGTCTCAAGTAGAAGCCGGTCTCGGCGTGACAACCGTCTCGCGCTACGTCTCGAACCGCGTCGGCGCAGTCGTCAACTCAGACAACACAACCCACCTCCAAGTCCTCCGCTTCATCCAGCTGCTCATCGAATTCGGACGCTGTCTCAAACACGCCGGCGCAAACGCCAAGGGCGGCGGCCCAGGCAGCAAACGTCTCCCACCCCGCGAAGACCTCCGTCGCATCCTCTCCAACACCACCGGCTCTGCCGTCGCGAAGCCCAAGCCCGGTGCTGCCCCCGAGCCGGCTTCCACAGATCTGCTTCCGGAGTCTGTTATCGATGCCGTGCGTCGTCGCTTTGCCCCCAGCGGTGGCTACGTCTCCAAGAACGACTTCACTCTCCTGCACACTACTATCTGTGCGCTCTCGCTGCATATCCCACCCCAGCCGGCCCGCGACGGTGGATCCAGCTCGCTTGGTGGTAATGCGCCCAATGAGCTTGCAACTGATCCTTCGGATCTGCGTGATGATCTGCGTCTTGACCCGAATACTATTCACCAGTACTTCCGTGAGCTTGGTTGTCGTATTGATAAGCCTCGTGAGACGGAGTTCGCGAAGTGGAATATTAAGGGTGGACGTGCGGAGGCGCATGCGCGTCGTGTTGCTCGCTTGCGCGTGCCCGTTGAGTTCCCGAAGGTTAGCCGTGGTGGTCGGAAGTAGGGGGTTTGATTTGTGGATTGGTGGTCTTGAGTTGTCAGGCTTCCTTGGAATATATGGCGCTTTGTGTGTTACAAAATTGTTACTTTTACCTGTTTCTATATCAATGAGACATTGTTACATAGCCAAAGGAATTTACTTGGTCATTTCTTTGATTTCGATTTCGATTTTGTGAACTCCGTAGACTTGAGCTCTCTGTCTGATGGTTAGGGTTTACACAAATTGCTAGCAAACTTGGTTGGAATGTATCGTATACTAGGTAGCTGAATCACTATGTTTCATGTTCAGGTACTATCTTGTTTTTATCTACTTTCGTATATATTTTCCATTTCTATTAGTCTACCGTTTAAAATAGGTTTTTGCAACTAGAGTGGAGGCTGCTCATATCCAGAGGGGGTTGTGTTGTATATATCATGGCCCTAAACATAAACAAGCAAAAGCCCTATCAATCACAGGACATGTTTTACTAACAATCTTGGAAACCCTTACATACTACCGAAGGCCGAAGCCTAAATGAAATATAATGCCACTTCAAATTTGTTCATTCCAACCTGGTCCACTTGAGCCCAATAGATGACACTCGATCAATGTAAATACAAGCAGTATATCCGACACTAGTCTTGGTCTTTCAAACCAAATCAACGTCATACATCAAAAGACAAGAGCGCAATTCACGGCTAATCCAAGCCGGAGATGTCTACATCATTTAAACAAAAGCAGACAGGGAGATATGACATGAATATGTGGGATGGTATGATGGAAGACGGATGCATATGTTATTGTATGTCCGCACGACACAATATTATAATAAATGAATGGACGGGAATAATGCGACTGGAATTACCCCAAAAAACCGAGAAGCGTAAAAGACGGGACTCGTCTGCTCTAGGCGACCACACCAACGGGGGTGGAGTTCAGTCCTGAGTGAGCCTTCTCGGTCAGAGGGGTAGCAGCCTTCAGGTGCGGCACGGTGGCCTGGGCAGCTGCGTCGTGGAGCTCACGAGCAACAGCGCCCTCGACGGTCTCGCCAGCCTGTAGGCCCAACTGGGCGTCCTCCCAGATGGGCAGGTTGGCGGCCTCGGCGCCTTCAACGCCAACGCCGACGAAACCGCCCTGGCTCTTCCAATCGCTGGTGCGCTTGAGGCCTAGGTCGTTCCAAACGGCCTGGACGGCCTGCACGAGGTGCTCGCGCAGGGGCTTCACGTGGCCTGGGGTTGGGGTGATGCGCAGACGCTCCTCGCCGCGTGGAACGGTGGGGTAGTTGATGGCCTGCACGTAGATTCCGTGTTCATTGAGAAGTTTGTCGGAAGCCTGCTTGGCCAACTCGGCATCGCCGACCAAGAGGGGGACGATGTGGGAGGGGTTGGGGATGACGGGGATATCCAAATCATTGAGGGCAGTCTTGACTGCACGGGTGTGGAGGTGTTGGAGGACTCGGTCCCGGGGTTGCTGGGACTGGTACTGGATGGCGGTATCCGCACCAGCCATGGTTGCTGGGGGGAGTGAAGTGGTGAAGATGAAACCGGGAGCAAGGGAGCGGATGGTGTCCACCATGGCTGCTGAGCCTGCAATATAGCCACCGACACAGCCGTAGGCCTTGCCCAGGGTACCAGTGATGATGTCAATTCGGTCCTGGACTGTGCCCTTGGTGCTTTGAGGGGAAGCTGTATCCTGCGATGCGTACACATCGTAATCGAGGTGCTCAGCAACTCCAGCTCCGTGTGGCCCGTACATTCCTACGGCGTGGACCTCATCCAAGAAAGTGATGGCACCGTATTTGTCGGAGAGATCACAAATCTTTTCAATGGGCGCAATTGATCCGCACATACTGTAAACGGATTCAAAGGCAATAATCTTGGGGGTACTAAGTGGCAATGAGGCTAATTTAGCTTCAAGGTCTTCCAGATCGTTGTGTTTGAAGACCATCTTCTTCGCGCCAGAGTGGCGAATACCCTGAATCATCGAGGCATGGTTGAGGCTGTCCGAGAGGATGACACAATCGGGCATCTTACTGCCTAGTGTTGCCAGGGTCGCATCGTTAGCCACGTAGCAGGAGCTGAAGACCAATGCAGCCTCCTTGCCATGCAACTTAGCAAGCGTCTCCTCTAGGGCGACAGCATGCTTGTTATGACCCGAGATATTGCGAGTACCACCTGCACCGGCTCCATAGGTGTCCAAAGTCTTGTGCATGGAGTCCAAGACCTGCTGGTTACGACCCATGCCGAGATAATCGTTTGAGCACCAGACAGTCACACGCTCCTCGGCAGAGGCAGTGTGGGCCCGAGGGAACTCCTTGGCGAGGCGGTTGATGTTGTTGAAGTAGCGGTAGGACTTGTCCTTGTGCTTCTTCTCCAATTCCACGTTATAGAAGCTATCGTAGTTGAACTTTTCGTTGGTGGGAGCTTCCGGACGGGGACCGCGAACCGCAGCGCCAGCGGCGGTAGGGGACGGGCGGGGCGTATTGGCCAAGTTAGGGTTTCCTGTAGTCAGATTAGAAATCGCTCAAAACCCAAGCTTCAGAAACTCAATTTACCTCGCTCGTTCTTCTCGTATCCCCCAGAGGCGAGACTGGCAGGGTGACCACCGGTGGTGTGCAACGCCCGCTTGCCAGTCGGAACCCGCATAGGCTGGATTCCACCGACACCGGCGGCGCGCGAGGTGAAGCGCTTGGCGCCACTGAGACGGGCACTCTGCACAGCCAGGGCCTTGCTCATGACTGGGCAGCGGCGACCCAGAACCTGCAGGTTGGACATGGTTCCGCCTCCTGGGCTGGTGCTGGGACGAGTCGCGGTTGAAAGAGTGCGGAGGGTGGTGGGGGATGTGCGCTTGAGGAAAGGGCACATAGTGCGAGACTGCTGCAAAAGAGCCTCCATAGTTGAATTGAGGCAAGGGTAGTAAAAAAGAAAGCAACGACAAAAATCTCCGTGAATTGGGGAGATTGTACAGGTTAATATCTCGAAAACCAGCGGAACCAGAGGGAAAATCAATTGGGTGGGGGCTGCTGACTGATCTGAAGGGCTTACATAGAAAGGCCTCTGATTGGTCCACTTGGCCAAATCCCGAGGTACGGATGTTCCTATCCGATGTGCCTCACTGCCGCGGGCTTTGCCACTTTTGGCGGGAGAGCGGCATTGTGTGTTACAGTCAAACCCCGTTAGAATCCACCCCACTGTTTTGAAAACCTCGATAGTTTGAATTTGACTCCTGGAATGGTTTGTTTAGATCATGCCATACTCCGTACGAAGTACAATGTTTGTAGTTAATAGTGCCAGTGCTATTTCCTAATTAGGCCTAGTCCCCCACAACATTGCAGTGTTTCATTCTGAAAGTGGATTTCGGGTCACCGCTCACATGGTTGATACCATATCATTGGCTTATTTTTGTACTCCGCCCTTTTTTATTGCAAATTCTGCCAGATTTAAATCCACCGGCAGGCAAAAGTCCGATTACATAATACAGACTGGCACCCGTGGATATTCCAAAAACCCTAAATCCCGGCTCCGGAGATCGCTCGCCAGTTCAGACGCCATTTGCTCTCCGAGAATCCCCCGATTTTAACGGGATTTGACTAGTATCATGAACGATATTTAGTCTACCACAGTAGCCTGTTGAAAGATGCTTGAGTCTGGCATCAATGCTAAAAATAAAGCTCGAATAAGGCATTGACAAGGCATGTAAGATCAAAATGGGAACACGCTGCAAGTGCGTATTCGTATCCCCACTCGCACTTGCATTGCGATATTATTCTTGTTAAGCGAGCGTATATTTGGTTCTTTCGACGCTTTTCTAGACTTGCTATCAATGCGTATTATTCCCTAATGAACCAAAGAGCAAAGAGGAATCTAGCTACCCGTACTCCGTACAGTAGGTTTTTATCCACTCGTGAGTGTTAGCACTACAATTTGTGGGGATCTCTTCCTACAACAAAAATCAAGACTCCAATCGTCAATATGGACCTACAATATCAACATCTTGTAGTAGAGGGCATTTCCCCCGCATTTTCGCCTGCTCGTTGGGGTTCTTATGTTGCTAGTTTGCAACATGGCAATAGGACTTTCCCAATATATGTAGGGTGGTCAAACCCTTCTGTTTTGTACAAAAGTAGTGCTTGAATTCTAAGATATTCAGGTTAGATTCGGTTAACAACTTCTTAGTACTAACTGCTTCATTTGAAAGATAGCAGCCAATATTGTAAGACCTCATGGCTTTGTAGGATATCGGCCCCAATTTT
This sequence comes from Penicillium expansum, assembly GCF_000769745.1. Taxonomy (NCBI): domain Eukaryota; kingdom Fungi; phylum Ascomycota; class Eurotiomycetes; order Eurotiales; family Aspergillaceae; genus Penicillium; species Penicillium expansum. The sequence goes on from NW_015971172.1 coordinate 390,501, forward strand.
ATTTTCAAATATTGAGCTGTGCTACCTCACTGTCAAAATTACTCTATTAAAAGGACATAATGAGCAATGATAATAAATTATTGAGGCCAGGATACATCAAAGCTAAGTGAGCGAGATTGAAAAGAGGAGAGAAGCCAACGCAGGTATTCAAGAAAGTACACAACTCACAACCCACCTGACTTGTAGAGATTGTTTGCTTTCTTGAATACCTGCGTTGGCTTCTCTTTATTCTTTCTTCACTTCTCTTTCTCTCCTATGTCTATAAGACCCCACAGTAATCTTCTTCGCTGGAAGATGTACCTCCTCTTCTTCATTCAACGCCCGAAGAGGCCCGAGCTATTCATGTCTATATAAGCTGGTGAAGAGACAGACAACTCCACAGCGAGCTAGAGGCACATATACGTGAGAATAAGTGAGTTGACAGTAAGTATTAAAGGCATATCTCCCTCTTAAATGGCAAGTGGAAAGGGGCCTCTTCACATTCGCACCTGCCCTCAGCTTCATCAATGAGGTCATCCTTGACCCCTTCCCTATTCTCTCACAGAAGTACCCGTTGCCGTAGTCAGGACATAACTAACCTTTATCAAGGCGTCAGAACGAGCCAAATATATAGGTCTGGCACCCGGGCTCCAGAACATTAAAGGTCATATGTATCATTCGTGGCCCCTCATGGTCTTCTCCCCGTGTTTGGTGGCGAAAATGTACCACAGTCAGATACCACTACCACGGAACTTCAAGATGACAGCACCAATACGCCTGAAGTTGTCAATGACCCAGATCGCTACCTAGCCGGCGCTGAGATTCAACAGTCTGACAACACCAGACAGCCGTGGAGTTTTCCATAGCAAACGCCAAACAGGAATGGATTGTACCAATAACTACAATCAACCACGAGATGACGATTGGGGAATCTGCCGCCATGATTTGCTCTATATACTTAGATCAACGCTGAGCATCTAAGCCGGAGGTGGACCAGAGGTACATTGGAATGCGCTGGAGGTCATCAATGACCCTGATCACTACTCAGTCGATGGTGAGGGTCAACCGTCTAACAACATCAGACAGTCGCGGAGTTTTCCCTAGCGAATGTTAAAGGGGGCTTAATTGTCCCCAAACCAGTCGTTAACCATGGAATAGCAACAGGGGAATGTGCCACCCTACTTTGCTCCATCCTCTATCAAAACCAAGCATCGAGCAAAAAGGTGCCGCGGCCAGATTTCGTAATGACCATGGCATCTCTACGAAAGGCATACGGCCCAGGAGACTGAACAAGATAAACTTCATGCCTCACTTGGGCAGTTCTCCTATATCGAAGTACTACCTATCAACATCAATTGTGTCTTGTGCAAGTTATCTAATCGATTACAGAAGGATGGAAGACTATGTAACCATCTTCCTGGAATGGGGAATGATGAACGGGGACTACCGATGTCTTAGTGGTGGCCTCAAGCCTGTGGGAAATGCTCACCTGCTTCCACCACTGCCCAAATGGCAGGAGCGACCATTGACATAATTCTCGGCAGCGAGGAAAAACCTTAGATACACCGCCGTTCCTTCATCCCCTCGTTTTCAGCGCTGCTCTGATCCGCTCTGGTCTGACGACAAAAGCCGAGCGTCTAACCTAGAGGTGCAATGGAGAGAGATTGGAAGTCTATGATGCGAAACACATTATACAAGGTGATTAACTGTCCCCTTTCTACACTGCTATATACCTATCCCTTCTTTCCTTCTTACTGACATGTATCATCTCAAGGAAGAGGCTCAACCCTCTCCCTATTTATTGGGACCTGGCTCACATGTCCTGCACTACTACTTAGCCGCCCATAAAGGGACTCACTGGCCTTATGAGCACGCCAGGCAATTTGATTGTGATTGCGCTGCTCTAGCCCCTATCCACTCTATACCACAACATCGCGAATTCCACAAGAATATCCACATCTCAACATTGGCCAAATTCTTACAGGGCGCTGAATACACCCTTACTGGATCTTCTTGGTTGGTGGCAAGCCGCCTGATGGTGTCGCAAAACCGCGTCAAAATTGCCACACCATAAAAAGATTCATGGGAGAGCAAGCATCCAGCGCTCCCGAAATGGTGTCTGGAAACAGATACGGAAAGTGCACGAGTCCGTAAGCTAGCCTTTCACCTTCAAAATATCTTTTATTCCCCACTGACCCATCTACCCAGGTCGCGATAAAGACTCCCAGTAACTGGTCTCATGCAGACGACGTAGCCAACCACAACCCAAACAGAGGGAAAGAAAGACGAACTCCGCAGTTCCTTCGCGATGCAGAGAAGATACAATGACCACACATCAGCATCTACCCCTCCATATCCCGAGGACAAGCAGGCCAAGTCGGGAATGAGGACTAGTCGGTCACTCATTTCTTGCCCAATACCGTCGTCGTCCGTCGGAGCACGGGATGAGAAGAAAAACGGGTTCCTAATTCCCCGAAGGGATCAGCGACACGAGGGGAGAGGCTTGTGAATGGGCCAATCAAATCCCAATTATGTCTACTCCTGCGGAGTACTCTCTCTGCAATGGTCGATTCTTGGCAAACTCTCTGCTGCAATATAACCCCCATGTCCACCGGGGTGACGGTATGACACATTGCTATACATCCCAGATCATTTCTGCCAGTGAAGCTCTCATTACAGGCACAGAAACCGGGGATGTGACGTTGAGCAACGATTCGTCCAGCGACGATCTGTCTAGCTAGCCTCCAGTCGCCCCTCCGTATGATTCGGATCCTGCTACTTCTATTGACCCCCGTCAGCAGCTCACTGTCTCAGCCGCACCGCCGCCATTGGATACCACCCTCGAGCCGCTCGACCTCACCCTTGCCGCTAATCGCCATGCTAAGCTTGACACCATCGAGTAACAAGTCGACAGACACTACGGATTAAGCTGTTGTTTCAGCGCCGCTCATTGCGAGGTGAGAGTGAGTTAGGACTGAGGCTGGGTTGGTAGATTGATAGATATAATGAAAAATGCAATGACGAGTGCTTTTGATTTGGTGTTTCAGTGTGATTGTTTCTATTGTAAGGACTGTGTAGAGCATGGTCTGAGGAAGTAGGTTGACTCTGAGGTGGAGTCCATAGGAGTATGAGCTCTAAAAGGATGATAGGCTTGATTTGATAAACTTGATAGACAAACAAGGCTAGCATGCTGAGGGCAAGTACTATTCAGCAACCTCTACGAACCCCAACATCACCATTCCTAACCCTAAAAGCACACTACATCTCACTACAACATGTAATCTTACGATTTCATCGACAATCCAAAACCAAGGGCATAAGAGTCCATCAAACCAATACATTGACACTCATAACTAAACTAAAACACGAGCGCCCTTTTTTAACATTGAACATACAAGCGAGTCAGAAAGCCAAAATAGAGAAAAAGGTAGAAAAAAAAGTAAGAGAACAATGTAGAATGGGGGAAAGAAAAAGAAACAAATCACAACAAGTTCACACTGAAACCACCACAACCACCCATGAACCACAAAGCCAAAGCCAGGATCAAGTCTATCGTAGGAAGGGGAAAGAAAAACATCTTTTCATCATTGCATCAACCACCGTCAGCCACTAGACGTTGGGAAATGTCCATACTGAGCCCACATCGCTGTTCCAGAACATAGTCAAGGTTTTGTATGATAATACAGAGCAGTTTGCATGTATCTGCCATTTGAGAAAATAAGAAGAAAAGGGAGAGAGGGAAGGTGGAAGACAAGGGGGGAATGGAAATAGCCAATCAAGACAAAAGAAAATAAGAAGAAAGGGAAGAAGATTTGACATTAAACGCCGTGCCGAATTGCATTAGGTAACAAGTCATTGGATTAATCAAGGCCGCCGTCGCCGTCGATTAGACGGAGACGCTCTTTCGTGGTCTTCGCGCGTTTCGACGTGCCTTTGCCAGGACCACGGCCGCGCCCGCGCTTTGCAGGTGTTGCTGAAGAGACCTCGGCAGGCTCCTCGGCAGGCGTAGCAGCCCCTGAGGGTTTGGCGCTGGCGTCGTCAAAGTTACCCTCGCCTATGTAGTAGATTAGTATGAATGTCAATCACAACAATAGCGTGGGATGTTCTCACCTTCATGATACATGTCATCGAGCGTAAGATCCCGCTTGCGCTTCTGGGCGGCCTTCTTTCCGCCCTTAGCGCCAAGGGTCTCGCCACGTTCGATGGCTTCCTTCTCCTTTTGCTCGATGAGTTCGGCCTCGTCGTCATCGGCAAGCCACAGGGCAATGTCCTTGGTGCGGTTCTCGCGAGCACGGGTGTTGAAGTCGACACCGCCGGAAGCACCTCCAGTAATGACAACACGTTGCACCTCTTCCTTCTGCAAGGCACGCTTGCGGATGCGTTCTTCGATAGTGCCGCGGGTGATGAGACGGTAGACAGTGACCTGGCGGGTTTGGCCCAAACGATGGGCACGATCCATGGCCTGGGAATCGATGGTAGGGTTCCAATCGGAGTCGTAGAAGATGACGGTGTCGGCTGCCGTCAAATTGATACCAAGACCACCGGCACGGGTCGACAGCAAGAAGACGAAGATCTCCGGGTTGGACTGGAAGTCTGCGACAGTGTCGCGGCGGTCTTCCAGCTTGGTACTTCCATCCAGTCGGCAGTACTTGAAGTTGCGGTATGTCAAGTACTCTTCCATCAGATCGATCATACGTGTCATCTGGAAGTAGAGGAGCACGCGGTGGCCACCGGGCTTGAGCTCCCGCAGCAGCTGGTCCAATTTGGCCAGTTTGCCTGAATCTGTCACGAAACGACGCATCGATGGTACCTCGATGTGGCTGTAGCGGCCCTTGAGTGAGACCGGTGGCGGCAGCATAGGAGCGTGAGAGTAAGGCGCAGGATCGAGCTTTTTGGCAAGGATTTGCTCCTCAAGTTGCCTGCTGCAGTGTCCAGACAGTGCTTGCCGAACAGAGGGGTTGAACAAAGCATGGTTGGATTCCCGTGGTGCCTGTTGGCCGGAAGAGGACATGGTGATAGGGGGCGCTGAAGCTTTAGGACCAGCGCAAGGCTCAATTAGGTGAAGGCCTTGATTTTCGAATGAGGTGCGTGAAACATTCATGAGATCCTTCATTCGGCCCTCAACGGCAATATCTCGAACAGCCTGGCGATCATTACGATCGACGATGTTCAACATCGAATGGGATAGTACGGAGTTCTTTGAATCGTCACTCTCATCGTAGATGACGTTTAAGGCAGAAAGCCTGTTTGACTTGCTGCGACGACGCTCTGCGCGCTCATAGACGCCAAGCCGGGCCATATCGCTTGCTTCTCCTGCCGAAGTGTCGATGAAACGCAAGAAAGAGAACGCACCATCGTCACGTGCGCTCTTCTGGATGTTTTCTGGTGTCCAGACATTCATCAGCTGAGATAGATACTTAGTTTGGAAGCCCACACGAGGATTATCAGAACCAGGAAGATCAAGTCGTCCTGCAGAGCTGCACAATAGGCGTGGCAACTCATATTCGATCAAGTTCTGGGTCGAATAACGAACATCGACAAAGTTTCCTTCACGGACGAAGGAAGCGGTTTCAGCGAAGTATGCAGCGGAGAATGGGGATTTTGTTTCAGCGCGTTCGAAGAGATCGGGGTGGTTACAGACTTTGCGGAATTGCATAACCAAATTCATCAGTGTGCTGCTGTCGGTGTCGTCGCCTGTGGTAGCCTTTTCGATGAGGTCGATGATGCTAACACGGTTGCGCAGATTGGAGTACAAAGCGCGTTGACGGTATGTCAAGTCACAGAAGATGTCCTTCTCAACCTTGTCTCCGAGTTCTTGCTGGACGTTCTTCTTGACACGACGCAACATGAAAGGTTTCAAAATCATGTGAAGACGCTTCAGCTGATCCTCGTTGAGCTTGGTGTTACTCTGGGCGTGTGACTCGATGTCCTTAGAGAACCACTCGCTGAACTCGTCGTGAGAGTCGAATAGAGTTGGCATAATAAAGTGAAGCAGGGCCCACAGTTCTTGCATGTTGTTTTGAATCGGTGTACCCGTCAACAGAAGACGATTGCGGCAGCTGAACCCAAGCAGGTTCTTCCATCGCGAACTTGAGGAAGACTTGATAGCTTGAGCCTCGTCAAGGATCATGTACTGCCACTTCACCTTCTGGAAGTACTGTGCGTCAAGAACGACAAGCTGGTACGAGGTGACTAGAACGTGGAATTCTGAGTCGCGGTTATAGGTGATGTGCTTGCGATCCCAGAACTTTCGCAGGATCTTGCGGTCCTTGGCATTACCCCAGTAGGGAAGTACCTTGATGTTCGGGACGAACCTTGTAATCTCCTGCTGCCAGTTGTGCAGTGTGGATGCTGGCGCGATAACCAGGAAAGGACCCCAAATGTTATGGACCTCAGCCAAGTAAGCCATAACAGAAATGGACTGGATGGTTTTACCGAGACCCATCTCATCTGCCAGGATACCGTTGATGCCCTGTTCGTACAAGTTGACAAGCCAGTTAAGACCCTTAAGCTGGTACTCTTTGAGCTGGGCATTCAACATGGTCGGCTGCGAAATCTCAATGTCACCCAGGCTGGTCGGGTTCTGGAAGTTCATCTCTCCGTCGTCGAATGCAGCCATATTATCACCCTCTCCTTGGTTGTTGAAGGCGCGGGCACGGTCCTGGGCTTCCTGCACAGCGTTTTGCGCATTAGCCATGGCAGCTTGTTGCAGCACGGTTTCATCTTCAGCATCGAAGTCAAGATCCTCGAATGCAGTGGTCTTGGCGTTGGGATTGGCCACACTGTCTGGAAGATTAATTGTATGGGCGTTTGGCTTGCCCGGTTGAACGGTCTCCCCGGTGGCAGCAACAGCGCCGTCTCCTTGAGCTTCGTCGGTCTTAATCTTGCGCCCGATGAAGTGAGAGTACAGTTCTGTTTGCGAGATAAGGAAGTTGAGCTTGCGCTTCTGTCGGTTGGCTTCGCGGTCCGCCTCTGCCTTCTTGGCCGATTCAAGCTCTTGCTTCTCAGCCACACGGCGCAAGTCACGTTCCTCACGCTCGTTGCGTTTCCAGAAAGACATCATTTCGCGCATCGTCCGCTTGGCACGAGCTTGGGTATCCTTGGTGCTCTTGTTCGTGCGCTCTTGCCACTTGCGAGACTGCTTGCTGGCCAACTGGGCCGTCTTGCGCAAATTCTCCTGACGGGTGGAGAGGGAGGTGGTTTTGATGCGATAGACCTTTGGAATATCCTTGCGCGCGATATCGCGCCAAATCTGTTCGTAGATCTGGTTGTAGCCCTTGCTGTCGTAGTGCAACTGCGAAATGGGGGTACCCTCCTTTGAGCGTCGAGCATCCTTTCTCGTGCTTGGGGTAAGATACAGGTCGTCGTCCAAACCAGCGTTCCAAGCTGCCTCGGCGAGATCCTTCTCGGCCTGCTTCTGCTCCTTGGACTTCTTGGGGCGGGTGACAGGCCCGGCGCGGCCTGACCTGCGTCGGCTGGGTGAGGAACGGCCGATATGGAATTGACTAGTCGTCCCCCCTTCGAGGTTAGGAGCAAGCGGGGTGACCTCACCGAGCTCATCATGGCCATCGCCGCCCTCCAGAGCGCGCTTGGTGGTGCGGATTTTCTTCTGAGCCCGCTCGGCTTCGCGCAGGAACTTGGCCCTTTCTCCGGGTTCCTGGGCCTTGCTTGCCTTTCGCTCAGCCTCCAGCTTCTTTTGCATTTCTTGGCGCACAGTGTTCTCGCGACGGCGCTTGCGCTGCATGTCCTTCTTCCGTTCTTTTTCATCTTGGATCTCCTTTTGTTGAACTTCGGCCATGACAGCACCCTCGTTGAGCACTCGGAATCGTTCGGTGCCAAGAATGGCTTGTCTTTCGAAGGATCTGCCTAGATCGATGAGGAACTCATTGCGGCGACGCTGAGCATATGTTAGTATCAACGATTGGCTGGATATAAAAACGACTTTCAGATAACCTACCTTTCGTCGCACTTCCTCTGCGCGGCTGCTTTCTACCGACCGCTTGTAGCCTTTCTCCCGATACCGTTCCTGTTCCGCGTCGAAGGCAGGGTCTTCAACGTCGCTCTTTTCCGCGTGATCGATCTCGGCCGCAGCCCGGTTAACCTGCTCCAGGTCCACACCGGGTGGGAATGGTTTCCGAAGCGGTGCACGAGGAACGGGCGCAGGGTGTTCCGCCTCGGGCTTGACGAACCCATTGGTGGCCTGTGGTGCTCTCGGGACATCGATACGTTTCTCATAATCCGATCGGTGCTCGTGTCTGTGATGCACAGCTGCGGGCGTAGAATTGTGATCTAGGTGCCGGTGTGTAAAGACGGGGGGAGGATGCGGCGTGTGGACAGAGATGGGGGCCGGAAGAGGCGATGGCTTTCTCGCAGGCTGCTCGTCCGAGGGGCCTGAAAGAATGCTGGCGAACGACATGGGGTCTGCGGCTCGGGCGGGCTTCTGTGAGGGAAGGATGGATTAGTAAATGTTAGTATGTTGGGGGAGGGCCTGGGTAATGCTTACCGCTTCCTGCGGCGAGGCCGGTCTCGGCTCCCGCATCATCGGAGGTCCATATCCAGCTCCATTACCTCGCATCCGATATGGGGATTCGGACTCCCTAGTAGGAGATTGCGAATGACCTTCTGGGTGGCTGGGCGGATGACCATGGGGTGTCGCAGAGCCGTACGGCGAGGCACCGTTGCCCGTGATCACGGAGCTGGAGTAAGGGCGTGGAAGTGGTAGCTGAGAACCAGCCGAATGTCCCTGGTATTGTGAGGGCTCCGGGTGAGACGGGTGAGGTGGCGCACTCCCGTTCAAGGGCGGCGGTAATGTAGATGGCATCGGGGACGCGTGCGAAAAGTGCGGACTTCGCGCGACGGAGGGTGGGCCAAAGGCGGGTGGGGTCTGCGGAGGATGCTGGTGGTATTGCTGTGGCGGTTGTGGTTGTTCATTACCTGGGTAATACGGGTGGTTCTTATTCGGAGAGGTGTAGGCCGGATACCGCTGCTGCTGAGTCGGGGACTGCGCGTTGTATGGCGGAGGGCCCGTCATGATGGCCGCGGTCCCCGGTTACGGGTCGAGCGCGTCGAAGTTCGGTCACTCGGGTCGAGCTAGAATCTGGGGAGAGAATTGAGGAAGAAAGAAGTCCAAGACCCCTGCTCAGAGACACCTGTCAAGGGGGGTTTCGTCTAGTGACGCGGCGTCAGTTGGTTACCGGTATTTGTTTCGGAGTGAAGAGGGATGAAAGAGAGAGAGATGGAGGAAGAAAGCAAGACATAAATACCTGATGGAGGGATGGATTCGTTTGTGGTGGGAAGATGCAGGAAGAAGGGAAGTTTCCGTGGAGCCCAAGAAAGAGAATGCGCGGGTCTAGGCGAGCTGATGCAGGGGCGATGGGGATGAGGATGAGAAGGGAGAGATGAGGAAATGGGTGGGGAATTACTGAAGAAGAAAGTGGAAGTTGAAAGTGAAAAAGATTGGAGAAACAAAGTCGTAAAGGTCAAAAGGGGACAAGGTGGACGAGATTTGGCATTTCTCGTGAATCTCTTTCCTCGTGTCTGGGGTATTTCCACTCCGGCATCCCGGGGGTTAGATCCGAACAAGCTGTTTATAGTGACTATAGTTGGTTTTTCTAGTTTAGATGACCATTTTAACTCTTTCATATTGTTCTATATCATTTTTCTTTTTCTGGCTGGTTGATAATTCCAAGGTTGTGCCCCGATCTCACTCCAGAGTCCATACAAACCCCTCGTGGAGCACAGAGGTGGTGAGGGCGATCAATCAACATGCGATGTTTTTCAAATATTTTCCAAATGTTTCCTCATATTTTCTAATATTTCGAGTTCTGATTTCTGGAATAAAGATCGAAGGTAGTTAACGAGTCCTTTCTGATTTGACTTGAAATCTGTTGATCCGAGTTTATCGTGGAATCGCCTTATCCACCTTTTCTGTAGAGACTATGCCCAGGTGAAGACTCGGAATTCATGATAATCTGCCTATTTTTGTATTTGGTACGTATTTTAGAGCTTGGATTAAATGATAGCTTGATGATATATCTTATATACATCACTACAATCATTAAATCAAGTAGAATGACTTTAATATAAGAGGTTGTCCAGGTGACTCCTTGTGCACATTACATGCTTATAACCCCAACCCTCCAATGAGAATGCAAACTATTTCACACATATATATAATGCAGATCTATAAAACATCTACCTTGGGAGAATCAATTTAAAGAACTCTAGGGAATGCATAGCCTCAACTCAAACCTCCGATCTCATATCGTCGAGTTCCCCACTGAAGGGAAAACTAAATACATCTACAAGTGCAAAAAAGAAAGAAAGAGCTTTGTACTGTATGTGTAGAGATTTCGAGACACTTTATATATTTGGAAATTTAGATATTTAGATATTAAGATAATAAATACTTGACTGCAAAATAACACTACACTATAACATTCACCGGTGAAAGTAAATATCTCAATCTCTTATGGCCTGATCCTGATTGATGACGTCTTCCACTCTTATTCTAGTGGACAACGTGGACACAATCTTGGAAATGGTACAATTGCCTCCTGACATCTCCTGTCATCGTCATCTTCTATCGGTTTCCATTTTCTAATATCCAACTCTATCGTTCTTTTGCCCAAAGGGGTTCATCCCAAGCTTGGTTTTAATATGCAAGTAAGCTGATAGGGGTTAGACCCTTGTATTTCCCCAAATACCTATATGTATGTATGTATAATAATGTAGCGATGGGGATAGACCATCACGGAGTATATCTAGCCTAATTAGGGAAGATCTAGATAGCCGTTGCATTGTGTAGTGTTATATACCGCAAACGGGAAGCCGAAGTGGATACCCAACATGTTACGGAGTAGTTCACTAGTATGTCGGTAATCTCTACGGAGTACTCCGTAGGACTATTCCAAGGTTATTATTGAGATTATGACACCAGATGCCCTAAACTTACCGAAACCCGCCTTGATTCCATGATTGAGTCAAAGAGGTCGATGCTCCGATCAGGCAATGCGCTGAGCTACTATAAGAAGACAGTCACTTAACCTTCTGCGTAACATTATCTTTTTACAACATCACATTTAATACGTTTAATTTGCTGCCCTCACAACCCTCACCCTATTCTTATCTTAATCTTACCCTCACATATTCCCCCTCCAAGATGTCCGAAACATTCGAAATCCCCGAGACCCAGTGGGCGCAAGTCGTCGAACAGCGAGGCGGACCACCCGTGTACAAGCAAATCCCCGTCCCCAAGCCGGGCCCCGATGAAGTCCTCGTCAAGATGAAGTACACCGGTGTCTGCCACACCGATCTCCACGCCATGAACGGCGACTGGCCCCTCACCGTGAAGGAGAACCTGGTCGGCGGCCACGAAGGCGCCGGAGTTGTTGTCGCAAAGGGCTCTCTCGTGCAGGGTATCGAAATCGGCGATCACGCAGGCATCAAATGGCTCAACGGATCCTGTCTCTCGTGCGAGTTCTGCGAGACCTCCGACGAGCCCCTGTGTCCCGATGCCCGTCTGTCCGGATACACGGTTGACGGCACCTTCCAGCAGTACGCGATTGGTAAGGCGGCGCACGTGTCGAAACTGTCCAAGGACATCCCACTTGATGCTATTGCGCCCATTCTGTGTGCTGGTATCACTGTCTACAAGGGTCTCAAGGAGTCCGGTGCGCGCCCTGGTCAGACGGTTGCGATTGTTGGTGCTGGTGGTGGTCTTGGATCGCTTGGACAGCAGTATGCTAAGGCTATGGGCCTGCGCGTTATCGCTATTGACGGCGGCGAAGAAAAGAGGGCTATGTGTGAGCAGCTTGGTGCAGAGGTAAGTTTTTTTTTTCCTATTCCCTCGGTTTACTTTTGAGGAAATGCTAATATAGCGTTTAGACCTATATCGACTTCACCAAGTCTACCGACCTCGTTGCAGATGTCAGGGCTGCTACCCCCGGTGGCCTGGGTGCCCACGCCGTGCTCTTGCTTGCTGTCTCTGAGAAGCCTTTCCAGCAGGCTGTCGAATACGCTCGCTCTCGCGGTACTATTGTGGCCATTGGCCTGCCCGCCAATGCGTTCCTCAAGGCCCCTGTTTTCGAAACCGTTGTCAAGATGATCACCATTAAGGGCAGCTACGTCGGTAACCGCCAGGACGGCGAGGAGGCCGTCGAATTCTTCGCGCGTGGTTTGATCAACGCTCCTTTCAAGACTGTTCCTCTCAAGGAGCTGCCGGAGGTGTTTGAGCTCATGAGTAAGTTTCGGCTGTTCCTATCACTTGATATTGACCATATACTAATGCAAAATAGAGCAAGGAAAGATCGTTGGCCGCTACGTTCTCGAGATTCCTGAATAGATGTATCGTTACCTATGCATTGAGTCTGAGCGAGACCTGGAGAGAATTTGCTTTTTAGAAACGAAGAAGAAACGAAGTGATGTCCATAGCGACAATTTTTTAGCCCTGGTGCAAGGGTGATTAGCAATAATTGAAATACAATACGATAATTTGAAATCTGAAATATCCAGTGGCTCTCTACCTAATAGGGATAGAGTAGAAACCCTTCACCTCTTGTATTAGGTACATATGAACTTAATATATCGACATGAACGACAGAGGCTCGCCTAACATATTATAGATCCCATCTCAAGAGCCACAGTCTATCTATATCTTCCCAACTATCTAGAATCCTGCTCCAGATTCTTCCCCTCATCCTCCGGACTAACAGTAGTCTGAGGACCCCTATACGTCTTCCTAGCATGAACATAATAATAAACCACCGCCCCAAGCCAAAGACTCCCATTGATAACAACGGTATAATTCATCGTTTGAGCTTCAAATACCAAGTCAGCAAAAGCACCAGTCACAAAATAGCATAGATCAAACTCACGCGTCGGATTCGGCCCCTCGGTAGGAATCATAGTAAGAACAATAACGAACACCATATAGATGACCGCAACCCACCCAATGGGCTTACTGAACCTCCCCGTATAGAACTCACCGGGAATGAAGCTATCACCGCCCCAGATTAGACGCGCCAGGATGGGCGTTAGCCATGCGAGGTCGTTACCCGCTACGGCGAGCGAGAAGAGGGCGCTGGAGGCGGCTTCGTCGATTAGACAGAGGAGGCCGATCAGTACCGATGCGACAACTATACCGCACACCATGCGGACAGGCTGGTAGCGCATGAACTTGCGCTGGCTTACTTTGCGGAAGAAGGAGGATAGTGGGAGGGCGCCGTCGCGAGAGAAGGCCCAGCTTTGGCGGGAGGCGGCTAGGACCTGGGTGGGGGGTTAGCGTATTGGTTTTTAGGATTTTGGTGTTAATTAACAGACGGGGAGGGACTTACAATGCTCAGTCCCATGAAGAATTGGACAATCATCACCACGACCATGAATCCCATGGCTCCGTTTTTGCCGAGGGCGTCGTAGTAGATCTATAGTGAATCCAGATTAGAAAGTACATCCCAACATAAAAGAGCAACACAAGACGCAAGACAAAGAACAAACCTGAGTCATCGGCTGTCCGAACTTTGAATTCAAAATCCCATCAATATTCTTATCCATTGAAGACGCAATAACCGCCAACGAAACAAACCCAAGAATACCACACAATCCAGCAGAAGAGATAATTCCCAGCGGAACAGCGCGCGCAGCATGTGTCGCCTCCTCGCTCATATGCACGCAGGAATCGAACGCGCCAATAGTCCAGATGGGCGACAGCCACGCCATGATAAATGCCCAGCCGGTGGGCCAGGTAGTGAGGTTCTCTACATCGCCGAAGACATACGAGCCCGAGTTGACTGGCGGGCTGTTCTTTGCTTTGCCCAGGGGTAGGGCGATGACGGTTGCTACCACGAGAGCGATGTTGAGGAAGATACAGGCGGATTGGATTCTTGGCATCATCCGGCCGAAGAAGATAGCGATGAAGCCGTGTGCGAAGACTGTTGCTGCGTATGTGCCGTAGATGACTGGTCGTGTGGCGGACCAGTTGCCGTCGCGGGCGAGGGAGATTACTGAGAGGAGCATGCTGGCGAAACCATCTGATTTGGGGAGGTGTTGATTAGTTATGGGGGAGTCTGAGGTTGAAGTTTGGAAATGGGCTGACTGACAGTCAATTGAGCATATGCCTCCGATCAAGCCGATGGTATTGCTATATCCGACGAGGAAACTGAGTGGGTTCTTCCATTTCTCGGATGCGAAGTAATGCGTCCAGAAGTAGAGTCCGCCTGCTGTGGGCATTGCGGATGCTATATCTGCCTGATGGCTATTAGCTCTGTGATGTATAGAATTTTAGATTGAGTAAAGCATACCATTGCCAAGCTGACAATAAAGATAAAGCAACTTGCAACCAACCATCCTGTTTAGAGAACCTGTTAACAATTGCCAGAACTATACTCCTGGAAAGACAGTTGCATACCCTAGCCATTCAGTTAGTCATAATGCCGATCAATTTCAGCCTGAGGAGTATATTACCCAAACCATTCCCACCGGACCAGCGGGCATTGAGAACGATAACGTCGTCGCAATGGAAGGCAACAGCCCCATAATACTGAAAGCGACAGCAAATATCTGAAGCGTCGAATAATGACGTCGCAATTCCTGCTTGTACCCGAGTGTCGCTGGTTGATCCGTCAGTGACGACGATCTCATATTGTTACACAGGCTCTGACAATGAGCTGCGCGATATACACACCTAGCAGCTCGGTATCTCCAGCCTGGGGCATCGAGTCATGACCCGTGGATTGACGCCTCTTGCTCGTCTTGGAGGCCACTTTCTCCATTATATCATCCATGGCTAGGGTACGTGTAATGGTTATAGAAGGAAATGAGGTTATAGATAGGCAAACGAATTGCCAACGCGATCGAACGCGTGATACCTAAGATTTGAGGGAAATGAAGACCTCGGGACGAAAGAGAAAGAGAAGGTTTGGATCTTAAATTATTTCGATGGAGGCGAGTACTATAAGCACTGATTCAAGAGGCAGATAGGAGGTGATGCAAGAAGCGCAGATCCTTGCCATGTGGTCAAGGTCTACTCCGTAGGTACTATTAAATACCTTACGATTTTAGAATGCAAAATAGCTAGATCTATCTGTAGCCAATCTGAGTACACACATCATCCTGCATATCTCTCTTTTCAAGGAAGATCCACTTGGATTAGAGACGGCTAGCGGAGCGGGGAAGTACATGGGTACGTCGTCTGCTCTGCAAATGTTCCCCTTTCCCCTTTTTGGATTTATCCCTTGCTGCTTTTTCGTCGCTGGGTAGAATTCAGAACGCCAAAGTTTAGGTTGTGAACGGGTTGCCTAGGTGATCAGGGGTTATTTCCATGACCTTAGACACACTACCCTCAAAAGAGATTTGGTATATTAATTCGAATGTCTTGTATCTCAATATTCAAGAAATCTATCGTTTTTCACCAGCAGGCCTCCAGAATGGAGCATAAAATAATACTTATTCAAACTCCTTCGGGTATAGCGCTTCTTACCTAGCATTTTTCGCTGATTATGCACGGAGTATGTAGATTACTATAGATAGTATAACTATTAGATACCAGATAACATAGCAGTTTAAACAGACGTGCAAATAGTAATTATCGGTCTTGGTCTAATGCACTCTTTTGGTTTTAAAATAACTGTCTGGTAACAGTCAACACATTTCAACGTCGCGCTACGGGCTTTAGTTCGACAAAATATACACTTGGCCGTCTCCCATGAAATAAGTCATATTAATAATTAGGTAGTCAGAAATGGTGGTTCCCGCTTCCTTTAAATCAACATGATTCGCTCAGACATAGTTCCGTTCGCCATTTGGATAAAACAGCCGTAAATATAGATCGCAAAGCGCTCATGCTTCCCTCAAATTTGACAGCCCGATCAATCTAAATTCAAACCTCGGATAGTGCTTTCAGAATTTAAGAAATGTTTTTTTTCCAATACAAGTAGCAGAAAGAGCCATTTAAGCCTATGAGGCGGACCAATGCTCATCCTCAATTGCAGTGGTATCAACACCGATGGTGATATATCCGACCAATCCCTTGCTAAGGTCATCATCGTCAACCGCAACCACAGAGACGACTGGGTTATAACCATTCGTTAGACCCTTAGAGAACTCCATGTCGACGTCATTCTGGGTGCGGTTGATCTGCGTGTGAGAGGCATATGGCTGAAGAGCCATGAGCTTTTTCTCGAGTTCCTCCTCGAAATACAGTTGGCCAGTGCTCACAGTGTTCTCGAAGACGAGAGTGCCATTCTCCTGAGTGGTCCAGTCTGTGTGGACCTGGACATGGATGTGAATAGCTCTTTCAATGTAGAATCCTATTGCAGTTGCATTAGTAAATGGTTGTAGAAGTGACAAAAATAATCGGAAAAACGACACACCTGGGAAAATGGTCTTCATCTGCATCATTCCATGCTTATCGGTTGGCCACATTCCTCGCAGCCAGGTTTGCGAGTCGGTGTGGATGTCGGTGGTGCCAACTTCGAAGTCTGAAACATTTCTTCCAAGTTCAGAGAGAAGGTCCGGGAATTTGGTGTTAGGTGACAACTCAGTAAAGCTAGAGTAGCTTCCTGTGGCGTTACAGTGCCACAAGTCAACCATCACATCTTTCAACGGCTTGCAGGTGGCCATATCCAAAACGCCAATGTCGAGCCACAAAGGGATACCATCCTGAGTCTCTGTCATATCTTGACGGAGTGTTTGAGAGTGCGGCCAGTAGTAGGGGCCGGCTGTAATTTCAGGGCTGAGAACACAGGTATCATTCTGAATCGTCTCGTAAAGAGGGGCTTGGGTTTGGATCCGAACAGTGGTATTGCCTCGGGTCCGGGGATCGAAGTCGCGCTTCACACGTCGCTTGTTGAAGTTGGCAACGTGCTCCGAGCAACGAGCAGACAAATTCGCCTTGCGAGAAAACTCCTTGTCGGTTGGCAGCCGGTGAGGGCCCTCATGCGCAACGGCAAAGGAGGCTAGGGTTGCCGTGAAGAAGAGAGTTGAGAAACGCATAGATAACGACTTTGTAAGAAATAGCAAGTTGGTGTAAATGAAAAAGTGATCTGATGGAATATACACTCATTGATCAGGGAGTAGGCTTCCTTTTCTAATGCCGCGTTGTTTCACCTCTCTAGGGTTTGCTATATTTAATCGGTATTTCGACTTCTCAATGCTACGTCAAAGTGTACGTGTTGTCCAGGGGCTCATGGCAGGGACTATAAGCTCGGTATATAATGGGGAAAAATCAGGATTCAAGCTACCGTGAATAGATCATTGAGCCCCAGTCTATAACTATCAGGGCACTGCGCTTGTGTAAGCTTAATCAACCTATACATATGGATCAGAACAATGGCGAATTTGAGACAAGTATTTGATTATTGGACTTATTATTGGCTTCTTAGAAAGATCGTTAGGATGATTCGCTCCATGTGTGGCCTTGGACTCACTCCTCCCGATATGCCCCCGATCGTTACCCGGTTCTGATCTTGTCAATCCATCCAGAGCTTAGGACCGAAACAAGCACGTGGCTGCAGCGTACCTTGGCACCTTTCAGAAGCTCCCACTTCTACTCCGTAGGAGACTTGGCAATATTTGAGGAAATGAGGACACCCTGACTAGCTTCTCATCGCGAAGTGGCAAGCGTGCATTTCCCAGTTTGAAATCGGCAACTGGGTAGGTAAAGAGGGTAAATTTTGAACTCGGATGTAACTCCAATTTAACACGACGAAAAAGACACTCACTGGAAAGGTGCAAAAGTTTGCTATCATAGACTCACCCATTAGATCTACTAATCCTCCTGGGTCTCCTTGAGACCTTACAATATCCTTTTTAAGCCGAGCATCCTTGGCCTTGTTTCGTAGCTTAAGACACGGGTTCTATAGTATCTAATAGCTCCTTGGCATAATTGATATTGTTTCTTGGGCTCCATATCCGCATTTGTCCTCTATATGGAGCGATCAGTCCTTGCATGGGTCGATGACTAGTAGTGTTCCGTCCTTAGAGTATGAGTAGATTGGCTGAACCTCTGGATCTTGCCTATTCGGCAACTGTGCTCTTCATACATGCCGATGTAACTATCTGCTCATCCCGTCCTACTATATCTGGTGGGTTTTCTTCTACTCCAGTGAAAAGACTAGGTCACTATGGCGTTAGGGTGGAATGCAATTTCCCCTGTTACCTGTAATGGCGGTTGCTTCCTTGGCTAGCCCTCTAGATGATAGTGTTGTAAAATGATCTTGAACTCCAGCTCTGGCTGGAAGATATGCTGACATGTATAAGAGATCTATAGAACTCTAACTTTATCATGATTGAAATACCTAGCTCTTTTGAATTCCTTAAAGTTGCATAATTTAGGACCACGGTATATGATATAAGTAGGCAGTGTTTTTCCAACCCTTGGAAAGTATTCGGATGTTCTTACGAAGTAGTCAGTTCCAAATTGCCAATTCAAGCTGATTATGCCGGGGGAAAGAGCGGCCTCGTACCCGTTGCTTGGCGGATTGTGGATATGGACCCTAGGCTTTGGGTACAATGTAAACATATAAAACTTATGATATACATTTATTCTGCATCTCTGGGCTGCATTTATAGGTATCTAGCTCATAGGAAGTGTATCCTTGCAAAAGAATAAGGTTGAGGATGAGTATGAATAGGTTCAATTCTAGAATAAACTAATATACCATGAACTGATCATCATTATGTCGCGCTTGCTTCCTAGACCTTCCTAAGACACAGTGCTAGGTCTCAGGTAGGGGAACGTCTTCTTCCTCACTGTCACCTCTATGCCCTTTTAGTGTCCGCCTTTGATATAACACTCTTTCTTTTCTAATTAAGAGCACATTGGGAGGGACCTTGCGTTGCTAACTTGGCTTTGACTAATACGAAATGTTCCTAGCTATTTCCAGCTGGTTCTTTTGAACAAAGGAGTGCCGCCTAAAATCCAGTGTGTATACGCTCTGAGATACCTCAGTTTCCGCGACTCACTTGCACCTAGGTAGCTACTCCATGGTTATATCAGAAGATCACCAGGTCTTAGCCCGTACTGGCATCTACCCCTATGAAACACACTCATAAAAGCAGCGGGAGACTAGCTGCAAAAGCCCCACTAATCCTCTATCTACATAAATGCATAACCGTAAGCCTGGAAGCTAATATAGAGGGGTCGGACGACTAAGATAGGCATTGGCGTAAATATGCCCAAAACAAGCATGGCGTCGTACATGATTCGAGGCTTAGCTTGCTCTACACAGATAGCTGTCGCTGATCCGAGTGGGCGATAAGACAGGAAGAGATAGGGACGCACGGGTGTAGGGTGTAGGGCGAAGCATTCGCTTATCTTGAGGTGTTTACGTTTATTAAATCGCCATGGACGGAGACAAAGCTGTCATTCCTTTGTCTCAGACGTTTTGGATTATCTCTGGGAGTTTTGACCGTCTTTCACTTCCAGGTTTAAAAGGTGAGATATCCCGAAGAGTGTGGGGTAACGGATAATGCTAAAGTGCGGAGAAACTCAATTTGATATTACTTTTACAGAGGACATGTACTTCCCAATGGAAGATGTCTTGTTGGCTTCTATAAGTTTTGGAACGCGTATTACACAGGCTCATGCAGACGGGCCTTGTATGGAAGCCAAAAAATGCGCAAAAAGGAGAACATCAATGAGAATGCAGAACAAACAAGAAAGGCTAAATATACACCCAGATCAAAGAAAAAACAAAAATGGAAGTCACTTCCAAGGTATCATCATCTCAAACCGCACCAGGCCCAGGTCCCTTATGATTCGACTGATCTAGCAAAAGTGTGGGTTTGATATAGTCCTCATCGAGCTGGCGGAACCAAGCCGCATGGTCGCCTGAAGCACCGCCTGAAAACAGACCCCGCACCGCGTCGCGGGCAGACATACCTACTGGCTGGTGAGTGGGCGAGACGCTGGTCGATGCCGCAGCATTTGTGGGTGGGCCGGACGAAGGCTGAGGGGGTTGAGAGGCGGATCGGCGGAGACGCGAGGCTCCGCCTGCAGCTGGCGGGAGGTCGTCATCGGAGATGCCCTCGATATCGAGGTCGAACTCATCTGGGTGGGTGGGGTCATTGGAGCGGCCGGGGCCTGAGGTTGGCAGGCCAAACTCGTCGTCGCTGCCTTCGCCGGCGCTCGGACCAGCTGCACCGTTGAGTAATGTCGCGGCGGATTGGCGGTCACGCCAGGACTGATCTTTGTTGCCATACGCGGCAGAGTACATTCTTGTGTGGGTATAGGGTGGGCTTGGGCGGCGACTGTTGCCGCTGGAGTAGCTGTGTGCTCGGTCCCCGGATTGAGGGCGTGGGGTAGTGGTGACGCCATCCAAGGGGATCACCGAGTCGGTGCGTCGCGGGATATATCCCAGGCTCGTACCGGAGCGCTTGTAGTAGGTGCCACCATGGGTCACCTCGGTGTCGAATTCATCGTCCGAGTCAAGCTCTTCGACTACACCCGTGCGAATGCCCAGAATCTCCAACATGCGTGCTGTGGTTCCGCCGAAGATGATGACAGTCAGCACAACGACGACAAGTACTGTCGCACGAAGTGCAGGGGCGTTGACTCCGGAGAGACCAGCTGCTAGCGCAACTCCGACGGCACCACGCAATCCAGCCCAGAAGAGCATCGCTTGATAAGCAAATGGCAGCTCATCGGGAACTTCCACACCACGGCGGCGTGCTCGGTACCGAATGAACCAATTGATCGCCTTGGAAAGAGGGAACACCGCCAGGTAGCGGGAGAGACAGATACCAAACACTGCCACCATGATGAACAAGGGGTTAAACTGGAGATTAGGCTCCACGAAGAGGTCAAGGCCGAGGTAAATAAAGATGAAGTTCTCAGAAAGTTGAGCCATCACCTGGAACAGGTATTTGGTAGTCAACTGCGTGCGACGCGACATGTTATAGTAAGCATAGTGCTTGAGGGTGATACCACAGAACAAGAGCGAGACAATTCCGGATAGGTGCACGCCATTAGAGAAGAAGTAACTGGCGTATGCAATCAAAATAATCAAGCAGCTCTCGATCTTGGGCAAGCGCCGCACGAGAGTGTATTTGAGACCCAGTGCGGTAGCGATTCCAACCAGCATTCCGACAACCATGCTACCAAAGAAGACGAGCAAAAAGAGTCCCACGGCCTCGAATAGATTCAGGAAGGTCAAAGAGCCTGCGGCGCCGGTCTCGTGATACCTCTGCGCTGTCTCGAAGAGCACGATGGCAATGGCATCGTTCAGAATCGACTCGCCAAAGATGATAGTATAAAGCTTTGGCTCGACCTTGTAGAGGTTGAAGATAGCTAGGATAGTGACTGGATCCGTAGCGGAGAGAGTTGCGCCGACCGAAATAGCTTCGACGAAAGAGATATTCAGCCCACTCAGCGGGATCCGTGTCCATAGGTATAGCACTAGACCGAGCACGATTGCGGATATAAAGGTACCGGCGAACGCGAACGTGAGAATCGTGCCGATATGTCGGAAGAAGTTCGCCTGGTGGAGTTCATAACCAGAGGCGAGAATAATCGGAGGAAGGAGGAGGTTGAAGAAGAATTGGTAGTCGAAGGCGACACTGTCTTGGAGGGTAGAGTCTGTGAAACGGATGAGTAGTCCAACGAACATCCCTGGCGACCGTTAGCAAGTCCGTACCAATTTGCGCAAACCGCACGAAGCTTTGTGTATTTCGAGATCGTGCCTGCGCCGCTCAAGGATATCGCCTACCTGCAAAAATTGATAGAACCGTCTCATGGACAGCTTGGATCTTCCTTTGCTGAAGGATGTAGCTGGTGAAGAGAGCGAACATCAACAACAGGATCATGATAAACAATGCCCAGGAGGTTGTGATCTCCTTGGACCCTGCCTCGCTGGAATCTATAATTCGCCATACTAGTTAGATCTCCGAAGCTGAATAGCGTTATATCGCGACATGAGGGATGAGGGGGTGGAGTTCAGGCACGCGTACCATCGGGATCGGAGTCTTCAGAGGCTCTCCCTATAACAAAGATAGATATGTTAGCTCTCAGTCCGAACAGTGAATTCAAGCGCAGCGTCCAAGACCACCGATCGGAGGGACATACGAAGCAGGGCGTGTAGGCCATCGTTCATAAATTGGCTAGCCATCGCGGCTCACGCCTTAGGTAGTATGAAGGGCCAGGGCGGATGACTGGCAGTTCACTCCCACAGTGAAATTGAGATGACAGGACCAGGCGCACATAGCATAGTCCACGGAGATATGGAAAGCGAGAGGTTGCGACAAGATCGAATTGGGTCAGCAACAACACTGCCAAGTTGCATCAGAGGGACAGATATGAGGTCAGGTATGGAGTTGTACAATACAAAATACGACAGGGCTGGCTGGGGCCAAATTGGTGGGAAAACTGGAATAATACAGCGATAACGTAAGATTGTTGTGTATTGATATTTGAAATTACACGTGGGCCGAGTTTCGAGGTGCCGCGCAACTGCCAAGGAACCGGTGGATTCGGGCAAAATAGCCAGGAACAAAGGGTTATCAATTCAGTGGGAAAACACATCATCATTATTCCATACTGTGATCTGATTGCTCTATACTGCTCTAGGGCTGCATAGAAGGACCCACATACTTCGTACGACAATCGCTATCCCCTGCAGAATCATGTATTTTATGCTACAGACAAGGCTGGGGGTTAATCTTTAGCTTAAAACCGAATATATACAACATTATTAAGAAATCAATGAATGCATTGTAGCATCTATGTATCCATATCTATCTTGATCCATCCGAAACCCTCCTAGTCAGCCACGCAGCCACCAGCGCGGCACATCCACCAAACCGTAACACCCAGCCAACACTATCATCCCACGGCTCCCCTCTTTGCTTCTGAGATGCCTTGAAGATAGCACTGCAAACAAGACTAGACAGAATCTGGGGCAGAGAGATTGCCATATTATGCAGTCCAAGAATAATCCCAGCCTGTGCAACATCCCCACCATCATTATGATGCTTCGGGTGTCCATGCTCAACATCACCGCCTCCGACGCTATTATATTCACCAGGACCCCCATCCTGAGCCTCACCTTCATGCTCGTTGTAGTCAGAGTGAGCTGTGCGGCGATGGCTGTGTCTTGAGGGGTCAATCCTAGCTACCTCCGCCGCGATAAGAGCGAAGGGAGCCCACAGCGCTACAGCCCAGGAGACACCGACGAAGCCCACAAACGCCGACCCAGCCTGGTGGGAGTAGATGAAGAAAGTGCTGAACATGCACGCGGCAAAGAGGAGATGGGATAGGAGCCATACCCGCGGGAGAGTCAAGCCTGGGATGCGCAGACGTGAAAGCCAAGTCGGTTTCCCTTCGGTCTCCCGTTCGACTGGAACTGCGTCGAGCAGAGGTTCGGATGCATTTCCTGTCGGCATGCTTGAGAATGATAGCCTCCTTGCAGCTGGCTCTGCATCGTCATCTAAATCGCCGTCTAGAGAATCCCGTTGCGAAGCGGTGTCTGGCGCCGGTCCATACAGTGGGACCACGAAAAGAGGAAGCAGCATATTGGCAAGGAAAGAGATGATAGCATAGATGAGGAGGGCCAATGTCCCGACGCGAGTAGCATCTTCCCAGGCCTTATCGACCTCACCCTCGGAGAGATGGGGGTTATCTGCGAAAACGGGATTGACGTACAGCTGCCCGACATAGGTGGTAGAATAGTACAGGAATGGGAACCAGCCTACCCACGCTGCAATCTGCACCTGACAGACGCGGGAAATCTGTGTTGGCAAACTCTGAATAGACTTGATGACCCGTTTGAAAAAGGAGATCAAGCCAAGCTTGTCAGTCACAGGCCCGTCTCCTTGGGGATTCCGCTCTTTGATGTAGACACAACTAATGGCAAGGGTTGCGCTCAGAAAGACTGAGGCGATTACACATAGGACCTTGAACTGGGTATTTCCCAAGAAAGGCACAATCTTCGGCAGGTCCATGTAGCCAAAGATATACCCCAAGATGTTGCCAACGCCGACCATGCGACTAGCCCAAGCGTTGGATAGCTCCTGTTGGTGAGTGGGGCAGTTGTCGACAATGAATGCTCTGATTGCAGCTTGCACTATAATATGGTGATTAGCCAAGCGATCATGAACGTGAATATACCGACCTGCACACCTGTGTTGATGGCGAAATCAAGGCAATACATGAAAATCGTTGCCATGATAATGATAACAATCTTGGCACCTGCAG
The DNA here is from genome assembly GCF_000769745.1 of Penicillium expansum. Classification (NCBI taxonomy): domain Eukaryota; kingdom Fungi; phylum Ascomycota; class Eurotiomycetes; order Eurotiales; family Aspergillaceae; genus Penicillium; species Penicillium expansum. Next base: position 414,667 of record NW_015971172.1, read on the forward strand.
ATGTTGATTCAACACCGAATATAGACAGAAAGCCTCCCACAAGCTCTTTCACCCATGCCAAAGCGAGCAATGAAACGATAGTTGCTGCGCCTCCAACAACCATAAACGGTTTTCTCTTACCCCACGCGAGTCGGCAGTTGTCGCTTCTAATTCCGATGTATGGTTGCACCAGCGCACCCGTCAAGGGACCGGCTATCCATACAAAGGCAAGAAGCGACTTGCTCATCCCGAGGGATAGAAGGTATGGCTGTACCCAGGTCAGCATATGCTTCTATCCAATCTTACAGCTTGCGGCGACAGGAATAGTATGAAAATCAAAATGGATTCATCCCCTGTGAGTAGCGACTTGTACTTACCGATCCATTAGAAAGTTCAACGGACCAAACAATCTGAAGTCTGTCAAAGAAACCCCAATATCAATAAATGACCAGTATACAAATCAGAGGTAACACATAAGCAAATAGAATCAAATTACCAAATGCAGAAATACTTACCCACCAATAGACAGAGTCAAAAGAAACATGTAGAGCGCATTCTTAGACGACTCATCGGCACCAACACGAGGGCGCCCACCACGACTGTCTGCAGAGCGAGTGGCAACCATGAGGGGCGAGCTCTCGTTGCTAGAACCAGGGGTAGACTTGTAATCTAAGTTTCCCATCGGAGAATTCAAGAGTCGGGCTTTCGATGTGTTGAATTGGCACCGACCAGGATTAACTCATGGAACTCGCTGATGCGTGTTTGCAATGGTTGGGGCTGCTTTGAGTTCCAGCTGCTCACTGTGGCTCAGGGTTCAGCTGAGCTGGGATATGCTTTTTTGATAGTAGTTGCTGGGATCGAAGTTCTTCTTAATCAACTTTACGATGCTCGTGTTGGTGATAAATAGTGTGGACTGCGGACTGTGGATTCTTGGAGTGTGGGGAAGTAGATACCGTCAGAAAGATGGAGCGATGTTAGATGGTGGCAGCCACGCATCGGTTAGTAACGATATAGGTAGCTGAAAGAAGTTAAAACTCGACAGGGTATAGCCCCTCTAATCAAAGCGCGGTGTGTCAGATGGGTCTGCTTAGTATCCCTATCATGACTGCAGGGGTGATCTACGTCAGCAACACGTGATGTTTCATTTATAGGCCATAACAGCCCTTAATCACATCTTCGCCACCGTACCGTAGACGGATACTAGCAAGAGCAGCAAGAGTAGTTTAGTACCCCGAACAAAGCAAGGGAATGTTGATGGATAAGGAATTTTCAAGTGTTTTTTTCAATTCCAGTTCAAAGTCGTTACACAATGTCTCTGTCTATAACTATATTGTGATTCATCCAAAATAACCCTTTCCATTCCCGGCCGGTCTTCATGGACAATGCCTGACAATCCAAGAAGAATCCAACCCGAATCTTTCCCTTCCCAACCCATTTCCCATTGAGAGGTAGTAGAGCCTCTCTCGTGCCCGTGCCCGCCAGGCAGCATGAATTGAATGTCTGCCAGCGCAACCCAATTCACGTGCAGGGCGATCGACACCAATAATACACGGTGTTTCCTGTAACCATCGCACAGTGCGAAAAACCAAAAAAAACCACCCAAAATAATCCAAAAGAAAATGCACACGGTGTCAAAAGACAAGCGAAGACATAACGCGCGGGCTATACATGAATATCGCGGTATGTGCAAGGCCGACATTGGACCATGTGCGATTAAACAAGAGGCGATATAAACCCCGAACCAAAAAAAAGAACGCCTATATGCGCCCCGAAGACTCAGAAGAGAAGAGAATTGAAAAATTTGCTCACAAGATCCCCGACAATGAGTACATGAGGTGATGCCATCTAATGTTTCGCGCTAGACACACCATGCTCTGTGAAGTTCTCACATGTGTTGTTGGAGAAGTTGCGGAGCGATCATGTGTGAAGTAGGCATGCCGGTCAGGGCGGACGGCATACTCAAAGGAGCTGCCATCGACGTCATGTTAGGCATGCTAATCATCGTGTGAGCAGGCTCCGGTGGGGACATCTCTTCCCGAGGAGAACCAAATTCATGTGCGTCATTCTCTAGATCTTCATCAGTTGGGACAATTGTTTGACCATCCTGCTGCGCTTCATGGATCCGACGATGTCTAGTGAATATTAGTGCAAGTCGTATAAGAAATAGACCAATAATAATAACTTACTGCGCAAGGTTATCGGACCTCGAGAAAGCTTTGCTGCAATAAGGGCAGGGGTACGGACGCTCTTGTGTGTGGGTTCTCACATGTCTACAAAGAGGGGTTAGTCGGCGGCTATCGAAACAGTCTCACCAGCGCACGGGGCCGATCAGCCCCACCAACGTGGGTGCAAAAATAGAAGTAAGCTTACCTTTTGAGGTGCTCTAATCTCTTGAAAGTTCTACCACATGACGGGATGGGGCAAGAATGGGCTTTGGTTGGATATGGTCCCAACTCCATCATGGTTGCACTCCTGGCTCTCCGAGTAGGACCAGGCGCCGAACGCTCGGACCGACCAGTGTTTTGAACCGCAGTTTCGATGGCACTGCTGCTTGGCAGAGACGTCAGATCATTTGATTGGCTACCCATTGAGCCTGGATGTTGTACGGTGGTCTGATCCAGGTTCTGCAGCGGCGTGCCATGACGGGACATGTCATGAAGAAGATCCTTTTGTGGCAGCATCGCACTTGGGTAAGTGCGAGCGAGTTCCTGGGTGGCTTCATCCCCCTCTGCGACTGGAGCGACTGAGCTAGAAACCGAACGCCGCAGGTCACTTGGTCGGTGAGCAGCGTACGAGACTGACTGAACCCCCGGAGTGGTTGATTGGATGTGAGCTGCGCCACTAGGTGCGACAACACCGCTATTTGGCGGGATAGATGACCTACGTCTGCGCTGCTTGTATGTCGGGGATCCCTCAATGACGGGATACGGGTTTGCCGAAAAGGACCGGGGCGCAGGCTGATAATGAGAACTAGCCAGGTTTGAAGGAGGCAGCTGCATCATAGGGTGATAGGCGGGCCCACTTGAAATATCTGGAATCGCTGTGTAAAGTCCGGTGTCTTCGTTGGCGATGTAAGCCGGTTCCCCTCCGAGTCCGATTGAATGCTGTGGCGGGGTGACTGGTTCGAAGGACAGGCCGCGATTGCTGTAATCCTCATATTGAGAAGATACAAAGGAAGGCGCAGGAGAGTACTCGTAGAAGGTGGGCATGGAAGAATGGCGCTGATGAGGGCGGGGAATGGGCATTCCGTGGCGGTCGTACTGGATGGGGCCGTAGTCATGCTCGCGCTTAATGATGCTCTGGACTAGATTGTTCGAAAGGGGCATCTGTGGGTGGCTGTACATCTGATTCCCAGGGTCTTCCTGCATCATTGGGATCGCTGGGGGAGCCATCTGCGGAGGAGGCATTGCGTCAACGGTCCGAACCACGGGGGAGTTGGGCTGGCCATATGTCGTACTTGCGTGGGCAGCGAACGAGTTTATATTCACTTGTTGTGATTTGGTCAATTGCTCGTAAAGAGACTGGGACGAGTCGAATTCGAAGGACATGGCCGGTTCGCTGACTGCGACCGTGGTGGCCTCCTGGTTCATTTTTTCGCGCTTCAAATCCCGTTCCAGTGCATCGAGGAATAGTCGGTCGTGGGGCACGCCGTACCAGTAAAACACCTTTTGCTTCTTCTGGGTCCGAATACAGTTGTTTTTGTACAAGAAGTCCAGGAACGGGCTCTTGGGATCCTCCAGGACCGCATCTACGCCGGCCTTGAGATTTCGTAGATCGGAGAAAATGCCCTCCTCAAACTTTTTCGAGTTCTTCACCGGACGTCCAAAGGCTTGGAATCGAAATGCGAGGCATCGGACAATATCGGTACCGGAGATATGGAAAAGGCCGCTCCTATTGAAAACGGGGTCAGTCAGCTTCCTAGGCCATCACGCTCTAAAGTGAGACGAACCAGTAAACACAAGAGACATAATCGCCTGTGGGAAGCAAAAAGCGTCGAATAAGTTGATCCGGTTGCCAGTCAACAGGAGCTGACAGAAGGAAATATTTCACTGGCCCCATGTCAATACATTGCTTTGATGCGGGGATAAGAAACCACCCAAAGACATACGGTTATCCACTTGCTGAAGAGCAACTTGCGCGTCGTGAGGTAGGCTTCGTTGTGCTTCGGTCGAGAGCATGAAAGTTTCGGGCTTTTGTGGTGGTGCCATAGGGATTGAGGCACCTGGTTGAGGATACATTTTTGTTTTTGTGTGAAGCGCACTGTATAGATAATTAGCACCGGGGAAAAGACCGCCTGATAACGCATGCGCAAACAAAGAGGGCGATCTGAGTCCAATCAAATGAACCCTCTCTGCGACTCTGCTGAGACATAGCTGCAAGACCTCGGATCAAACTCACCAGCTGAATGGTCCAACAGGATAGGATCGGAAGTGCGAGGATCAACGTCGCCAACCAGTAAGAGATGATATCCGATCGGGAGAAGTTCTAGATCACACAAATGCACGGAAAGGGTCTAGGGAAGAGGAACCAGCCTCGTAGACAAAGAGAAATAAAGAGAGATTGTCAGAGAATGAAACTGGACCAGCCGGTAAGCCTCTGGAATTTTCGCGCGCAGCGGAAGCAAGAAACGAAAGTGAATGAGGAAGCTCGAGTATTGGTGAAGAAGAAGAAGAAGGGGGGGGAAAGAAGATACAGTCAAGTCTAATAATAATCGAAGCTGGGAATGGGGGAAGCGCCCAGGGACATCTGACCGGTCAGAAACTAGTATGTTATTTTGGGTGATTCTTAGTCATACCGGAGGTGGGACCTATTATCCACCGTGAAAGGGTGTGAATCGTGTTATTTATGTTTATTTTTGTTATTAATATGGTATGAATCTGGTATTGCGTGTTATTTACATTGTATCTATTGGTCATTTACAGGGCGGAACAGGAAATCAAGGTTCAGGTTCAGGTACATGTCTACGGTGTACGGAGTACGGAGCACATAGTGCACATTCATAATTCATACTTCAGCCCTGGAGACTATCTTTGTTAATGATACATAAAGAGAGTTGTCTCAAGTGAATACAATCATTACAATAGTTTGTAAGTCTTCATAGTTTGATATCTAACTAAAATAAGCCACTGTTCTTGTTAACAAAGCGAATATAACCCCCCCTGTCTTAATTCTTTTGTACAACATACAAGATTTGTATAGTATTGCATGTCAAAATTGATGATTGGCCCAATCCACATGGTGACCAGGCTGCATATACAAGTGATAAACATATCACTTGCCACATTCAGAGATCCTTCTAGACAAGATGGCAGTGTGAGTCCAACGGGAAAAAAAGGTGGATACCGCCAAGGCCCATCAAACTGGCGCTGCGACCTGAAGCACCCGCCCTGTTGTTTCAGAAGGACAGTGGGCGCTTACATGCATTGAAACCTCCCGAATTTTCCCCTGGTATTTTCTCCGAGCTCTGGTGCAATTTTGGATGTAAACGGCTGTGGCTTTGGGATCGTCCATCCGGTATTTCCGACTGATCTCTTTTGGACCGCCGTATCAGACTGGTCTACGGAGTAATGGGGATAAAGTACGGAGTACCCCTTACAACGTACCCGGTATGTTGAAGAATTACTAGTTACCTCTCAATTGTACATGGATACATCATACTTGGTTGCTTCCTACTATGCAAAACCAAGCCAGACACATATCTTGTTTTTTTTTTGTACGGAGTACCTTTACTCTGTCCCTGTATTCTGTGTCCGGTCCACTTTTCCCGGGGCAAGCCAACCATGTCATAGGATGAACAAAGTTCTAGACCACGTGGATAACAGGTACCAAAGCATTTCTATAGGGTGGGAAGGAGGGCAGAGTCCCAAACTAGGCATTGGATACACCCCACAGCATGTGGACTACTCTGTTTATGGACGGCCTCCTGATCAGAAATTTCAATGAGCTCGGTAGCCAAAGGAGCTTTGCACAACTCCGAGGTGGTTACACACTCATGTCTCTGAAAAATATGAAATAACAGAGTACAAATATGCATAATCATGTTATCTCCATCCACAGAGATCGTCACTATCAGATCAGCGTATATATCTATTTGTCAAAATGTCTCATCCTCGAACCAAAAACAACCCGTTGAATCTTCTTCCCATTGAATCTTGACTATGTACGGAATAGTTCGGTAAAGAAACGACCCCTATCAACCATCACCCTATCAACCATCGGCCTATAAACCATTGAACCAAAAGATCCAAAAATAAATGGATACAAAGAGAACCAAGATCTGTTTGTATGGCTAGCGCCTTGCCCAACAGAGCCGGCCGTATCAAATCGGGCCCGAAAAATATCCAAACCTACGATCATCGTCCAAACTTCATCAATATAGACTCTGGCTGGAGGTTTCAGCTCTGACCACATTTCCCGGCCCCCTGGGAAACTAGCACATATTCTCGGCAGAGATACCCAGCTAGTTCAAACGCAGTATTCCGTACGGAGTATGTTGTACGGAGTGTGGAGGTACAAAACACGCTGCTCTATATTTGTACTCCGTACGTACTCCGTGCTCCGTACTCCGTACATAGTCAGGCCATCGCACAGGGCACAGGGCACCCGGGAGTCAAGCCGTTTGATCGTCGACTCTGAAACGATCTAGAAGTTCGAAGGTTGAGTCGTTATGAGAAACGTGGGGACGTTATGCCTCTACTCATGCAAGGAACCTCATGCGGAAGGATAAGCCGGTAAACGACTTATCAAGGAAGAGGGGATGCGGTTTGGCCCGTTTAACCCCTGTTCTTGAAGGCGAGCAAGACTAATGGAGTAATCCGGCTATCATTCCTAACAAGGTTGTTGGATTCGCTGGTTGCGATAGAGTGGTGTTGTTTTGTGGCGTTGTTTTTTTTTTTCTTTTCTTCTTCTTCTTTACTCTGGTTGGCCGGTCTGTGGCTAACAGGTATAATATTCCCAAAATACATCGTTAATCGGCAATAATCACCTTGCCTCAGAGGACTAGGGAGAATACACGTGGAAAGGACACATGGTGTGGAGGTTCAGGGGGGAGGTTCATTTCGGGTTAGCGGCGCATCCCTGATCTAATCCGCAATCTGGCATATCTCCGGCGTTTTTCGAGCTCGATGAGAATTGCCCCTGATTCAAACTATATTGATGTTTTTCTTACAATTAGTATCCACTCGTTTCTTGGCATTGAATTTACAATCTAATTAAATTCACCAAGTCTCCATGTGTTCTTGCTCATGTAGGGGGTTCGTGAAGTGAAAATGTTGTCTTAGATTCAGTTCTTCGATCAGAGCAAACTGAAACAAAGGTGGCTTACAAAGTTCGATAGTCTAGCCCTTAGGGAACTCCTCGGAGAACATGGTGGTCTTGATTTACTCGTCCACGTGGATCAGGGAGAACGCTGAACTGAGATACAAGAAAATTTTCAGTGAAGATAAGAAACATATTTTGAAGTCTCTTGATATGTACGATATGTTTTTCAAAGCGATCTATGTACAAAGCAAACCTGGTCAAACAGAGTCGATACTCTTCCTCCTCTTCTCCACCATGGCTTCCTTCATGAACGGACTCCGTGCTCGGATATCTTTGCCCCAAATAAGCACCAATATCGGGGCAAAAGATAGAGCCAGCGCAATGAAGGCTAGCACCGTACTAGCCCACTCGAGACCAAGATGAGAATACATGCTCATAGTGGCTAGAGGTAGAAATGCCGCCAACGTATTTTCACCAGTAGCAATGATACCCATACAACTACCCGCGTATTTGCTGTACGCATCCACCACGTAGTCAGAGATTCCCGTGACGACAATAACACTACCGGCCCCTACCATGGCGAGACCAACGGCCGGTGCAATCCACGGAAAGTCGGGATATGATGTCCAAGCGTATGTGAACATGCCACCAGAGATACCGAATATGCCGCCCAAAATAGCAAGGTATAGCCGAGCCTCCGGAATAGGCGTTCCGGGGATTTCCTTGTTCCGGGATGCCGAGTCAAAGTAAAGTTTGCCTGAGAACAAGGTAATCACCCATCCCAGGAGTTCTCCGATCACGACTGCTGCTTGGACGTATCCAGCTTGTGCTGGTGTCCAGCCATACAGTTCTGCAAATACCTGCTCAACAGATTGGGTGAATAGATATAATGTGCCGACGGTAAAGGCGGACCATAGCGTCGAGACGAATACCACAGACTCCGTGAAGAACAGGAAAAGAGGCCTGCTGGCGCTGTGGCCCACGATACTCAAAATCGACTGGCCTTGTGTGTCGATTTCATGCTGGGTATAGGCGTGCTTGCCTTCACGACGCAGAGCCTTAGCTCGCTGTCCTAGGATTGCAATTCCACGACACTCCTTGAATAAGAAGAGGTATAGAGGGAAGAAAGCACCATACCATATGAGCTGGATATATCCAATCCACCTCCACGTGAGAGCCTGGTAGATAGCAGCTCCAATGACAGGTCCGATGCTGCTACCCGACAGGTAGGCAACGATGAAAAGACTAACAGGGACGTTGCGATTCCGCTCGGTGTCCCAGACATTCCCAATCACCGTACCAGAGGTATTGGCAAGGATGGAGACACATCCTCCGGCGAAGAATCTCGTGATGACTAACGTGTAAAAATTCTGTGCCACGGCCTGGGGCACGACAAAACAGAGAAAAGTCACATACGTGCCCAAGAACACCCATCGCACACCAAAGTCTTCCATGAGCGGGAGGACGAGCAGGGAGAAACAGCCGCCGCCAACGGCCCATGATGTGACGGGCCAGTAGGAGTGAGGAAAATTGGCGTCTGAAATGTGAAAGCGCTCATTCATGAGATCGTGGGCTACTGTGAAAATTGTGCCGTTGATCATGGTCATGAAGGTGGCGAACACGGCGAGGGCAGTGAGGAGCCATTTCTCACATAGAGACCAGTTGTATGGGTTTCCGGGATCTCGTGGCCCATCCCAAGACACAATTGTCACCTCTTTGCTAGGATCTTGATGATCTGTATTGCTGTTAGTCAATATTCTGGATCTTGGTTGCTGGTATTGTTCCGGTTTACCTATTGTCTGATCATCATGCCCGGAGACATCGCCACGCGCGAATACCATTCCGATCCCGCCACGACTCAACGTAACTCTTCAAGGCTGGTATATGTTCTTATTGTCTTTGTGGTTCTCTTCCGCGTGGTGATCCGGAGTGAACCGAACTTGAAAGGTATGATGTAATTTTTCCGCTAAAAAGATTTGATATAGATCGTAGTTGCTAGCAGCAATGTGATTTTTCAAGCTCAGACTTTTGACAAATAGAGAATTCCAGCTTCATTTAAACCCATCTGACCCGTGAAAAAAAAATCTGCGCGCGCCATCACAACTGAGGATCCGAACAGAGAGTGATCCTCTCCCCACCACAGGCCCAGTTCTCCAGACAATAGCCGCTTTAGGACTAGTGACAAAATGCCCCAGGGTCGATTTCAACATCACACAACCCGGTTGGCTAATGACATTGCTTTGACCGGCTCTTTTGTTGATGTGCTTAGATGAAGGAATTAGCTAAATGATCTGCTTCTACACCCCACATTGGCTTTGTCGGCCCTGTGGGATTTACCCCGAGGCCAATCATGTTCGCCTTGCCTTGCGGGATACGCCTCAAGCTAAGCAATTTTCGTTGATCAGGTCTAGAATATCGTTTTGGTGATTATTTATCATTCCCTGTTTCGCGATCTCGCAGCTTCAACATCGGATCGCTAATCGTTCTATGTTGTACCTAGGCTGCATCAAGAAGCCAAGACGTGGTGGGGTCTAAGGGCTCACCTTGTGAAGCCAAGAAAATGGCTTAATTTACTTTAATCACTATCAATCAGAGGGTTTTAGGTAAAATAGTGACTCTTCAGGTGACTGGGATGGTCTTGTCTTGTTAAGTCTTTGTTCTATCACCATAGCCATCAGTTACTTTATAGCGTATAAACCAAATTCCTATGTATTCTATTGTTCTATCCTTCTATAAGATTATCAAACTATTAATAGTGAACGGTCGCTTCAGCCGCATATGAGTCATCTACAAACTCCAAGCCCCAATTTCGATATCTGTCAAATATTCTAATGAAATCATTTCGAAGCGAACCTTTCAATTCGGATCCAAGCGTTGATGCCAAACGATCCTTCATTGCGGATCGATCCCATTCCCGCGATCGCATTTCATTGCCTAATAGGTACTAGTCCGTCTTCTTGTTTAGGTAACTGCTTCCCTCTTTGCATGTATCTACATTCAGCAAATGAGCCAAGCTAACACTAAGCAGGCAGACTTCCCGAGGTCAAACTGGAAGACCAATACTTACGAGATAAAATCATTATTCAGCTCAAACCACGATGGTTTCCCCGGTGGCCAGCAGCCTGACATCGCCGTGGCGCCCATTAATCACTGTCTCACTCTGCTCATACGGTCATGCCAATGGCCCATTGGTAACACCTGCAAGTCAGGAACCGAACTCAATACTCTTGTCATATAATATTCGCCATCTTCCAAATCCACCGCGAAATCTACGTGCCATGACAACTGGCCTATCACCTCGGCTTCGTAAGGAGTTTCTGAAGAATGACACCGTGGAAAACTTCCTTGAAAAAACGCTGAATGAGATTGTCAACTCACTCAAGACAATTCAATATGCATTATTCCAAGAAAATGCTTCTTTACAAAAACCGAAAAGCCATAGCAACGAGTCTGAAATCACGACAAACAGCACTCACCAGCACCCAAATATCCCACTAGTTGTGACTGTGTGTTGTGAGGAAGGCCGCCACCGAAGTGTTGCTTTTGTGGAAGAATTAGCCCAAAGACTTTTACTGCTAAAGAATGGTGCTGGTATGTCTCATGCTTGGAAACTGAATGTTACTACTGCCCATCGCGATCTGGAAGCCTTGGGGGGTTCCCCCGGTGGTTCGGACTCAATGGTAAGCGGACAACTAGGAAAGTCCCATACCAAAAGTAAACGAGAAAAGGGAAAGGACACAAGAAGGCTTAACCAGAAGAACAGGAATGGATATGAGGATGAGATTGTATGATGATGTCTTTGTTGGAGGCTTAGATAAAGTATAGAGGAAAACTATAAAGGGGCGATGATCTCGTGAGCATCACTGTATCTATATTTTTCACATCCCTCCTCTGCTTATCCTTTCATTTCACAATCCCAAACATTCAAAAGACCCAGAACATTACTAATTTTGCCATCCTGCCGTTCATTGACGAGCACTTGACCTCATAACTAATTCGCCTTTTGTAACGCTCAAGTTGATTTCGTGTGAGTATCACAATAAGTAATCTCCTTAATTTCTTCCTCATCCTTGAAAGTAAGGATGGGCGACAGTTTCATTTAAATACCAGGATCATAATGACCCTAATAGGTTCACAAGAAGTGTTTATATCATAAGTTTGCCACGCCCAACTTATGACATCGAAGACTCCCCGCATCTAAACATAACTTAAATACTTTATTTTCCCTTATGTCTCCGACACATTTCCAAGCCACTTCACTTTTTAACACTTCACATATATCCAATTCTTAATTTGCCACCACTACACAGTCTACTACGCGAATATGGTCAAAACCGACATTGATCACAATCCCCTAGATCCCAATTACGAAAAGCGCCGCAGCTCTCTGGGAAATATGGAGCATCAACAGCAAGACCAATCCGATGTCAAAGATGAGAATCTCTTGGTGGACAGAGAAGTTGCCCCGTGCGTTTAAAATACAACCTTGCTTCACAAGGTTGCCCTGAAGTATCCTATAACTGACCGATTCAAAAAAACAGATCTGCCCGTGCAATGTGCTCAGAACTTGCACACCAACATGCCTTGGAGGGCCTGAATAAGAAAACAGGGCGCCGGTCTTCGCAGGACGTAGACCACAGTATGTATTATATGTCCAACCTAAGACCTCAGGTCATATTGCATATACTAACGAGCATTAGATTCCTTCCTCTCTGATCTAAGTACCGACCGTGGGCTCCAGGCGCACCCTGAACAACTCGAAGAGTAAATGATGTTCATACCTTTTGTTGGACTCGGGACTACACTGAAAGGTTCGGAGGGAAAACTTAGAATCAGCTCCAGAAGTGATGCCTTCATGAAGCGACCATGAGATGTAAATTAAAAACTGTCAATCTATATTGTATATCTTACTGTCTTACTTTTTTCTGTAAATTTTACATTATGGTAGCCTCAAATGCTCCGAGAGGCAACCGCGTACTGGTGATGTCACCATGATATCCACCTCGCATAGAAGCAATACCCAACGCCATTAAGGAATAGACAAATGAATCCTAATTTCTTTGTATACTTCTTTGTACATCATTGGATTCCTCTATATAATTCATAGTCTACAAGTCACCACTGTCAACCACTGCACGAATCAAAAGCCTTCTTCCCCCGATACCAAGTCTGACAGACACGCGCCTCAAGTAAAGTCTCCGGCTTCCACTGCATATCAACAACCAAGAAATCCGCATACAATCCACTCCGCAGGCTTCCAGTCCAAGAATCAGCAAACCGCGCATAAGCCGCACCAGCCGTAGCAGCAGTAGCCGCCTCAGCCAAACCCAACTTAAAATGCGCGTTTACAGTATCATCAGTCTCGGTCTGAAGAGCCGAGCGCCTAGTAGTAGCATTGTAAAGATTAGGAAAAGGAAAGTGAGCCGCAGTAGGAGCATCCGTTCCGATAGCAATCGGAGCACCCCCATCTAGGAAGTCCTTGTAGGCGAATGCACGCTTACAGCGCTCGGGGCCCACAAGACCAGGCCACGCCTTGAAAAGCATGGGATCGGAGTGCACAGGCTGGACCGAGGCCGTGATACCCAGCTGACCGAGTCGCTTGGCATCTTCCGAGGTTGTCAGCTCCAGGTGTTCGATTCTGTGTCTCCGGCCTGGCGTGCCGACTCTCGACAGCACGTTGATTGCTTGGTGGATGGTCTTGTCGCCTATCGCATGGATTGCGCATTGAATGCCTGCTGAGTCGGCGCGCTGGACTACTTCTTGTAGCATATCTTCTGGCCAGATTGGCTCGACGGGATCGGATTTTCCAGTGTATGGTTGGAGGAGAGCGGCAGTGCATCCGTCGACAACGCCATCGCAGATGAGCTTTATTCCGAGTACATGGAAATCGGGCTCGTTGTACTGGTTGTGTAACTCGATTGCTCGATCCACGTATTTGAAGTTGGCGGTTTGATCCGCTGAGAAGGGGACGAGCCAGTGTGCGCCAATGTGGAATGGGATGGTATGATCGCGACGGTAGAGATTCAGAATTTTCCAGGTTTTTTCGTCCATGGCCATGTCCACTAGTCCAGTATATCCGGCAGCGGTGTATGCAGCGACTGCAGTGTCCAATGCACTCAGTTTGTCTTCCGTGGAGGTGACACTTTCTAGATAAGGCCATGCAAGGTTTATAATAGCAGATTCATCAAGTAGGCCCGAAGCGCTTCCATTTTCATTGCGGTGGATGGTTCCACCGGGAAGATCGGGGGCAGTATGAGCCCCCATTTCATCAAGAGCCGCTGCACTGCACCACATAGAGTGGAGGTCGAAAGAGTCAACAAAGATGGGACGTGGGTCGATACCATCCAGCATAGTTGCTAGTGCGATTCCATTGGTAGATGATTGAATCCAGCCTCTGCATAATATGCGCGGCAGAGATGGATTGGCTTCGGCATAAGATTTGATGACTTCACGGATTTGATCAAGTGAGGTGCATGCGATGAGATCGGCTTTACGCAATGATTGCCCGTATTGAAGAATGTGTACATGGGCGTCGATGAAACCCGGAATGACAGTGCGGTCTTCCAAGTCAATGACATTTGCATTTTCTGGGATCTTTATTCCATCGAGAGAGCCGACATGGGAGATCTTATCATTTTCGATGATCATGCTCTCGGCAAAGTTGCCCTCATTACTCGAGCCTTGCGAGGGCATGAAGATGCGCCCATTCTTGAAAACAGATGTCATGATTTCCAGTGTTAAGTGATTATTGAACCCGCGCAAAGATTATGGTGATTAATGAAGTATTTATTGCTTCCTGCGGGTAAGTCGGAATGTTCTTTGGCTCTTAGACCCGGACTTCTCCAGGACTTGCCGTTTGAGAACATTGAATAGTGGGGATAGTGGGATTTGGGCTGGGCTATCTCCAATAAGGATAATGGCTATAAAGTTGTAAGATAGGCTAGAGGAGTGCTTGTAAGGACCGGCCATTAAACTGCATAGTGATTGGATGGGAAAAGGGGCGGCGGGTTTGACTAAGGCCGCTCAGTGAACTTTACGATCATAGTGTCTAGATGACCAAGTCCTTCCATCAACCAGCCAAGTGGTCGAGCAGTAACTCGACCGTCGCATCTTCCTTGGTCTAGTGGTGATGATTTCCGCTTGTCATTAAAACCGATAAGCGCGGGAGACCGGGGTTCGATTCCCCGAGGGAGAGATTTCTTTTTTGCTCCTGATCTAAATTCCTATACCCATTTCATGCATTTAAACTTGGTAAATGGCTGTTTTTTTTTATTTGAGCGATTTATCAGGCCTTAAGTTTCTCCTGTTGTTCAAATTTCTCTAGTATATCAGTAATGAAGTGAGAAATTTTGCCATCAAAAAACCTGATGTGAACATAGCTATCAAGTGGGGCCATAGTAGCCTTGGCCTGACAGTGAATGAAGATACTTTTTGGCACGGGACTCACTGCCTGTATGTTTCTCTACAAAGAAACAATACTTGTTTTATCGCTTCAAAGCCCTGGAGGATGTATACATGGAGTTTGATAGCTCATGCCGGAGTTGACACTATAACATGGTTGGAGCTGCTGGTCACGAGTTGAGATATATATAGTGCTTCTTACACATGTATGCAAGACGCATAAAATATGAGGGCTTGACGACCGTTATCTGGAATGATGCACATCATTATGAACGCCGAGAATAAAAGTACGTAGCCATAGTGGTCATATCACGCACTGCAGGTGCCCATCAAAGAGCACCCAAACGGACCCAACTTAATATGTCTCGGCATTTCTGTATGTTGTAGATTGATTCATTTTCATTAAAATAAAAGTTCTTATTATATGTATTGACAGCCTTTTACCTAACACAAATAACCTGGCCTACAGGGCTGTGTAAGTTGTAGACCCTTTTCGATACCTTGTGCTAATGACACCCCACGGATGGTGATCGACGAGATGTTTAGGCAGTGCATAAACCACGTTATAGATTCAATAATATGCTACCTCATTGAACCCTCGGGTAGCACCGACAATTCCATACACAAAACCAGGTGGGGATAACACCACTTTCCAAGCACCAGTCAAATGATGTGCAAACAAAGGCAGCAACGATCAATTCCAAGTTATCTTGCCCGCCCCCAGAAAATGATGTCATATAAATATCCAAGAAACTCCGAACCCAATCAATAATAAACAGACGTGCAAACAGGGCGTGCGTAATACAGTCTAAGTGCTTGGCAATCGGATGGAACGCCGAACCTTCAATTCACGACTACAGCGTCAAGCTCTGGAGAAACATCAGGACTTGTATGAGTTCCGAAAGCAGTAAAACAGGGGGCATCGCTTAGCTTCTGGCAGCCTTGCCCTAGATTGTGAGTGTCGGGTAATTTCGCAGCATGGTGTGGACCTAACTCCCAACATTCGATATTGTACATAGGGCGAAAGATTGCGCGATGAAAGTTCCTAGGTGCGCCTTTTCCCACTTGATCGACAACTTTTGGGGGCGACGAGCCTGCGATTGGCTGTCAGTGGTGGACCCGGGAACAAAGCGCGATGGGCTCGTTCGGGGGGCGCCGCTAGAGCTCCAGCCCTGTGATGTTTTTAGTTAGCACTGCCTTCCAGGGTTTATGACAACATATCTGGCATATTTAAGCACAAAGCCCCCATATGTAGATTTCTCTTCTTTTTTTTAACTTGCTCAATTACCCTAGTAACAACTCCTATACACCTGCATTTTGTCTTCTCCCTTATACCCGAAGTGTATACTTCCTCCAATCATCACCATGCAGTACAAGTCTTTCACAGCCCTCTTCTTCGCCAGTATGGCTATGGCCGCCCCGGCCGACACCAACTCCGATCTTGAATCCACAGAAGACAGCCTCTCGGATATCATTCCCCCCTCCATTGCCGTGGTTCTCGCAACCGCCGTCCCAACCTCATTCTGGGCCGAAGCCACCAACACCGCCGATTTCCTTTCCCAAGTCGAGCAAGGCATTGTCTCTAACTCCTGGCCAACCTGGTACAGCAGCCTTCCGGACAGTGTGAAGGAGTACGTGACCACTGCGGTTGAGGGGTACTATCCTTCCTTCGCATCGTCCATCTCCGCCGAGATCACAAGCTCCGGTGCCAGCAGCTCTAGCCCCAGCACTGCCTCTGTCACCTCCACCAGCATTTCTAGCTCTGGTGCATCTTCCTCTGACGCTTCATCCTCCGACGCTTCGTCTTCTACCGATTCGTCTTCTGCCACGGACTCATCTTCCTCCTCTACTGCCACCGGTTCGGATGCTGCTTCGTCTTCGGCTTCGGCTTCGGCATCCGGCTCTGCTTCATCAACCACTTCTGATGATGGTGCGGCCCCTACTGGTATCGCTATGAGCCTTGCTGGAGCTGCTGGTGTTCTGGGTCTTGCTCTCGCCCTGTAAGAACGGCGAACAATAGATATTTATAAATCATCTACGGTAGATCCGAGGGCTTTTTTATTATTTTTTGCATACATTTACTACGTAATGACTCTGTAGTTCTCTTATTTATAACGAATTATTGAGTGCAATGGCGAGATTATACCTTGTGTATGTACCTATACGTACCGCATTTTCCCTCGCGGGTGGGGCTTTCCTATTTGAGCTGCCGCCGCTTTTCTGAGGGTGCTCAGACTTAGGCTCACCGAGTAGATGTCAGTAGGGGCTCAGATCAGTGATAATGCTAAGTTCAGTCACACATAGAATGACTGATCATCAGTGAGTGCTCAGTGAGTGCTCATTGGATGCGCTCCGATTACTTAGTGATACTCAGTATCTAATCAATGAGTAACACTGATTGCGACGCGCAGCCCTGAACCCCTTCTTCGGCAAGCGCGCCATCTAATTGCTAGAAGGTATGGTCGTTGAGAAAATCAAGCGCCTCGAGACCCGGCTGGCAGGTGCATGTACCCGCAGCGAGGTGGTCAATTTGACCTATGCGACGGCCGCGCTGACCGTGGACATCATCTCGTCATACATTTTTGGCGGCGACATGGGTAATCTTGATCACACAGATTAGGGAGCAGATTGGCTTGAGGCATTGCGAGTAGTGGGTTGATGAGGCCCATGGGAAGGTAGTTTAGCTCGTTCATGGATCCATTGTTGAATAATCTGTCGCCGGGGGTCGTGCAGTGGATTAGTCCCGAGACAGCGAACCTCACCAAGAGACTGCAGTATCCGATTGAGATTATTCAGGTTGCCACGGAAGAGCGTCGGAAGAATGGCAATTCGAGAAAGGAGGGTTCGTTATCTGCTAGTTCACGGACAATCTTTCAAGATATTGTGAACAGTGACTTGCCATCGAGTGAGAAAACACTAGAGTGATTAAATACGGAGGCCGGACTCGCACTTGAAGCTGGAACCGAGACGACAGCCAGAGACCTAGCTGTGATTATCTATTACCTATTGCATAACAAGGATGTGTTGGACAAGCTACGCACTGAGTTGAGTACTGTCATACCGACAGCTATGCGCCTGTTGCATTGAACAAACTAGAGGCTTTGACTTATTTCGTGTGACTTTATCTTAAATACATATTTCTGCTAGAGGGCTGACATTTCACTATTCTATCAGTCGGCCGTCATCAATGAGGGTCTCAGACTCAGTCATGGTGCGTCTAGTCGCATGCCACGCATCGCAACGGAAGAGGAACTCGTCTACAAGCAATGGGTGATTCCACGGGGTGTGAGTGTAATGTACTTGTTTGATAAATCTGAACCCCTAAACAACCATCACTTAAATGTTTGAACCACACTTGAGTAAATTTGATATCGAAGACTTCCATTTGAAACGATAGATATATACAAATCAACATCAAACTCTCATTCGAAGTGATCATTCTTATTGAAAGCGACGACTCTCATTCCAAGCGACCTATTTCCAAGCAGAGATATTCTTCTTCACAAACTCCTCCCAGGTAGTGGGCTTGCCATCGACAAGGCTCAGACTAGGCTCGAGGGGCTCTCCGAGGTAGTAGCCAGGCTCCTCCACAAACAGCTGGTTGTCGAGATACTCATCGGCCATAGCAGCAGGTAAGGAGGCCTTGTATTGCTCCGGAGAGACTTGAATAAAGACGGCCTTCTTGCCAGTGACCTTGGAGAAGGTGTCTACGATCTCATCGGGAGTGTAGTACTTGGTAGCGGCCAAAATCTGCTTGTTCTTCAGCTGGTCGCGGTGCTTGAGAGCAGCTCTCACGAAGAGACCTAGGGGGTATGTGAGTTAATGTATATCAAAAATAAGGAGAGCCAGTCTTACCTGTATCCTGGGCAGCATCGAAGAGAGGGAACTTAGCCTGCTTTCCAACGGGGTAGAAGAGCTGATACAAGCCATCCTCAGCACGGACGAGCATCTGGGTGAAGTTGCTCATGTAGTAACCGGGAAGGACAAAGCTGCATCCAACACCGGAAGCACGAATGTACTTCTCGATATTGGCCTTGCTATCGAAGTGAGGAACATTGGTGAGACGGCCCTTGGTCTCCTCAGTGACATGGTGGAGAGACGAGAAGATCAGGTGGGAAACACCAACGGCCTTGGCGACATCGGTGACATTCTTGCCTTGGGAGTACTCGACGTCGGCGTTCATGGTCTCCCAGTAGTTGGTGACGAGGAAGACAATGTGGGATCCCTTCAGCGCCGCGGTGAGAGAGTCGAGAGAGTCCAGATCAGCCCGTTGGAATGTTAGTCTATACCCATGATGGATTCTATGATTCTTTCAAGAGGACGAGCAAGGAAATCAAAAATCAAAAATCAAAATACAAGCTTACCGAGACAACATCGACACCGCGCTTGACGAGGTCCTGTGCGGTTTTCTTGGTGGTGTCGCGGGTAATACCCCGGATCTTGAATTCCTTCGAGAGGTTGGGATCGGCGAGAATGGCGTCGATGACCGAGCCACCCTGGTTACCAGTGGCGCCGAAAATTGTAATGACCTTGGACATGGCGAATGATTGATAAATTTGCTTGTAAAGAGTAAATTGAATGATATGAGGCAGAGCAATGCAGTAATGACGTCTGAGTTGAAGATATATTCCAGGTTGTTGAGGAATCGAGGAAGCTTTTATAACTTCGATGTTCAGCTCTATAAATCTTAAATTTGGCCACAGGCGAATGAGCGCTCTCGGGCAAAGACAGCGTGAATAAGCTCGGCATCAGGTCGAAACCGACCACCTTAGTAAAATCCTTGGTCGGGACTCTGGACATCCGAAAATGTGGCAATGCCTTAGTAAAGTTCATTACACTTAGGTACCTAATATAGCACTATCGTAAAGCTTGTCATGTTGTCACTCGTGAAGAAGACCCACGGAAGATAAACTACGACGATTCTGCACCTTGGGATGACAAGCTGGGTGTTCCGTCATCACCCCGGGTTTGTGGTCAGTCCCGAGCCCCGAGAGGACGCTCGGACGCTCTCAATTCTTCGGGTGCCCAGAACCAACCAGCTAGGGACCTCGGTGGCGTGTAGGTTATGTTAGCTGCTAGCATATATGCCTGAGGCCACAATATCGCCACCAGATCCTTGAATTCAAGGCACCAAGGCAATAGTTAGAGTGCTAGTTATAAAAATTAGCTGAACTACAGGAGCAATAGACTAGCAGTTTGGGATTAGTCCGAATAGCTTCCCAATATATCGACCTTCAATCATTTCTGGTACGGGGGGAGACATCAACTTTTGATACTCTAGACCCACAGAAGTAAATCATTTAACACCAAATTTCGATGAACTCGACACTCAAAACGTCATATATATATATATATAGAATACAAACCCACGCATTCATCTTATTCTTTACAGTCTCTTGATGCCAGCTGTTTAACGGGGTTAACGCAATCATACAGTTAGATGGCCGAAATAAAGATACGTAACTAGCGTGATCAATTGTATCGATAAGTTACATGTACATTTCCTCAAAGCGTCTTCGTAAGCTTGAGTTGGAGGCATTTGAGGCCTAAGCTAAGCAGCTCGTATCAATGCGGATCGCCAGTGGATTTCGAACGGTTCACAGCCACGTACGCGGGGCTGGTTGCGCTTCCGAGATCGGCGCCTCGGAATCGACCATAGATGGGGAGTACAGTTGGCATTCAAAACAGTCCCGAAGGACCGGGCAACAAAAACCGACCAGTTCCAGGTGTCCATTGTATTCCACCCACATATATCACAGCCCCTAGGGATCCTTTCATTCCCTATCCTAAACTCAAACCATGATCCGGCCAGTAGATTTCTCACGGCCTCGTTATAGACCCAAATTTGTCATCACGTCCCTGAAAAGGTCCAAAGATGCAGCATCCACAGCCATCAGATCCCCAGGTAAGTCATCTAATTGGTCCATCATTGCTGAGTCCGCGAGTTCCATGTCGGTCAGGTTGGACTCAATGGGAGGAGCCAGCTCCGACCCAATTAGCTGACGAGTCCGGGTAGCAGAAGCCCGTTTCATCAGACGTTCGAGTGGTCGCATGATCAACCAATCTTTATGAGTCCGTATCTTATTCCACCGCTCCCACACCCGGTCTACAGCCGTCCACGCACGATCAGAGAACGAGGAGCCCGGGCGCACACAGAGCTCCGATAGAACAAAAGCAAATGCTTGCCATTGAACATACCCCTGGAACAGCCAGGACCATTTGGCGGTGTTCACATTTGTCTCAAGCAAATAGACGAACTCGAGGACCTCGATGGCCGTTAAGATAAGAACCTCGCATCGCTCAGGCCAGTTATTTGCTTCAAAGCCTTGCGCGGTTAAAAGTGAGAAATGGGAAACCAGCCATAGCCGTGCAAGTGCAACTCGTGCAATTGTTGCTACGACCCAATGGATAGGGATGCTGAGGTCACAAAATTGGAGATATCGTTCCTCAAGGAGCCGCTTAGACTTCTCTATTGCGAGATTGCGGTTCTTAAACAAGATATTCGGGCCATTAGGCCCTGGGCATGTCATTTGCATAGATTTGCGGCGGGAGATTAGGATCTCGCAGCGGACCAGGGTCAGTGTCATCTGCGTAAAGCCGATGCGTTCTGGCGGAGTTTCCACCGAATGCGGAGACAGGTCGTTGTCGTTTATATTTAACGGCAATCGCGTATCATAGTCCCCTTCCCGAATCTGGGGACTCGTTGCTTCGAGCTCGCATGTTTGAACATCCAATAGATAAATGTACCACCAGACTCGGCGCCGCATTTCGGTTTCGTAGGGACTGAGGCCAAAGTGGGTGCCGTCGCGATGTAGCCCTAGACCAAGCCCAAGCCGGGTAACCACGGCTATCATGGTCCACACGAATTGAGTGTCTTCTGGATTACAAGCACAGGTCAAGAAGAGGACGGCTGCTTGCAACACAAGAAGTTTGTGGGTGTGGAAGAAGCCTGCACGTGCTAGTGCTTGCTCAACGGCGAAGCGGTATCGCTTGACCACAATAGCGTGATCCTCCCCTAACTGGATGAGGCATTCTTCTGGTGTCATGCTCGAAACTGCAGCGAAGTACACAGAAAAAATCAATGCCTCTGAGCTCCTATCAAGCTCCTCCGGATTTTCCCATGATGCTTGGATAAGACTCCTTAACGCTGGCTTGTGAATAATCATGATTATGGGTGCTATGTTCTCTTCGAAGACATTCAAAAGTAATTGGCTTAGGGTGGGTGATGGACGGTATTCGTGTAACGAAGAAACCGAAGAACGGTAACCGAATATGAAAGGGCTATGTGTTTCCGAGTATGCCGCAGTAGAGCCTGGAGATGAAGGATATTCTTCCTCGGACGATGGTGTCGGCGATGATGGAGCCTTGAAAGCATCACGAAGTTCCTTGATCTTTAGAGACCATCACAAAAGGGATTCAGCAAGCTGTTTGTAAAGCCTCAATCGGGTTAATACGTAGGGGGAGAGGGGCACAATTTACCTGATCTCCCAGATCTGTCAGAACCCGATGGTTCACATACCGGCTTGTCCCACTACTTCTGTTGATGACCAACCGTCCAAATTGGTGTCCCAGTGTGCTTTCTGACGTGTCAGGATCTGGCTCTAGTATAATCTGACCACCATGAATCCCAGTTCCCTCCTCTTTACCCTCCTCTTCAGCCTCCGCTTCTACACTTGCAGGGGTCTTCGATGGCCATGGAGCTACAGTACTGCTGCTCTCCGGGCTCTCTTCAATATCCTGATCTTCCAGGCTGCCCACAGGGACATCAGCCGCAATCTTCTGCGCGCCGAGCTTCTGGACTTCCCGCTCCAATAAGCTTAATCGAGAGATCAACTCAGCCTTGGATGATTTCGTTGGCCTAGTCCGGGCTTTCCGCCCAGGTGGTGGAAAAGTACACTCAAATCCGAGCCTCACGCAGTTATCGCACGGAGAATTCTTGTTGCATCTGACCTTCCTACGATTGCAGGCATTGCAACTGCGATGGAGTAAGGTCGATACTCCTTCGCGAGGAAGGTTGCAATTCACAGGATTAGCTGGTTGAACCATTTGGTAAGAATCATGATTTGAACCTTGGAATTCAGGAGAATTGAAGATGTTCTGAAATGCCAAGATATAATTCTTGCAATAATTTGTTTCATGACGTTCGTGAACGGCTTTCGAAGGTTGTGCCCCCCGGCTTTTGATTATGTAATTATTCAGGGAGCCCCCCGGGGCCACAGGGTTGGAGCCGGGGGACTTTGCCTCCGACTCCCTCAATAGGCTAGTTATGTAGATATCACCTATAATCAAATTGATATACCGATTACTACAAAAGAAATAGCATAGACAAAATCCAAAATTTGGTATTAGACAAACGAATGCCCTAAAATTTATTACCCCGTTCATATATCCCCGGGTATACACAACCAAGCTTGATCCATTTGATCCCATGTTCTTCCTTGCACTCTCTAATATATCCAAAGCAACAAACGGTAATAAAAGCGTTTTTTGATATCTGTCCAAGGTGCTCTATACCAATAATTGTGAGGTAAGTAAGTAAATAAGAGGATGCGGTGATAAATGAAAGGAGAATGAACAAGCATACTCTCTAGGTGCAATACTCGCCAAGGACTGGGACTCCACGAGTCGCAAATTCATAGATGAAAAAGGAGAAGTTGAATAGTCTCCAGGCTCATCCTCCAGTTGCCAACGCAAATCTAGTACACCACAAAGTATAAGCACCGTAATTAACGTTTGTTGCGAGCGAGAACAGAACAGTCCGCTTCCATACGGCTTTCGTTTGTTGTTCGGGTCTTTCTTGAAGCGGCGACGCTGGAGTTCTGATATAAATTTCGGCAAGATGCTGACAATGTACGCGTAAACGCCGATAGCTACAAAAGCCATGGATTGGATACGAAGCGAACCGTCGGAGGAAGGCGATTGGAGGTGAGGGACCAGACGGAAAGAAGGATGTTGGTCAAGTTAAAGACGGTGTTAAAGAACCATATATAGAAGCCTTGTCCACTCGAAGGTTCTTGCTCTGAGATGAAGGCTATATGAATTGCTTGCTTAAGACCACTGCCGAGGGCCATGACAACAAGCAGCTGGAGTAAGGGCTCAGCCGCCACTGGAGGCATGCAGAACCTGTAGAGACGTTCCATCAAGCAGTTAGACTAACTGGGATGCCCAATCACGATAGAGAAATGCATAGTGCCAAACTGCATCTGTCAAACGAAGCCCAACAAAGATTGACTTGCCGAGAGGAGAGGGAGCTTTGACACGCGACAGGTTGCCCTTTAGCTTATTGTCTGCCATTTTGAAATGGAAAGAGACTTGGATATCGCTTGGCTCATGAATTTTGACATGGATATATATCTAAACGAAAAGTAAAAAATATAAATGGTTTCTAGAGGAGTGTGGTGCTCGGCATAGAACAGAATCCCGAAGTGCCGCGGCTGACAAAATACGGAGGTCACATCAAACTTTTCACTAGATAAAGAGACCGGGGAGGAGAGGTAGAACTACTATTGGCAGCTTGAGAATTCTTTTGGAAGTCTGCCGGAATATATTATGTTTAGCTGGAGTGAAATTCGAGAGAAAGCGTTGTATGATATCGCCTAGAACCAATATACGCCATCCTTTCCCATCTTCTTATCTTCTTCCAAATCTTGTAAGCACTTGACTATCTTCTTTGCAAGCTGCTCGCCATACTCAATCCCAGCTTTGGGCCTAGGTTGCCTTGGGTCGATCTCCTTGCTTATGTCGTGACGCAGCCACGGTATACTGCTTTTCCCTTCGCCAGTATTTCGTAGCTGTTCGAAGTCTGCATCGTTGTATCCACCTCCAACGACGACTGCTGCGACCTTTTTCCCGTACTCCTGAGTTCCAAGGTTTGCCCACTCCTTGGAAGGAGGATCGAGTCCTTCCAAAAGGGATGGAATGTCCCTCATCCCAGCTTCCAAAGATTGAATGATATGAAGCGCTTCAATTTGGTCAGATATTTGCAGTAATCAAATCAAAACCATCTGGAGTCAATAGCTCACCCTCATATGTTGGTCTGATGCCTTCCTTCACACCAACAGCGACGTGCGCAGACTTGCCGCACACTATAATGGGGATAGGCTTCATGATATTTTTGATCGGAAGTGACATTGAAAATTTCCTTTAGGTTTCCTTATGATTGTAGAATGATACAAGATAGAACGGGCAGATTTTGTCAATAGTGGTGGTAAAGGTCTTGGTGGACCCTCCTAAATATATCGGTCTTAAAGGCAATGCCGAGCCCCGACTAGATGTGACGGTGGCCTCGTAATATAATTACCAGAGTTACAGACCTTCGCCGCCAAAATTACTGCCAGAATTACGAGGGCCGGTATGGGCCGATCACGTAGCATGTACCGAGCACCGCCCCATCACAGTGTGAACGAAAAGCTAGCTTCTCATAGATAATAAATGAGGACAAATATCCCCACTGGAATAGTTCCTCTAGCATCTGTATCCCTTCAAAGACGATTCTTATCAGTGCTGGAATGCAAATCATATTTGGAACATCTGACATTTGACAATAATACAATAATACAATCCATTTACATCGGCATTCTCGTCATTTCCTCCTTTGACCAGTACTTCCGAGTCTGCTCAGCTCCCAGTTCCCTGACTTCGTCGTCCAAATGGTCCCAGAGTGTCGTTCCGAACGAGTCTAAGATGTCTTTAATCTCATCCCATCGTATATCAGCATTCCCTCGTAGACAATTGCGAACATGCGACTCGAATCTTTCGAGTCCTTTATGAATCACTTTATGCTGCTTAATCAACTCGTCCTTGTTGGCAAAAGCAGGCATACGCCGAGCGAGGTACGGAAAGACGCGGATCTGCAAAATCGTTACTCAACTGAGCCAAGTATAATCAAGTGGGACTTGGTTCTATGAGGACCTACCTCTTCAATCTCGTGGTGTGTTTCGAGATTTTCACAAAATTCCAAACACATGTTAAGATAGCTCTTGATAGACATACCGGCGGGGCGTCGTGATGATTCTGCCACGTCGTAGATTATGTTCCATCGCACTCGAAACCATTGATGCTGTGGAGTTAATTAGCGCAAACCATATTAAAGTATAAACGCCGTAGACAGGGTACGCACCAATCCCTGCATCTTATCTGCCATGCGGTTGTATAGCTTAAATTCCTGGTTACTTAGAGGCGGAAGAAATGAGGAGGAGTGATTGGCCATTGTGAAGTGCGAGCGTTGGTAGATCGTCGGGATAATCCCTGTCGATACTCTTGTATGCCTATTTTGTAACGATGTAATACAAGGTCTTTGAATCCAGGTCCTGGGGGCTTGATATAGGAACCGAGAGTGAGATTGGTAAATCGGTAATTGCATAAAGGCGATAGGCTGAGTTGATATAATCAGATTTTACATCAATTTCCTTTTTCCATCTTCTAAGAGATTTCCTATTTATGCGGGTGACCACTCCGGGTTCTCGGGGTTCATCTCGATCCCGAACCACCGCCATGACTAAGTCAGCAGCGAGCCCCTTTGAAGTTGATGAGAATTCAACGGCAAACTTGTTTTGCGTGGCAATCGAGTAGTTTAGAATTTTATTGAGATTAAAAAGGGCCTCGGTCCTTGAAATGTTTCCAATTATTCCCACGAATAGCTCTGTTTTTTACACTTGACCATCATTTCACATATATCTTAACTTATCGCTGAAGCCAACCAACATGACTTCACCCTTTGTCGCCGTCGCCGGTGCTGCCGGTGGTTTAGGCCAGCTTGTCACAATGGCACTGATCAAAAGAGGCGTGGCTGTGAAGGCTCTCGTCCGGCCCAACACCGATCCCTCTCGCACCCAAAAGCTCCGCGACGCTGGCGTAACTATCGCTACAGTGGATCTATCCGCGGTCCCAGCTCTCACTCGCGAACTCGATGGAGCGATGTGTGTCGTGTCTACACTCCAGGGGTTGAAGGATGTCATGCACGGCGTTCAGAGCAAACTTCTAGAGGCCTCTGTAGCCGCCAAGGTGCCTAGATTCATCCCTTCAGACTTCTCCTTGGACTTCACCAAGACAAAACCTGGATCCAACCGCAACCTTGATCTGCGTCGCGAGTTCCATGCCCAGTTGAGGAAGTCAGGTATCGAATGGACAAGTATCCTCAACGGCGGCTTCATGGATCTCATGGTCGGCAACTCGCCAATGATAAATCACAAGAGCCGCAAGGTCGCCTATATCGGGAAAACCACACAATTACTCGATTTCACCACCATGGTGGACACGGCTGCGTACACGGCTGCTGTGGCTGCAGACCCCAACCACACGCCTAATTTCCTCCGCATTGCTAGTGATACCGTCACTGTGAAGGATATCGCCCAGGCACAGAGCAACGTCGAAGGTGTGCCATACAAGCCCGGGTGGATGGGCACTGTGGGATTCATGGAGTTCATGATCCGGGTTATGCGTCTGTTTGGGGGTGAGAATGATGTGTTCCCTGCTTGGCAGGGCATGCAGTACATGGCGAACATGTTTTCTGGGGCCGGAAAACTCGACCCGCTCGATAATGACCGATATCCCGACGTGACTTGGACTAAGGTCGAGGATTTCTTCCGAGAGCACAAGAGCAAGGCATGAGTTTCCGTCAACTTGTTGGGGAGGCAATTGGAACATGTCTATCTGTTGGACATCTGTCCTACTAGAGACGGCACTCTGTTAATTGCGGGTGATACTGTGGCCGGCGCCGGCTTGTGTTAGTGACATGTCACCCGGGTTTCTCACTACTTTAAACATAATATGTTTTTGTATTTTAATTTTAATTTTTATATTTGAAATTCTAGTTTGGTACAGAATATATCAAGCTCTAGCTGTATAAGCTTTCCATTGATTGCACTATGTAAAGATCACTCCCAATCAAGAACAACCGTCCTATTCAATCTTCGGTCTCTTACCAAGTCTCTACATACGGTCGGAGATCAATTTCGTGAGTAAACGAAGTCCTAGGCTGGGAGTGCAAAAACCAGTAAGACTCTGCAATCTGTGATTGTTGATTAGTGGGAGGATTGGCTGCAGTGAGATCTAATTTCACTTACCCCCTCAGGGTCAATTTTTCCATCTGGAACATTATCAAGATAGCCCTTAGTCTTCTCAGTGTTAATGATGCCATCAATGATCGCATGTGAGACATGGACACCCTTCGGGCCGAATTCACGCGCGAGAGATTGGGACATAGCACGGATTCCAAACTTGCTCATAGCAAACCCGGAAAGCCCAGAGCCACCTTTCAATGCAGCCGTTGCACCTATTAGAATCAGTAAGTAAATGTTGTATTAAACCAATTAGGAAAAGTATCCGGTACCGGTGAAAATGAGAGTGGGTGGAGACTGTCCCATTTCGGGATTGAGCATTAGGGGCAGTGTAGCCTGAGCGAAGTTAAAAGCACCCTTGACGGATGGCTCAAGGCTCCCGAGGAATTCTTCCTGGCTTTGTTCTAGAAAGGGCTTTCTCGTGAACTTGCTCGCCACGTTGTAAATAGCGGCGGCTATTGTCACATCAGAACCAAACTTGGCCTTGACTTGGTTCATTGTCGAAGTCATGCTTGCAGAGTCGCTGACATCCGTGGGGACACCAATGGCAGAGCCACCGATTTGCGTGATTTGAGCAATTAAAGGGTCAAGGGATGATTGCGATCGAGCAAGAAGTACCACTGGGTAGGCCTTGGCAAACCGGCGGGCAATGGCGCTGCCAGTTCCTGGCCCTGCACCGGCAATGATTGCAATTGATCTTGGCATTCTGGAACACGTGTCAAAAGTAAATAGAAATTGAATTCTTTGGGGGCAGCGAAGTCTCTTTATATAGGGAGGCTTTCCGGCCAAATGACATCATCACTACAGTTATCTATGTGGCCAATACACATTAAAAAGGAGCTCAGCAATACGTGGATAATGTGTGCTGCCACTATTTAATCTGACTATTTTCGAAGGTTATTTTTTTCCCCGGTTGCCATTTAGGTCTATGTGTGTGATAAACTCAATTGTACAATGTAGCGTGCATTATGCAGCCCCCATCACTATGCTGATACGTTCGAACCAACACCCCAGGCTGCAGTTGAGAGAGACTCTAGTGAATGGTGTTTGAAGAACTCGTCGAAGGTCAGTCGTGGGATTACGCCATATTTCGAAGCATCGACATCGGGAGTGAGATAAGTCTGTCCGTTGGTGCAGTAGAACTTGTAGAACCTAGAAAATCCCAGACATGTTAGAATCTCTCAGATTTGAATTCACAGGTTTGAAAAACTTACAAAGGAATCCAAGCCATAAAGTTGCTTGGGTCATTGTCTCTAACTTGTTGCATATATGTGTAGAGTTCTTCCAGAGATCCAAGTCTGTTCAACTGTGGCTTGACCTTGTACTGGTTTTCGAATGTGGCAGCGATTTCTAAAATGCTCTTGCGATCACCGAGGACTATAAAAGTCAGTATCTCCTTCCAAATATATGAATTTAGAAGGAATGACTCACATCTCTGCACACCAACCGCAGTAGGATCTTGGGCGACAGCTGCGACAAACTGGGCCGCATTGTCGTAGCTTGTTGACTCCCACTTTTCCTCACCAGAGCCCCAGTATGAGAAGGAGGATTCCTTCGCATTCCAGGAGTTGAAGAAAGTGGTGAAGAAAGTTTCCATGAAAATGCCAATCAAGACATGGACTCTTTGGACGTTTTTGCTCTTCAGATATTCGTGAACGTGCTTCATGGGGTCCTTCGCGGGAAGCTGCCCAAGCTCTAGCTTCGTGAAGTCTAGGCTGTAGTCGCTTGCCACATAACGACCGACTCCCTCGGACTCGCAAGCATCGATCAACGACATTTGACCGTTGATCATAAGGTTGTGGTCACCGAGATAACAGCAAACTACCACATCGTTCCCTTTGGCAAAAGTTTACAAGGCCTTTTTGTCATCTGATTGGCCTTGGGTAATGCTAATTCTGGGGGATGCAAGGAGGGCAGCGGGAAGTTTACTTGGGTCGCGACAATAACCCTTGATAGTCACGTTGGGGTTCTTCAAAAGGTGACCAACAACGCAACGGGCAAATTTGCCTGTGATACCGGCAATACCAACCGTGATTGAAGTCATATTGAAGATCTTGTAGAATTTAGGTTAACATGTCCGAGTAATGTCCTCTTGTTTATTTAAATATAGACATACTACGATGCGATATAGCACTAGTCGGAGAGTCGGAGCGCCGACTTGCGCTGGAGCCCCGCCCCGCTGACAGATCGGTCCCGTCGGGGCTGTAGCCAATGCCGATATCACCAGTGACCCCCTCGATGCCGACGGTCCCACTTTTGCTTGTTGTAGTGCGCTAGGATGGAACTATCAAAATGCCTCATCTCTGATGAGGCTGCTAGTTTCTCACTTGAGTCAAGGTCTACTACATGGTTGACTATGTACTACATGCGTTTACAACATGTGACTACAGTGGAGAACAGTCAATGCCGAATTCTAATTGATGCACTAGTATTAGTATCTACCCTTGGTACCTCGCAGGAAGTCATATATGTACTCCTTTGCACATAAGACATTGGCAAGAGAAAAAGAAAAATTTCATTACATTCGACCATCGCAGGATGTTTCGGTAAAGGATGTAGGGGCCGGTTCTCTAGCAATAATGTATCAAAGAAAAACCAATCCATGTATTATGTGACAAAAACTCCAATAATCAATCAAATACAAATTGTTCACTCTCAGATCTTCCCATTCTTCGCCAACTCCCGCAGAACAGTAATCGTCCCCTCCACAGCCATCCGGCTCATCTTCTTCTCCTTCTCTAAAAACGCCGCAAGTTCCTCCTTGGAGGCGCCAGGATGCCTCCATTCAAAGGTGTAGGTCATGTAGAGCTCCCCGTCAGCGTCCTCGCTAACCACATTGACAATGGTGCTGCCATCAGGCTGGATAAATACGGCCCTGGAAGGCTTGTATGCGGTAACGGTTTCCTGGACTTTGCGCTGATTTTCGACGAAAACGACCTCGCGAACAGTGACTTCGTTCCCTGTGGTTGGATCTATCGAGTCGGAGATCACAGTGGTTGATTGAATGGCTCTCGGGACGAAGGTTTCCGCAGATCGAACTTTTAGGCGAAGGCCCGCCCAAATTTGATCTTGATGGAGCTTTGGGCTCGCACCAGCGGGGTTGATGGGGGCTGTGAAGGCGATGTTATTTGCAGACATGATGATGTAGTCAATTTATGAAGTAGATGGGGAAAATGTGTTATTTTGGATACTTGAAAGACGATATATATATATATATAGAGAGAGAGATAGAGGTGAAAATTTTTCTAAGGCGTTGCCAGGGTCGAATCACTTGGAACCTTAGGTTGTATCGCATAGTCATCATAGACGGGACCCGACGGATGGACCGAACAGCGAAGAATGACACAGCTCGGTTCTGAACATAAATCCGCGAATAAGGTTTCGGGGATCCACTGGTAAGCATTTGGCCAATCAAAGTTGAAACTGCTTGATAGTACCACGGTTGAACCTTAGCTAGAGTCACCCAAGGTGCTTGTCAGCTTCGGTCTGTTGTATAATCCAACCCCGAGGGCGAGACCGAAGTATAGTATATAGAATGCGGGTTAAGAATAAATTATCCACATTGGCTTGCTGAAATTTCCAAAACTCATCAACTATCAACCTACTACATCTACACCTATATCTACACAATTGCTACCAATTATCCTCCCTTACCAAACATGCAGTCCATCATCCTCTACGGCCACCACGCAGGCCCCAACCCTAAAAAGGTGGTGATGGTCCTCGAAGAACTCAAAATCCCATACGAAATTAAGCTGCTCGAATTCCCGGAGATGAAACAGCCCGCCTACGAAAGTATCAACCCCAACGGACGAGTCCCCGCGATTGAAGATCCTAACACAGGAATCACTCTCTGGGAATCTGGAGCAATCATCGAATACCTGGTCGAAAAATACGACAACAACAAAGTGATCAGCTTCCAAGCCAATACTCCAGAGTTCTACCATGCCAAACAATGGCTCCATTTCCAGGTGTCGGGACAGGGCCCATATTTCGGCCAGGCTGTGTGGTTCAAGATCCATCATCAAGAACAGCTGCAGTCTGCCGTTGATCGGTACATCATTGAGATTCGCCGTATTTCAGGTGTGCTGAACGGAGTCTTGCAGGACCGCAAGTACCTGGTGGGTGACAAGTGCAGTTATGCGGATCTTGTTTTTGTTTCCTGGTTCGAAGTTGTGCCTTGGGCAGCAGGCGATAGGGTTGACTTGGAGAAAGAATTTTCGAATGTTCATGCGTGGCTGAACAGGTTGAAGTCGCGGCCTTCGGTGATCACTGGGCTGGGTGTTAAGTCTGAGGCACCCAAGAAGCTGTGATGGGCCATTTATGTATATACGAGTTGTCTTTTTTCACAATAGCGAGCTTGCGAATCATGTAAGCAATCTTCTCTGCCCAGGATGTCACGGAATATGGTTGGATCTGATGGATAGTAAAAATATGCTTGAATTCATGAGCTTCGTAATAATATGATATCGTTAAAATAAGAGATAAAAATCGTTAAAATAGTGGTAATGACTGTCCATGATGCAGATCCGCTTCGTTTCCTCCTAGATATCGCATGAAAATCCTCCTGTCCCAACCAATCCTCCCAGTAAATTATCATGCCGTATGGCCCAATTCCTCCCAATGTCCCTCCATCTCATAACCAGGTATCCATCCTTCTTGCTCCAATCCATTGAGTGATCATTCTGTCTCGATCCGAGCAAGACTATGCTGGCTAAAAACAATTGTTAGTGCAGTTTCATAGTAAGATCGGAGTAATTGGCTCGGTACCATAGTCTTCTGGCGCTTAGCCTGTTCGTGATGTTTCAAAATCGACCAAGTACCTTTGATCGCGAATTTCTTGAAGAGACCAGCCGCAGACCGGAACAAACCGAACTTCTCGGAGTATTCTTCTTCGATTTCGGCGCAAGTAGATCCTTTGCTCACCAGACACCGCACAAATTCTGGCCCCTCAGCCTCCTCCAATTGAGAGTATCTCACGCAGGTCCGTGGCTTGATCTCACATTCGCTGGGAGGGGTCTCAGTCTGGGGTCTCTTTGAACCATGGGTTCTCATTCCATGGCCTTCTGTGGTGGTATCGGTCGAAGGGGATGCCTCATCATGAGGCTCCTCATCACCGCGTTTCTCGTCATCAGATTCCTCCTCATCAGATTCCTCATCGTAGGGTTCCACACCATAAGGTCCCTCATCAGAGGATGCCGGCTCAACTTTGACCTCATGGGAGGTGTCGGTGTCAGACGATTGAGCATAAAAGTCTTCACTAACAGGTGTCTCGATGTTCATCAACCACGGGTAAATTGAGCGTGAAGTGACACCAGAAGTGAGGCCAGATGGCCGGGGATTGTCGTTGGCATGGGAATTTTCTTGGATATTGCCATTGGCATCCACAGTTCCGACCATGTGGTTGTTCATGGCGGAAGGAATGTTGTTGTCAACCAACCCGGCATTGGCATTGTGGCTGCTCGCTTGAGAATTGCCCAGAAAGAGGCGGTATGTAACGAACCCAGTATGAGCATTGTCGTCGTTCACTGGATTACCGGGATTTCCTCGGACAACATCAATTGAGGCGTCATCATCACTTGTAATGCGCGTGTTTCTTGGACGATTCTCAGATGAAGAGGAATGGTAATCTGTGGTGCTCTCTGAACCAGTAGAGTTGGATGCAAGAGCGTGAGCTGATGGGACATGATCCTCATCGCTGGTTGAATCACCCAACAAACCCCATTCGGATGCTTGCACATTGATGTTGTCTTGAGTGTGTTCATCCCTGCCGCCTTCTGCGTCGGAAATGATGACCACCGATTTAGCGGAATTCGGACGTTGAGCGGAATTTGGGTTAGGCGGTTCAGTTTGATTTGGTCCAGTGTAGACGGGGGTTGTATGGTAGACAGACGCCTGAATAGGATGGGGTCCATCCAACGCGCGTATAGATGCCCCAATTGCGACAGAGACTGGTGGGATGACATATTAGTTTTGAAACAAAACAGCTTATAGAAATGGGGCCAACTTACACTGGAAGAGATTATTGTATGTCTCACGTAGGTAGGAGCGTAGCAAGAACCGGACTCGAGCTTCCTTCTGCCCGTCCGACAAGTTCCGGAATGGCTGCAAAAGTTGTTGCGGGATATCAGAGAGAATGGCAATGTAGTTCGCCTCGGAGACCTCGATCAAAGTTCCCCAGACGCGGCACCAGTACATGCCACTTTCTTGCCGGTCGAAATCATCAGCCGTAAGCGATTGAAGAAGAACGTCGGTCCAGACAATGGGTCTATAGGCGTTGTATTCAACCATTCGTGGGGGTGCCTGGCCAAAGATTCTAGCAGCTGTCTTTTCTACTTCGTTGTAGAAAATCAAGTTGCCAATTTGAGGTGCCAGATAGCCACCATTAGCAATCACCTGGGAATATGCGACATACTTCGAGTAGGCCTGACCAATGTCATGTTGCAGTGCAGTATATGGAGCGAGAGGCATACTGGTCCCACCCTGCGCAACGCCGGGGGCCCTTGCCGGATCCGGTTCTTGGGTTGGAGGATCGCGGTCGCTCATAGCGCTTCGCACAGGCGCTTGGAGTATAAAACGAATAAAGATTCAAATGCAGGGAGAAATGTGCTGAATGGCGACTGCGTGAGAAGATTTCAAGTGAGACTAGAGAGAAACTACATCTCGAGGACCCAAGGAGGGTAAACGGTTTTTGAACGCGCGGGCTACCCAACCAAAACACATCATCTGCCAATAGTGAGCTGCAAGAGCTTCTTATCATATGGATTTCTAGCGCAGCACTTTACTTCCACGGATCTTCTCTCTGGGTAGACACTGCTCAATTGTAGGCCCTAAGGTCCCCAGAAAGAGCGTGGCGAATGGAGTCAAAAATAGGCTAGGAGGAGGAGGAGGAGGAGGAGGTTGAACGATCAAAAGCTAGTAGAACAATTATGAGTGAGAGAGCCGCTATAGTTCGTGATGGAGGACTCCGCAATGGGTGCGTCCGTACCGAGAGAGGGTCGCTATAGTTCGTGTGAAGGGCGTTGGTGATGGGAGGAGCGTTCGCAGCAAGAGAGAGAGAGAGCCACCACCGTCTGCGACGAGGAAGTTTTGCAGCGCGAGAAACATCGGAAATGCACAGTATCCTGAGAGATTAAATCATGAAAGCTCATTTACTAGATCACCTAGTTGTACATTGAATGTCCCCTCTATTATCAACAAACTATGTATAGATGTATAGATGTTGAAAATGTCGTATATATGAAGGGAGCGCCAGTGAGATGACGGAAGCCGGGTTCGTGTTGGGCAAGCGGCGTTGGAGGAGTTCAGGGGGCATTCGGAGGTATGGACGGGTTTCCGTGAGTGGCAGGGAGGGAATTAATTTAAGTCTGCGTTACCGGGGTTAGCTGAAATTTGCGTTTGCATTACTACTGTAGGCGACGGCGCAGAAGGGAGGCCGCATATAGGGGTGGAATATTGAGGTGTATTGGTCAGGCGAAGAAGCGGATTCCTAACGTTTACATCAAATGGAGAGGGGCTACGGTACGTATTAATGTGAATTATATAGTTCGGAAGAAGAGGTACTAGCAGCGAGCATTACCGTCACAAGAAGTAAGCATGCAAGTTCTGCGAGTGACTCACGAGAAACATCCACGCGTAGAAGTGTGGGGGCTTTAAGATCGTATGCTATGAAAACTACGTGGGTAGGTGGTCTGACTAGCTAGCGCGTCGATAGGCGGGACGAAAAAGTAAAACGAGACGAGAGAGACGAGAGAGACGAGACACCAGTGAGCAGGACAACATGGAATTTCAATATTAACGGTATGAATCCCACAGAGGTGTCTAGATGAATTCACGTAAAGACCCAAGTTGAACAGAGCTCCAAGTGCTCATAACCCATATGTCTGCAGAGCGAGAGACGTCAAAATGTTTAGGCCGTTAAAGAATTTAAATCCATTACGGATACATTTTCCCTACTACTTGAGTAGCGAGGAAAGAATAAACAAATAATGGGTACACTTAAGTGGTAGCAGTATGATTAAAAAATAAGTAGCGGATGGACATATGAAGATAAGGGTTGATTGGTTGCACGAGAAATCCGCAAACTGCAAATAGAGGAGAAGCTTCCAGCTAAACGAGAGTGCTCTGAGAACAGAAATTAGTACAACCCCCGTGGTTCTGTCAACCCATGAGACATACCGTGAGCAAACCTCTTGAGCCCTAGAAATCCGATCAAAATGATGTCAGTTGAAAGACGATATACAACAACCGATGAGATCCAGACCCACCTATTATCAGCACAAGTTTGGAAGACCACTCTTGATTGGGGGTGATCCAGCCGTCTTGGAGGGCCAATCCAGTTCATACATAACAGTTGCGCCATCAGCCTGCTGGGAGGACCGGAACAAAGGGTATGGGGATGCATAGGGTGGTGCGGCGGCAAAACCAGGATGGGGGACAGGTGCTGCTGTCTTTGGCCGGCTCGTTGGGAACACCCGAATCGGCTAGGAGGAATTGTCATTCAAGAAGGCCAAATGAAGATGTAGCGGGAGTTTTACTTTCAATACCACGATTTTGCTTGGGGTATCTTCTTTATCGACCCCTTTCTCTTTTTTAATGTCCCTTCCCTCCATCCGGTCGACCCAAAGTCTGATTGTGAGCCAGCGATGGAAGACACCAAACTTCTTGACGTAATCCTTCTCAATCTCGCTTGGGAGTTTTCCTGCATCTACTTGGCTCTTGAACCAGGCTGGTGCGTGCTTTCTCTCATAGTCAGTGAAGTTATTCCGTGTTCGCTTTTGTCCGTTGCGTCGCGTTCCTGCAGTGGAAGATGTGGGCTGTGGTTTGATTGGCGTATCAACCTTTTCTTTCCACATTGGCAGCTCTTCACCAAGGCCGATGGTCTCGATATTCATCGGGGATGGGGCATCCTCGACCTTTGGCTTTTTCGCAGGCGGTCGCATCAGGTCCTTGTTGCCGGGGAGCTGGTGTTTCGCCGACCCGTATCCTTGGGACTGTTTGTAGTGCTGTGTCTCAGCCTGGCTTTGTGCGACCTCGGGCTTCCTGTTGCCGAGAAGCCCAGACACCGAACCTCCCATTTCATGATTATATGCTTTCTGGTTGGTTTCGGCGACAAGGTTTAAGTGCTCTTGTTGGTCTGTGTTGTCAACCACATCATCATCACGGTCAAAAGATATTGGCCTTGAGACATCACCAGGTGTGGTGAAAGGGATGTCAGATCCACTTGAAACACCTGAGCTTTCGGATGAGCTGCGCGCACGGGTATCATGCGCCTCAACAGAGATCGTGGGACGATACGACTTGTTTGGGGTAGGGTACTGCGAACCGGGGGTTTGCGGCGTACGAGACCTTTTCACGGGGTCTCGAATACCTTGAAGCTTGAATCGGCGTTTCTTCAGTGCCAGCTGAAGTCGTTTCAGTTTCTCCACGTCTGGTTTCATTAGTATCTCACACGACCTGCGTGTGTAAGAAGGTTTGGGAGGTACGGACATTTGATCTTTGTGTCAAGCTCATCCAAGACGTCTGCCTCTATTGCCAGCGTGACTTCCGACTCTCTTTCGGCGTCGGCGGGACTTGGCCACAGGTAGGAGTTTGCTGGGAGGAAGCATCGGTTGAGCAGGATGCTTTTGTGAAGGGACTCATCAATCTGAACGAGGTTCCCTTGGTCGTAACAGTGGTAGGAGCCGTCAGTTTGTTTTTCGAAACTGCCGTGTCGGAAAATGTTGACCCAGCTAATCGAGGGATTTTTCTCCGAGTCAGATAAAGATGGAGGAGGAATGCCCAATGTTTCCCTTAGACGCGTCTCGATCCTGTAACTTTCGAGTGGTTCGTCGGAGAAGTATTGGGTGAAAGTTTCATCGTTGTCAAGGACAGCCTGATAAGACTGCATTAATGCGATACCATCCTGTGGCAGGGACTCAAATCTTTGCAGCTGGGACCGTACACCCTCTCGATATGTCCCCCATTTGATCGGATGGTTAGGATAACCACGATCCATTCTCACGTAGTGTTCTGTGGTTAGCGTTAGTATTTAGTTAAGCATTAGATTTGGCTAGCCGCATCTCACCTAAGGCAGAGTAAACACCTGGGCACCGTCACTTGTGCAGGCCTCTGGATAATCAAGAGTGAAGTGAAAAGTGAAAAGTTTGGAATTTCGAGCGAGACGAGCAGAATAAATGAGCGGAATAGAAATTATTTCTCCTCGACCTTGTCGAACCCCCCTGTCGCAGAATGTGCTCAGGTGTGCTTTGATGAATCGTAGTGGCTTGGGAAGGCAATCACAGACGGGATGAATACCAACACCCAACACCAACACCAACAACAACAACACTGTATTTTTTCAACAATTAACACTTCACACTCTTCACGTAAGCTAATCCAAGTCACAAATGAATTTATATTGTAAATGCAAAATGGCTTTCAACTAAGCCTAGATATTAGAATCAAATAGTATTCTAAATTGATGAGGGAAATTTTTGCGACACACTTTCCTGGTCGCAACTATTAATTGAGACCAACAAGCGAGGTCCACACTTTATTGTTTGGGGAACTAGGCGTCTAAGTCCGCTGCAGTCCTCAATCACACTTTTTGACCTGGTCGTTCGTGGGGGGTCATTCAACCACTAAAGGAAATGCTATAGACGCCAAC
This sequence comes from Penicillium expansum, assembly GCF_000769745.1. NCBI lineage: Eukaryota > Fungi > Ascomycota > Eurotiomycetes > Eurotiales > Aspergillaceae > Penicillium > Penicillium expansum. The sequence goes on from NW_015971172.1 coordinate 453,013, forward strand.
GGTCATGAGTGAGCTTTTACTTTCCCGTGTTGCATGTTGGGACTAGATTACTCGCCGACCTGCGCTCGAGTCTACAATAGTGCCGTCACCGCTATCTGTTCATTTTCCAATCAATCTTCTTGGTGTTCCAACTAACCAACTAATCCTGCCCAAGCTGTATGATTGGTTCATTAATATAAGATATGATTTTTTGGACTGGGAAGAAAGGGGAACTCGGGAAATTTATTGCGAACTTGACAATACTGATTTTAATTACCACATGACGTTGTTAAAACCATCAATACACTCCAATTTTTAGGATATTTCCAACACCAACACCTATCCCTGCAGAGTTTTCACATGCCCTACGGAGCATGATATATTATTACCATTGATGGTGTTCGATTATGTCTCATCTGATTATCCTTTGATACAGATCTCTTTTCTTTCAGCTCTTTCGATTGACTGATGTGACTTACTAACTACATATGTACCTAGCTATAATGACCTTTCAAATAATTCCTAATTAAATACACTTTTCTTTGCACATACGTTATATGTATTGCTAGTACAATAAGCCCTATTTATAACGAACGTGGATGTAACGAATACCCTGTTTTAGCAAAATAAAGCTGGTGCTTCATTTAAACCGCTATAGTAATAACGAAACTTTCTCACTACTTCGAAGTTAATTCATAATACCTCCCATACAAGAATCGTTATATTAAGGGCTTTTCAACAAATCTTAACCAAATAAATGCCACCTCCCAGAAAGTGGCTCGACGAGAGTAGTTAATTAGTGCGCTTAATCGACATAAAAGGTCTCTAGAAGCGAAGAAATTAGGGGAATAGAGGTATAGTGATATTAGGGACTTTTTTTACAGTACAAATTTGTATGTTAACTAGAAAAACTACATGTTATATATGTTAGTTAGTTATATATAGGACCCGATTTAACAAATCTTTCACCATGTATTAATTAATTCGTTATATATGGGTTTTACTGAAGTTACGGTAACACCCTCAATTGTATTGTATTCACCTCGGCATAACATATTAATTACGTATTTTACATCTATAATTTACACTAGTTAAATAGAAGATTAATGCTGACGATAGCAAATTATAATAGGGAAATTAGTATTGTGAAAGTTTTTTTCATATCTCTTTGAAATATAAAAGGATGGAAGTACAATAAAACCTATCTATAATGATATATTATATCCGAATACTCGTTACATCAAGGTGCCATATATTAATATACACAAATTTCTGGTTTATATACAAATTTATACTCTAAGAAAAGTCCCTAACATACATCACCCTACCTCTATACCCCTAATTTCATTGTTTCAATTAATTTTTATGTCTATCACGTGTACTAATTAGCTTGTCTCGTAGAGCCAGCATTTTAATCAGCTGAAACTAGGTATAAGTCACGTGATTGACCGCGAGGTATTTAGTCGGTTAGAATTGATTGAAAATTACGTATGAACCCCTGGATACAACGATTTTTTTGCGTGGGAGAGAGGGTGAATTAACGACTATCGAGGTCTCAATGATTTTTTATCAATTCAAGCACCAAATTTTAATCGTTATATCCGCTATCGTTATAGGGGGGTTTACAGTAACAGTCAAAATGGGCAGGGTTGGACAGGTCACTTTCCCCCTTTCAAGGATAACACGGCGGGGGATGATGGTGGCGGCTCCGAAGCCCGTGCTAGCCCAAAGATTTGCCCTCGATGATTTATTATTCGACAGCCTGGATATTAGTTCTCCTAAATCGTTGAACAATCGTCGAGATAGCAACTGAAGGTGGGCTAAAAATTCAAGCCATACACCCCCTATATCAGTGCCCCTGTATAAACGGCCCTATATAAATGCGCAGGGGAAAGGTGGGGCCATAATACACACCGTCACGTGATCGTTAAAATCAATCGAGGCGAAAAGCCTCAAACAAATCCTGCTAATTACGCCAAACATCATTTAAGCGACACTTGCCAAAATCAAGATGTGGATCAACTGCGGAAAACTATCAGACTTCACGCAGGCGCGATATGTGGTCCGCCTGACCACAGGCAAGAAGGTGGTCTTATTCCGGCTACCGACGATCGACAAATCAAGCTTGAAAGCCAACGAGACCAATGACGGCTGGTCGTACTATGCCATGGAGGCAGAATGCCCACATGCCGGCGGTCCGATGGCCGACTCCTCAGTTGACATCGAGGACTCGGCGTATGTCGTGTCGTGTCCGTGGCATGCATATGATTTTAATGTAGAGACTGGCAAATCGAGTGTCGGTATCAAGGCCTGCACGTTCCCTGTGGATGTGCGCGGCGAGTTCATTGCGTTGGATTTCCCCGTCGAGGATAGGATTAGTGTGGCGCTTGCTAGTGTCGATCCTGTTAGTGAGAAAGTCAAGCTCAAGCACCCACGACCTGCGGAGAAGGCTGCTGCTCCTGCTACTACTGTTACTCCTACTTCTGCTTCTGCTTCTGCTTCTGTGGGTCGGGAGGATCCCGGCATGGCAACTTATCTCGGTGACGACGCGACACTGTGTGACTGGGCCGCTCACGTTCTCAATACCGCTAATCCAGAGCACAAGATCGAGCTGGCTACGCATCTTTTCTCTATTTTCACCGCTAGAGAGGCCTCTGATTCACCAATGCCACTTGGTAGCGGCACTGTCGCTGCGCCTGACCAGCCACCACGCGAGAAAATGGAAACCGTTGATCCAGGCCACATGCCCAAGTCGGGACGAGGCGGGACCTTGAAGAGCCGTATTGCCATGCTCCATGCGCTAGCCAATATCGAACTGTGGGCTATCGATCTGGCTATTGATATCTGCATTCGCTTTGCGACATTCCAAACAGAAGGAACGTCGCAAGAGCTTCCACGCGCATACTTCTACGACTGGCTGAAGGTCGCGAACGACGAGGCTAAGCACTTCTCCCTCCTCCGGACCAGACTTGAGGAGATGGGATCTAGCTTTGGTTCTCTCCCAGTACACCACAGTCTGTGGCTATCGGCAACTGAAACTGCGTACGACCTCCGAGCGAGAATCAGTATTATCGCTCTGGTGCACGAAGCCCGAGGCCTGGATGTCAACCCCATGACGATTGAGAAGTTCCGCAAAGCTGGCGACAGTGAGAGTGTGGCGACGCTGGAGATTATTCACAACGACGAAATCACACATGTCACTACTGGCCACCGGTGGTTGACGTGGATCTGTGCCCAGGAGGGGACAGATCCTGTTCAGGTCTTCCGGTCGAATGTGCAGAAGCATTTCAAGGGTCCGATCCGGGGACCATTTAACGAAGAAGCGCGCTTGCAGGCTGGAATGGACAAGCGCTATTACGAGAACTCGTGTGCTCCCAGCGCAGGAATTACAGCTTCATGACCCGGCGCGACGATGAAAGAAAAGGGAAACGCTTTACGTTGAAACATGATGTCACGCGGTTGGTCGGTGTTCCGATCTTTTCTCCTGCTAGTGTATTTTTTTTTGATATCCCCGTCTTGAACTAGCAGAATGTACATAGCAAGAAAGCAAGCATTTCTTATTCATTATTCGCTGAAATCGCTATGGACTAGTAAACATTAGGAGGTCCTGACTCCCGACCGTTGATCATTAAGTGCCATTAAAGGAGACGAAATCACCCCAAGCGACCGTGTGGAAATTTAGATATATTCGGTCGTCAACTGGACCTTGGAGCAGCTGGAAGGGATGGTGGGGGTGTAGTATCGGTTCAAGTAGAAGAGCTGGGGCGCATTGTGGTACCAATCACAGACTGTTGTGGAGATGTTAATGCCATGGTCTTAAAAATGAGGACCAAAAAAAAAAGACGCGGGATTTCTTACCGAGCCAGCCACCGAAGCCACTGCGTTCCGACCATTGGAAGGTGTTGTCGCTGTTGATGGAGTATCCTGCGCTGCCGCCGCTGCCGGCGTTGATAACGATAGGTTCCCAAGCTAAAAAAGAAAATATCAGGTTAGTCCAGCCCGGAAATGTGTCACAGAAGAATTTTCCAAAGTATGTGGCGATACTCACAGCCATAGTTGGTGTTGCCAGTGGCGATCAGTCCCCAAGTGAATTCGGTCTGCAAATCGACGAGTGCATTTGTCCCATTCAGATAGATAGAACTGGCTATGCTGGCATCCTTGGTGAGCACAGCATCGCTGAGACCTGCGCCCGTGTGGTAGGAGTAGACATATAGGTTATTGTGATTTTCGTTGGTTGCACCGGTAGACTTAAGATGGAAGTGCTTGGACTGCCTGGCAGTGATAGCGACAGGAGCTGCGATGGCAGAGGTAGCCAGCAGAAGAAGGGTTGTGAGGAATTGCATCTTGGATTTTGGATGTGATGGTTTTTGGGTGATGTGAGAGGAAGGTTCGTTGAGAGGTTAAAGTTGGAAGTGAGAAGTTGGAGGTACGGAGTAGGAGGCTGGAGATTGGAGAGTGGAGATTGGAGATTGGAGGCCGGGGTTTGTTCTGAGTTGAAAGTGAAAAAATATCACATTCAGGAGGGAAACTACCAATATTTATGTGCATGGACTATTATTTTCGGATTTTTAGATGTGGAGATACACATCATCTCATGTCTTTTTACAGATGATTTTCTATTTACTTGCTCTTTTGGAAATTAACAGCGAGCTCCATTTCTGTATTGATCCTCCAGTCGGGGGTTTACATTCTCAATGACCGGGGAAGGAAACATTTCACTAAGACATGATCAACCCGACGAGTAACGGATATTGCATTGATCGCTGGAGGTCATGATGTCAACAGAGCAACTAAAAATGGGTCCGTACCATTGATGTGTTGGGGTGGCGAAAATCTTACTCCATCAAGCCTAAGTGGGACTGGGGTTGGAGAAACTACGACGAACTAGAGAATTGGCGGAGGGGAAGTGAGACATTTTTCTTCGGCTTCGGGCATCTATGAGAATTATCAGCATGTTTATCATCTTCTTCGAATGTCCATTGTAACATCGTTTCTTGATGGCTGAGACATATTTCGACTTTCTAGGAGCCCATTTGTTGAAAACTGACAGTGAGAAGTTGTCTAAGCAAAGGAACAGGCTATTTACAACATATCATATGACTATAAAAGATGACAGGCTGAGACAAAGAGGGGGATTCTCTGTAAGCTGCCAACAACTTCGAATTGATTGGGGATTTTCAAGTCCGTATGTTGCTTCGTTAGGACGCTTCTACGATGTAATGGTACAACCTCACCGCATATCTCAGGTGTTGTATTCCAAGGTTGCTTCTGTAAATCCCAATCACAGTATCACAGCATCGGATTTGCAGTAATATCGCCGACTATTTAAAGGTTAACAAACTACGTTGTTCCACTATACTAAAGCTATGGTGTCATAGCTTATCTACTAGAGACCTGAGGCGACAGGGCGAAGATAGTTCTCACTATAAACACCTTGCACTACATGTACATGAACGCACTGAGAACCATGTTGCCCTATCAGTCACAGGATAGTCTTCCAACCACCCATTGAATTTGCCTTATCAATATGTTATTTTGAGATGCTGGACAACATACTTACGCTCTATATTGACGCAATTCTACGCGAGATCGTGATATGCAATTGGAACCAAGATCTTATAGCCAAGAAACCTCCCTTGCTCGCACCACCGGTATCGTCATAATTCTGTTGCAGGTTGCACATGCGGTGTTCATATCACTTCTACGGTCGCACCGTGTAGGGGAATTTAGATTAAATGGATTGAACAGATCACAATTAACTCGCCTGTTCTCCATTCTACCTGCGTAGTCCTAAGATTTCGAGACGCCCACGAAGAACGTTATATAACCTAGTTTGTGCTAGGCACGAAGTATACTCATGGGCCTATATACCCCTTCCATTCCTGAGTCCGAACTGTTCAAAGTCACGTCGCGTCTGTAGCTCAGACTTCTTTAGATAATCTCGCTCAAAACAACCAATTCTACTTAGTAAGTAACAATTCTCTCTCATTCATGCCTTCTCTGCTTCCACAATGCCCCTCTTGACATAAGTTATGAATGTTATCTTCGTCTGGTATAGCTGGCACTGTGTCAGCCTAGAACATAGGTGAAGCAATCACATCCATTTCGAGATCAAGATTGTGCAGAATGGCTCCATTAGAGAATTGATAATTTTTACAAGAAGGCACTCCTAGTATCACACAAGCTACTCAGTAATACAAAAACGGTTACAAACAAGAAGCAAACACTATCCCTCACAAGTAAACCAAAGCGCAGCCCCACCAAAACAAAAGCCCTAAGACTTCCCCAAGGATTTGCCCGCGCAGATCTTCTTGGCACCGCACCGCAGCGGAGGCTGGGATAACCTCCCGCCATCGGCCCTATGCAAATCTTATACGGCTGCCACGTTTCACTTGAGCCTGTGGTACTATGCGATGCTTAACCGCGTTCTCAAATCTTATGGTGTTGCTCCTGCATGCGAGTCAGTAGCTGATATCCCTCTGTTGTATCGATCGTGACCATATGAGACCATGGAGCTTTCGACCGATGGCTTCATCAGCTGTACCACTCATCCAATGCTCTCGGACCTATCCTAAATGTTTACAAGGAAGGCGAACAGTGTTATAATGAGAGAATTTCACCGTTGTGCCCTGCTAGGGAAAGCAGGTGAACATTCTGGGAATCTGTATGTGAGTTGGAATGGGAGCCACGGAAGTGTTTATGTGGTCTTTGAACGGAACCAATATTCATTTTACAAGCCCGATGGGTCAGTATTTTGTTGTGAGTACTCTGGATATAGCCGGTCAGATTCTCAGATCAACCTCAGTGGTGCAGTGACATTCAAAGCCTAGACGAGGTATTGTACACCAGGGTCTATAAGTCCTCCAGTATAGAAAAAGAAGGACTTCAAGCTTATGTATCGAAGGAAGTCACCCCTTCTCTCACCAACTATGTCACTGTCTTGGCAGCTCTTGGATATTAAGGCCAGATGTCGGTTTGTTTGTATCTTATGGATTGTTCCATCTTTCATCGCAAACAGATTTCAGTATTAGAATATTTCGATGTTGCCTAGGGAGTATATTTCCCAAAAGCACAATGCTTCTTCCCAGCATCCACCTCTATTTTTAGACCATCGATGAGTTCTGCCCAGGTGGGCTAACTGCTTATTTTCTTAGTGGAGATCTTCCGCCAGGGGCAACCCTCAGGAAATGTATGTTGTATGTTGTAAATTATCGTAATCCTATTTACCAAAACCTACAAATTATTTCTATAAATAATTTATAGCATATTTCTAGATGCATACCTCGAACAATTGTACATTAGTTGGAGTTTCCGCCCCAGTGTCAAGTTGCTGGGATGTTCAGGGGAAAACGTGTCCCGCCCAAAAGCCCCCTGAATCAGATTGGAATGATGTACGGAGTAGCACAATCATAATTTATTGACAGAACTTCAACTACTCTCGGATGGCAACGGATAGCTTGAGCTGTAATTGAAAACACTGGATTGAATGTTAATAACCTTCAAAATGTTGTTTTGACACTTCACATAACTCGATTCCAGGACCCACACTTGTCCCGAAATCTCTTCGCGCCCCTGACGCGTTGTCTTATAGGAGATTATCCAGCGTATTCGCTAGGCATCTACGGAGTATTATTCTTTATAAACCCAGCAATCCCGGAAATTATCCAAGAAGTTTGTTACAATCAGTTCCTTGGACGCGGGTTAGTGCCTGTCTATTGGATTACATTTGACTTGACAGGATTGACAGGATTGACAAGAACACTAGCACTGCTTTGCCGTACTAAGGCATCATGGATCCCTCTACATACACAGATCCCCAGCTCACCTACCAAGATCGACTAGTGATCAATGCTATCGTGGAGCCTCAACCCAGTTCAAATGGTAATACTCCTGCGTTGTCGATCAAATATCAAACTAACAAAGATCCAGACAAAACAAGTGAACAGCCATTAGAAAAGCTGAGCGCTGAAGAAACAGTCCAAAAGCTTCACAACCTCAATGATCCTTCTCATGTAGAATTTGATCCCACTGTCTCCCAATTCTGGGATACCCCGCTGCTGCGGGCCAAGCTACCCGCCCCCATCCAGAAGTACCTGCTCACGCCATACATCAACTGGGCCAAGGGCATCGTGCGATACCAGACCGACGTGGTCATGGTAACCCACCTTATTCTTTACTTCACCACTATTGTTCCAAGTGGTGCATACCTATATTACCGATTCTCTTACCTCCACGGTGCCTTGCACTGGCTCATGCAAGGGTTTTATTGTGGCGCTTTCACGCTGATGAAGCACCAGCATATCCACATGAATGGAGTCCTGAACTCAAAATTATATCTGTTCGACACACTTTTCCCATACCTGCTAGATCCTATGCACGGACACACGTGGAACTCTTACTATTACCACCACATCAAGCACCACCATGTTGAGGGTAACGGGGGGGACGATCTGAGCACAACGATGTTCTACGACCGCGACAGCATCCCCGATTTCCTGACCTATGTGGGCCGGTTCATCTTCTTCGTCTGGCTGGAACTCCCCATGTACTTTTGGAGAAAGGGCCAGTTCAAGTATGCAGTCAAATGCGCTTTCTGGGAGATCGGTAGCTACGTTGCCATTTACATGCTCTACAACTACGTCAATGCCCGCGCTACCACGTTTGTGTTCATTCTTCCGCTCACCGTCATGCGCTTGGGTTTGATGGTCGGAAACTGGGGTCAGCATGCTCTCGTGGATCCGGCCGACCCTGATTCGGATTACTTGTCCAGTATCACACTAATCGATGTTCCGGTGAGTTTCCGCCATCCTAATTATCACGTAGAACCGACACTGACAAATACCAGAGTAACCGATTCTCTTTCAATGACGGCTACCACACTTCTCACCACCTCAACCCCCGTCGCCACTGGAGAGATCACCCTGTCGCTTTCCTCAAGCAAAAAGACCGATATGCTAAGGAAAATGCTCTGGTCTTCCGAAACGTTGATTATATTTTCATTACTGTGAATCTACTCCGGAAGAACTACGAATACCTGGCTAAATGTATGATCCCCATCGGTGATCAAGTGAACTGGACCATGGAGGAACGAGTGGAGATGCTACGTCGTCGGACAAAGAAGTTCCCGAAAGCGTCATCGAAAAAGAGTCAATAAAGGCGTTGGCGTTTGAAATATTGCGCCCAATAGACAACTCTGTTCCAGGCTCTTCATTTGCCGTATTCACAAACAGTTCATCCAGAAATTTCGCATTAAATATATTTTGCCAAGATCCAAGATCGACAGCAATTGCTTGTTTCGTCAGAGGACCAAGCTCTACTACCCTGTATACAGTGATTTTGAAGGACATGGGAACTCCTGCTCTTGTGATACCACATTGACACAGTGCAATTTAAATCGTATGAACCATGGTCCTTCTCCGCAATCCATCTCTGGCTAAACAAGAATAAATGATTTTTTTACATTCATCCCCAAGCACACGCGACACTGGTGGTGAGTGGGTCTCATAAGATGCTGCGGAGACTAAAACTGCAATAGATAACCATTCTTTAATTTGCACTAGCAGGTTCATACATCTTGGCACAGCCTAATTAGGAAAATCATGAAGGGAATAGGTTTCGATTGCCCCGTGAGTGACATATATGGGCTTAGGATTGGGTTCTGATTTTGAGGCTAAGTCCCACCTACTGTGGGCTCAGGCCGGCTACTCCATATTCATCGTCCACACAACTATCATTGAATGAGACAGTGATAGATTGGCTAGTCTAGCGAATAAGAGATGAACGGATTATACGTCACTTATGGGGGCTAAATCCATAGCTGACATGCTTCCAGATCGTGTTCAATTGTTGATGTATGGTTCGTTAGACAATCAAGTGACGATGTGGGCAAGTTCAATTCTTCTATACGTATGTATTCTTCTATTCCGACTCAAAGCCCAGACATTTAATGCATCCCTCATTTCAAAACACCCCATCTCACACCTACTCCATATATCCTGGCGGGTACCCCGTAGTGTCTGTCCTCATGAGCTCAACCTCGACCCAAGTGTAACGATAAGGGTTGATGGCGACTGGGGGCCAAACATGGAAATACTGAAACTAAGAAATAAATGCAACCCTATGCGATAAGTGAGGACCCCTTGATCGTCATTTTCTATCTAACAGAAACCGTTGTCATCTCCACCAGCCCGTATCGGCAAGAAGCAGGAACGTTCATCCCTGCCGCCCATCCTTTTGACCCTATGATGTCTTTCAGTCCCCGCTTTCGTCTTCTCTCTTTGAGACATTTATGGCAGATACAATGGGCCGATTAGCTGAATCCATGCCGATCGTTGAGAAGCGTTCTAAAATACATCCACTACCACGGGGCGTTACAATGTTCGCTGTAGATAGCATTAGGCCGATCAATACTTTCGACCGTGCTAAGTCAGAATTTGTTTAACCGGTTGTGTCTCCCTTAAGGACTTCACCGTGGTTTGGGAGCTTGGTATATTCTGAACAATCATATGAAGCCATGAATGAGTAACTCGAAGTCCAGCTAAATTTCTAGTTGCAATTAGGTTGACTACTACTTACCGAAAATCAATCTTCCGATCCAACATCATTTGACAGGAATAGCGACTACGGAGAATATAGAGTGGAGATATGGTATCGTGAGAGAGCACTCCACATCCACATCCACATGCCTACTTCAGAAGAGAAGGTGATTGACACACTTTCTTGCTCGTTCTTGCACCATGTACCTTTCTGGACAGTGCTAATTCCCCTGCAGATCTAACAGACTGCCAAGAGAACAAAGATATTGTTGATCGTGTGCGAAATCCACTTTCCCCATTGTTGATAGCGGCAAATTTCAAGATATATGAAGCTTGGAATACCTCGGAAATTCTAAAATACTCATCTTTCGCACCAGAACTAGTCAGACATTCAGTCTCATCTAGGCTGCACAGTGACATGTTTTCTGCATCTACTCTGCTTTCCATGGGCACATGGGCAGCGGTTGTCCTCCAGGCAACTGCCATCCCCTACGGCCCATCCCCCAACAAAAGCATCCGAGACAGCAGCAATGACCCCTGCGGCCCAGTCGGAAAGTTTACCCAGAACCCCACCATCGAAAAATGGAATAACGCCAAGACTGACGACTGGCTTAATAACTGGTGGACCGAGAACGCGGACCAACGGACGAGCAGCCCATACGGATTCGCCGGTGCTTTCGGCCAATACGCACTGGGCCAGCCTGGCTGGTCATGCCAGAACAACGGCAACGACGCCAACTGCGATATCCCGGTCTGTAACAACCCCAAGATTAATGCCCTAGGCAAGAGCACCGAGGAGACGTACTATGTTCTGCAGGCGCTCAACAACCTACACGGCTTCTTCCTCGGTCTGGAGCAATCGTTCAATATCGCTGCTGTCGTCTCCGCCCTGGATAACGATGAGATCGTGAATAACTTCTGGCACGATGAGAATAAGTGGGATCCAACGGCCTTGAAGGAGATTCTGAATGCAATCGCTACCGTGCTTGGTGTTGCCGTTGCCGGGTTGGGGGCGCCTGCTCTCTCGGAAATGATGAAGGGTTCTCTTTTACCCACCATCGCAGGAGCAGCCTCGGGCATGGTTAGCGGTGGAGTGGGTGCAGCCAGTATAGCTGTTTCTTCGACGTGAGTCCCCTTCTAACCAAGAAAGATCTCTGACCTATTACAAGTACTAAATCCCCGCACAGAGATACATCCGATATCACACAGGCCAATCTCGGCCATATCATGGCGCAGGCAGTGAACGATATCGCAGGTTCATTTATTAGTACCAACAATGAGCTGATGTTCGGCCATGGCTACGGAAGCTCCAGCGAGGATATCCGCACTTACCTCCAGGGTGGTTCCTGGGTCAACTACCCAGGACTGCAGAAGAACGGAGCTCGGGATTCCATGATTGCCATCATGCAGTCGATGATGATCAACTCTCTATGGCGTATGCAGCGTGTGTTTATTATCGGCGGTGGCGCCTGTGGCGACGGCCAGGACATCGGCCACGGTATTGCCGGCTCCGGCGACAATACTATCTGCGATGACAACAACCGCGCCTGGTACCTGTACTACTGGCAGAAACAGAATGGTCCATCGACGAAGACTGACGGATGGGTTGCCCGGCCCTGGGGATCCGATCGCATGGGCGCATCTCCTATATACCAGGGTTCGGGGCCGTTCTGGAAGAATCTCAATCCACTGGTATATGATCCCGACACGTCTATAGTACACATAGCAAACTAACCTTTTCTCGTATCTAGGACGCCGTCAAGTCATCTCTCAAGTCCTTCCAGGCCGCTGGCAATAACTACAGCGTGTCGACCATGACCAGCCGTATGGGCGAGATCTTTGCTTCCGGTGCTAACGCTTACTCGGAAGGTGCGAGCATGGAGGGTGTCTGGACTATTCCCGTGTGCGATGTCAGTAAAACCATCAACAACCCCGACTACATTTACTCTAAGAAGGGGGATATTCTCCACCCGTACGGGTATGATGAACGTCCTTACTGGTGTGGACCGATCTGTGGAATGGATAAGGACATCACGACGGAATTCTACAAGGCGGCCAACTTCAAGGATGGCTTTGAGAAGCCATTCCTGTCGGGATGTGAGGCTTGGATCATGAATGGAGATGGGGCCAACGGTATTTATTGGGATTGGACTACCAACACGGAGTACACGCGTGGTCAGACTAGCTAAGTGGATGGATTTTTCTTTGCGGTTCATTGTGGGTGAAGGGTAGATATCGTTCAGCCTGGATTTAGAGCCCGCTCGCTTGCCGAAGACAGTTCTAGCAGAAGTGGGTGTAACGTTGCAAAGCTCGCCGAGCTTGTTCTAATCGACCGACTGAGAATCTTCGTCTTAGATTCAAATACCATAAGATTATAACATACCATCTCACGTACCCTGCGCTTTTCCAAGCATAGCAATGCCAGTAGGAGGTGCTCCACCTGCAGCATGGCTCGCATCTTTATTGTGAGTGTTTTGTCATTGATGTGATGGGTGCTCTGTGGCAACATCAACACAAACAACTGGGCGAAGTTGCATGTCTCTTGGATCGTCTGGTTCAAAGAACCTGACGGAGAAGCTCCGGGTTGAGGATGACATTAGCTCTTATACAGCTTGGAAATCCACTCATCATTCTCAGATCTGACTTGTAATAGCTCCAGTGCTTGAGTTTTGGGATCAAATTTTTGCATATCCCAAAATTGCCCTCTTGGCCTCCACTGATCGAAAGCCCGAGCCTCCTCTACTCGAGCATTGGTGACAACAACAATTCGAGATGGCCAAAAACCCGGGACATGGCGAGAGCAATTCCAAACTCGGTCCGTAAAGTCGCCGTAGCGAAGGTAGAATTCCTGTGGCCGGACGGTCCTCTCCAAGTCCGGCGTCTCAAAGATATTGTAGCTCTGATCGATTGACACTCTGCTCGCTCTTCCTGGAAATTCAGTCAGTAATACATGAATAGAGTTACTGTAACTAAGCAGTACTTTTGACATAATTTCCCAAGCGCCCAACACCATAACACCTGGCGTTGGGCGCGTGGCGCAATTAGTTCACAGGAGGAAGAGGAAGAGGAAGAGGAAGAAGAAAAAAAAAAGAGAATATAGACAGTAGGATCAAAAAAGAAGTGATACTCCTAGATGAGGCAAGTGCTAGTGTACTGTAGCACCCAAGGGAGCTGGGAAGGTGCGCCAAGTCAGAAGTGAGCAGGAAGTGACGAGTGAACATCCCTGGCCAGTTATATACCTTTATGTCGGATCGAATTGCGGTTTAGTACCCTATTAGGCCTACCGGAGTAAATATTTAAGAGACAAGTACACCTACAGAGATTCATAGACAAAAGGTTCAAAGGTGGACATATATTGCAAAGAATCTCATTTTGCAGGATCAGCAAACTCTCTGCTAGCAACATCAATTCCATTCACTGTCATGAATGGTAAAAGTAGTGGAAGTCGCTCCACGCAAAATCATTCCAAACACCGTGAATTTTCGATAGTTCCAATACACACGATACCAATATTGCTTGGCCAACCTGTCCTCGATCAACTGGAAGCTGAGAGCAGGGATATACTTCCCCCAGCAATTTGACCAAAATTGAGAATCCCACTTCCCGTAAACTAGCGAATGCATTCTAGTCAAGCCAGATTTTACTTTCTCTTGGTCGTCATTCGAGGCATGATAGATATGGTGAAGTAGAATTAACAACTTGTGTCTCCTTCTAATCCCAACTAGCCCCGGGTCATGCTTTTGAACAATGTTTTGGTGTTTCTGAAGATCGGCAGTGAATTGTGTTTCGTATTTTGATACCCAGCCATCCTGGAACCAGTTTTGGAATCGTTCCAGGCGAAGAGCCCCAGCTGTGTCACCGGGGAGATGATCGAGCTTTCTATCAAGAAAGATTCTTGTATCAGTGTGCCAATTCGAGAAGTCTCCTGTGGTAATATAGCGCCACTCATTCAATGCGCAATCCGTTCCGTATTTGAATAAAAAGGACCTTCTTGGTAAATCTCTTTCATTTTCTATCGTAGCAGAGTAGGCGGGTGACGTTCGATAGTACCAATTTGAAAGGTACGTGAAAGGGAGAATCGCAATATCATGATCGGGGCGATATCCAGTGGCGGTGGTGTATGGGATACTCTGTTGCGGTTTCTCACCACTTGACCAATCCTCTAGCAGAGTCACCCATACCAAGAGAGCAGAAGGCGCCGTATTCAATGTGTCGACGAGTTGGGTGACTTTCTGCCAAATTTGCACGATTTGACCAGGATCTTCTCGGGCTGGAGGTGAAATGTTAACAAACATTGTCCCCCCGACTCTTGCCCAAGGAAATTTGTGGAGATGTCTGCGAACGTCTTCGATATTCTTCAATTCCCATCCTTGGCTGCGCATTTGCTTCATAGTAAAATTGAATCTCAGGCCGCTCTCAACTCGAAATTCATGTTCAAAATCCTCGAAAAGACGATCTGATATCTCTCGATTGAGATGTCGGCTGCAGCACATAATAGCTAAAGCGAAAGGCGTTGAATGTATTTCGTCGAAAACATATTCCCAAATCATCCAACGAAGTTCAAGCGAGATCTTTGAGAATGCCCCTAGTTGGGGTGCTCCGGGATCTCGAGGCCCATATTTGCCTTCGGCGCGATTCATGATGTTGCTTCGTAAATGAGAAGTGAGAAAAGTCAAGATGAGCTGCTAGATAATTTTTTAGCTACCGCAAACCGGTATCAAGTAATAATCACTGACCTTCGTGTTGTGAAAGTGACCCTAGGTAAGTTGTCACAGAAGGTATGTGGGAAGCTGAGTTAGTGCTCTTAGATAATATCAGAGTCAAAACTACGTACTTGAAATGGTTGTGACCCGGGAGTTCAAATCTTGGTACGCCCAAAGCTGTTTGGTCCGAGAGAGCTTCTTTGTGCTTACTATGTCACAGTATAAATCCTCTCAAAATAATCTTATAGGTCTCTAGGGTAGGGGACCTCACCTCACTTGTTATATGGCCTCTACACGACCTTACAGAGACTCAGGGTCCGACTTCACCTCCTGCAAAGCCTAGGAATCACCTGTTCAGGAACTGTGAATCTTGATATTGGACCTGTCGAGGGAGATAGGCATATCTCCCCGTACCCCTGGAGGCCAACAGGCTAAGTCGGGATGCTCGATTTCTTCTAACCATGGAATCTTCAAAACTGCGACAGGTGCCCCCGAATTGATGAAGACGAAGACCCCGATGACTACCCCCCGCCCCCATTCTCCCCCAGCCCCTTCAATGTTACACACCCCTGGGCTAAGGCGGAATAAGAGAGGACCGAATTCAAATACCTCAAGACTCGCAAGTTCCCCAGGGTGGGAGATATCCAAGATTGCATTCCCCTATGCTACTTGAATAGATGGGCGAGGCATTGCTCGTCACAACTACAAGAGTTTCCGCAAACCCAAGAAGATAAACGTATCTTCTAATCTATCCACCACCGACTACTATATAGTTGCCGTGCTTCTGTCCCCCAATGGAGACCTGGCCAGATTTTCACTGGGTAGACCACTCACTAGGTGAAGGCGAGGGTGGCTTGGCTGTACACATATATCAATTAGTGACGTCTCATATGAATGCAAATAAAGGGATGGTTGTTATACCGGAGTCTGGACCCTTGAGCCTCTTGGCTGAATCTTGAGATTGAGACATTGTAAGATCCAATTTTCTTTTACGGCCATCGATAAACTTTCTTAAAAGCCCTGCCGATGTCCGAGGATAATTGGGACAGAAAATCCAATTATATCCTTCTTCCAATTCCTGGTGGGAGTATCCTTGTTCTAAAACATGTTGTATGAACCCTGGTGCTTCCTCGATCTCCCGAGAAGTGTACGATTTAGACCCGCGCAGTGGCTGACTATATCGAGCAACCAAGGCCTCGCGGCGGGCCTGTGCTGAGAGCTGAACCGAGACATCGCCCCTTCTGATCGCTTCAAATTGTGCCACTGCGGTGTTTAAATTTGATGTGAGATGGCTGTTAACATCGTACGGGATATCAGATCCAACGGATTCAACGTCCTCATCATCCCCCACCACAGCCTTATCGACGGCATTTGGGGTGTCTTTGTTTGTAGATTGGGTAGTCACGTCATTTGTGTACATCGAGTAACCGTCAACGGTGCCAATGGCTACATGGCTAGTCCGTTTATTGGTGATGACATCGTTGCCTCTCTGTTTGTCGATAATGGTGGTTTGACCAGAAGCCTCTTTGTGAACATTTTCAGAGTTTTGATTGACGAAATCTTCAAGAATGGTGCTAGGGGCTTGTTGGGGGGCAGCCACTTTATCAACAGCGCCAGAGGTCTGAAAGGTTGCCCCGGTTCTAGGGGTTTGTTTTTCAGCATTGTTGATAGCTTGACTAATATAATCCTGGTGTACGACACGCGGAGTCTGAGCCAATGTCCTACTCGCAGGTTGACCGACAACACCGTTGTTGACAGCATTTTTGGCAGGTTTGATAGCAGCAACCCTTTTTGTAGTGCTGGGGGTTTGACTGGCAGCTTTGTTGTTGGAAATACCCCCCTTTTTAGCAGCGCGAGGGGTGTGATTGGTAGCATTTTTAGTGGGTTTATTAACAGTAGCCTTGTTGGCGGTAGTAGGAGCCTGACCGACAGTAATTTTGCTGACGGTGTTAAGGGCTTGACTAACAACATTGTTGGTGGGTTGATCGACGGCAAACTTATTGACAGCCCTGGGGCTCTGACTGATAGCTTGCTTATTGAAAGCAGCAGGGGTCTGAGAGCCAGTCACTTTGTTGACGTCAACAGGAGTTTGACTGACAGCAACCTTGCTAATGGCGCTGACTATTGGACGAAAAGTCTTATTGACGGTGCTGGGGGGTTGACGGCTAGTCTCTTTGTTGCTGGTGCTAGGGATTTCGCAGACAACAGATAGAGTATCAGCCTCCATATTACGTGCGAAGTTCCCTGTATTTTTGTTGGAAATTTCGCTCTCGCTAGGC
The DNA here is from genome assembly GCF_000769745.1 of Penicillium expansum. NCBI lineage: Eukaryota > Fungi > Ascomycota > Eurotiomycetes > Eurotiales > Aspergillaceae > Penicillium > Penicillium expansum. The sequence continues at coordinate 470,509 of NW_015971172.1, forward strand.
ACGATGCCATCACTGGCGCTTATGTTTGTTTGATTCTCAGCGGTGTCGGGTTTCCTCCCCGCATCAGTTGGCAGAGTCTCTGGAGTAGTGGATAGGGGAGGGGATATACTCGGCGGAGTTGGGCCCAAGTTTTTGTCTGATATGCGCAGTCTGTCCCTTGATGGCGGTGGATTCAAGTCAAGTAAATCATAAGAATCACGGTCACCGGTGTCTCCGTTCTGCGTGTTATTGGCTTCTTGGATCAATTGCTTGGTTTTTGCCATGTCCGCGTTCACTAAGTGATAACTTGACTTTAGGATTGAAGCGCATCTTGAGAGCATAGTGAGACTTACATTTTTGGACAAACTCGAAGGTTTCATCGAAATGATTCTGAAACTTCTGACGTTGACGACTCTCCGACATGCGGGTCAGAGAATCCATAAGCCCCTCTAGGACGCCACACAGAATTTCAGAGCGATCATTCTCGGTAACTTCGATCCATTTTCCCTGGACACAGCAGTGGTATAGATCATCTCGCGCGTGCTTGAAACTTTCAGGGGCGAGAGATTCCCGAAGAACGTCCGTCCACTCCAGAGGGGTATCAAAATAATCCTCAGGCTCAACTAGACGTGGCCGTGGATTGCTGAAGAATTTCGCAATCCTATTTTGCACTTGGAAGTAGAAAAGAGACCCGCTGAAGTTGGCTGGCAGCGGTCTGCTGCTCTCGACGATAGACGCAAAAGACTCATAGATCTCACGAGCATCGTGTAAAGAACGGTCTAATGAGATGTATGACTTGAGCTCAACATTCGGTTCACTTGATGCCTGCACTATAGACTTGCTAGTCATGGTGTGAGAGCAGTTCCTATAGATAGACGTGGGAAAGGGGTTGAGCGCAAAAGCAAGAAGCAGGCTGTGAAATTAAAGTGAGTCCAACTGGAAGTATAAAAAGATGGCAGCTTCTACTTATCCAATGCTTTGAAAGGCGGCTTGGGGGGGGGGGGGGCTTCCCAATTTCTCCAAAGGAATTGACTACCTTGCAAAGATCAACACCATCTAGACCAATAAGAATAGGCGCGAGATATTAGAGCAAAGACATGTCACAATTGCGCCTACCGTCAGCTAGCCGGGACTGCTCTTTCCTCTTTCCTCCGTATCTAGTCAGCCTTGCTTGGCCTGGCCCCCGGGGCCGTGAACGTGCCAGTTTCTATAAATTGCAAAAAACATCCGTATTCAGGCGATACCGTAATATATTCATACGGATACGGTACATGTACTGTACACATAGTAATACGGTACCTAACCCTCCCTCTTAGCTTCCACTTCAATGTCCTAATTGCGCCACCCTTAAATTGATTGGGTAAGTTGTTGTTTCATAAGATGAGATTGAACACGCCAGTTGATCTTAGCATCCAGTAAAATACCGACGAAGCGAGAGCGAGACAAAAAGAGATCTTCACATCGATAAAAATATCACCAGATTCCATTGTACAAACTTTCTATTATACATATCAATCCTTCCATTTTGTATTAAGGGTTTCAAATTATACCAAGTGCCAAGTGTGATTCTTTCCATTTCTTTTCCACTTAGACCATGCTTCTTTCTACCTGAACGATACCTCTGATAGCCACATAAATAGCTCCCTTAATCCTTTAGTCTAGCAAATTCGGAAGCAAGTTCGGAAGACCACTTCCTATCTCGATAGGTGACTAGGAAGCTAAAGCCGTGCTATAATCGTGTGACCGATTCTGCGGATTCTCCAAGGGCCCATATTGAATGGATGAAGGTACGTGGTCATTTGAAAGGTCCGGCATCGGCTATGAAGAATCGTCATTCAATAATGCCTCTTGTAGAAACGGAATAGGAACTTTCAATACCACAATATAGCTCTCCGCTTGAGCCTTATCTTTGTCCATCCAGCTCTTGAGTGTTCCGTATTGTCGGGTACGGCCAAATTCGATGAAATATTCCTCTGCCAAAGCTTTTCCGCTCCAGCCTCTGTGTAAATTGGCCTTCATCCAGGCCACACCGATTGACCTCTCTTGAGAAGTGGACTTCCTACTGGTCTCCGGAAGTTCCTCCTGTGTTTCCGATACATTGGATAATCTCCGTCGTTTGGCTGCGCGGCGAGATGGACCCTTACTTTTGAGCGTATTGCGCCCACCCCGCTTGGGACCCTTTTGGGGCGATAGGTGCGTATCAACTTGGGGCCCTTCTTTCAGGGATACATGATCCATTGGGGTGTCATTTTCATTCACCGTTAGCGAAGAGGTGCGCGATGAATAGTTCGAGGGCGCGTTGTTCACGGAAACAGCATTTCCATTTTCTCCTGGCAGAGAAGCATGGCCTGTTGAGATGACATTCTCCTCTTCTGCTATCAAAGACATCGAAGATGGAGTTCTCGAGAACAACAGGCTTGGTGGAACGACTATGGCATCATCTGGTGGCGCATTGCCTCCATTGTCAGAGTTATTGTTGCTCTGTTGACTGGTGTCATTCTTGGAACTGCCATCTTCTGTCCCTTTGTCATGTAGTCCCTTATCCTCTGGACCATCTTCCTCTGCGTCTTCGTCCCCTGACTCATCCTCACTTGAATCTTCATCGCGGTCGTCGTCGGAACCGTTTTCCGATCCGCTTGAGTCACTAGATGCGCCTGCCTCCGCCGGAATTGATGCATGGGTTCTCCCAGTGGGTCCAGCTGTATCGGGCTCAAGTGGCGTCAAGTACTGCGGTGAATTGGTTGGCTTGGGCGATATTATGACAGGTCGTCGGAGGAGTTGAACCTCGCTGTGGCGTATCCCCACTTCTCGTTGAAGGTCTACTAGACCTTTCGTATCTGTTCTAGTTAGAATATCGCTTGCAAAGTTTTGTGAGGGGGTGAGTACAGACAATTTGAAATGTCACTTAGTTCGTTGGAGATATCAGTAAATATATCCAACGTGGCCTTCGACTCCCTTTCTATATCTGCGTCGCTTGGCCCCGAATTGGAAATGTGAAGCGCATGGCTTCGGCAAAAGTCGACCCTATTGTGTAATTGCTCGTCGTGGACAAACACCTTCCCTTGAATGTAACAGTGGTAACATCCATCACTTTGTTGCTGGAACTCGCCATGCCGAACAATGTCCAACCAACAAATAGATGTGCTACTTGCATCTTCATCCAGGCAGGAAGGGCCACAGCCCATATTCTTCCTTAGCGATCTTTCCATCTCGTAACTATTTAGCGGCTGTTTCGAGAAATGCTGTGTAAAGGTTTGAGCTGTCTCGAAGACCTCTCTATAATACCGAATGAGGTCACGGCGTGCTGACTGGAGGGTTTCGAATCGTCGTAGTGGAACGTGTCTCTCTGACCCCCAGCTAATGAAATATTCAGGGCTATTCATGTTGATCCTCTCAAGCCTTTTTAAGATCAGTACAACTCGTCATACTTGGTCACTTCTTTCTCATACCGCACAGGAATTCCTTCCCTCTGTTGCTCATAGGGGTCCCAGGGACTCTGGATATTGAATATGACTTTGGCTCAAGGTACTTTCGAGGTCAGGATATCTGGAGTGAAGAGATTACCGGAAAGGAGAAAGGGAAATTTTTCAAATATATGTGGGATTTTCTCTACAGTGTGTACTGCGCCCACTGTTATTAAAAACAATCACCCTTATACCCTGGTCACTCTGATAGAGAATTCATTAGGGTAGGCCCCCTCGAAATCGACCTTCCAAGAGTACCAACATTGATGTAAAGAATAACTGGTATTCGAGTACTGTGTATTTGCAATTTCAAAAATAATAAAATACACAAATACACATACGGAAATAGGTTCCCACGTGTGAACCATTTCAACCCCATGAACCATGAACAAAAGCAAGCACGTTTTATTTACGGAGTACCAACCCAGGACATGTATCTAATTCGCGCGATAGAGAAGGACGCCCGAGGACCCACACTCTCTTTGGTTGGATACAACCTGCTGCGTTGTGTCTACGCTATCACACCTCATCCTTGTCATGCAGGGGTTCAGTTTCTATGTCGCAGGAGAGGACCGGTTTTCAGGACCGGTTTTCAGGTCCGCAGCAAAGAACTGGCTTTTAGGTTTCTATGTCGCAGCTTTTGGGGGCGGTTTAAATTTAGGGGGCTGGGGGCCAATGACTGCTAATCACCACTAGTTCCAATCGGTTACTAGCATACACATGTTTGCCGCTTGTTCCGTCGTATAAACATACGCTGGCCAGCCATTTTCTCTAGACTTTTTTCGAGCACACCCTCTCGAGTTTTGACTCGATTTCCCCAACAGGGGTTTGCGTAAGTGCCATGCGGCTTTCACCTTCTGACTGCCTCATTGGGGTTGTTATCATCTGCACTGCCCTGTGGTTGAAAATATCCCAATTGACGCAAATATTGTGCCTTATCAACCGTCAACCTGACAGATACAGATATACCAATAAACGAACTTCTTATGTTTGGGGCCATTAACCACGTCGCGACAAAGATTAGAGGATAAGTAGAGATACTAGGCTTCGATATTCTAATATTTATATGTTCTAGGCCTTTCAAACTTGGGAATTGCGGGTCGTGTGGCTTTCTTAGCGTGGAATTTTCTTTGTTGCCCTGTCCGGAGTACTCCGTACTATGATAATACTTATAAGACGTTATACCTATCCCTATCCCTTCCTCTAAAAGCATCCTAGGCTTTTTCTTAGCGGGACAGCCAATGTTTCACCTTCCGGTTTATTGATACCATTTTTGCTGATCATCTTAGGCCGAATTTCACGAGTGATACGCTAGCCAATCTAGTGTAGAGAGTTCTACGGAGTACTCCTACGGGAAGCCTGAAAGAGAACACAGGGCGAATCTTCAATTTACTACGCAAGAAGGTGGAGAGAGTAGGAAGAAGGAGAAGGAGGGAGAGAAAGGAGAATCGAGTTGGTATCTCAACGCTTTATGTCTGTTATGCATAGAAGCACACATAATGACCTAAGGTCATAGCACCGAAGGTATATACAACATACATTGTAATGTGCTTAGCGTCGCGGTTGCCTGGAGACCTCGATAGCAGGGCTTCCAGGTTTCAAAGCATTGACTGACCGAGCCCAGCAAAATGTACGAAATATCAAACACGGACGTGTGGGAATTTCAGTGTCTTTGTTTATCGGGCTACGGACCAGCCTAGGGTAGGGTTGGAAGCCTTACGAGGCTAGAATAATATTATTTTGGTCATTCAAAATTTCCTAGCAATAAGTTTAATCATGCGCAACGGTTGACTTGTTACTTGTCTTGACGGAAGAAGTACTATTGCTGATGCTAACCCCTAGATCAATAGGCCAAGTTGGGCATGCTAATGATAGAGTAAAATTATTAGAATGGTTAGCGATACGACGTATCTTTTTCGAGCGTAGTGTAGCTATATAACCCCAAGCTAGACATTTGCCTAAAGCAACTCTGATTGATCAACGAGCAGACAATATAGCTTTCGTCCTAACACAATGTAGTGAATAATAGCCGTCAAAAATGAAGCCAACTGGCGAAAAAGCTTAGAATTGAGAAGCGGAAAAATTTGCTCTCTATAATGGGCCAAGAAGCTGGAAGCTAGAAGACTAGCCCCTTTACTAGTCTATGTAGCCAAAAACATGAAGGTATCAAAATTCCAATGTCGACACGAAAGCCTGGTGTTTCTAATGTTGATTAGTGAGCGGGGTGAGTCACGCAAAAGCCACAACCCTACTCCGTAGAGCCGTATGAGAAAAACTTTCAAGAGTTTCGACTTCACCAAAATCTCAGAGACATCCCATTAAGCAGTACTTTGGCAATTGGAAACCCGACTTGACAAAATGGCATTGGAATTTACTCTTCCGACAGCTTTGATCCTGATAGACAACCAATCAGCCTTCAGTGATGCCAAGACAATATCCTATTGGGGCACCACGCGATCCAACCCGAGCTATGAAATCAACCTCCAAACACTCCTCTCCGCATTCCGATCTGCGAGATCCTCCTCCTCAACGCTGCTGGAGGTGATCCACATTTTTCACTCCTCCACAACCCCGGGATCTCTGCTCCACCCCTCCAACCCCGGACAGGGTACCCGTCCTCTAGACTTCGCCACCCCTGCCTCAGATGGGTCGGAGCCTGTCTTTTGGAAAACTGTCAATTCCTCTTTCATCGGAACTGGACTTGAAGCGCATTTGCGTGAAAAGGGCTTTCGTCAGCTTATCATTGCTGGGTTGACGACTGATCATTGTGTTTCAACTACTGTACGAATGGCCGCTAATCTTGGGGTTGTGGATCGGTATCTTAGAGATGGACCCGTTCGCTTGAGATCGGATGGGACTCATGAAAATGATGTGGAAGTTGATAAGGGGCGTATTGTACTTGTTGAGGATGCCACGGCTACCTTTGGAAAGGCTGGAATTGACGCGGAGACTATTCACAAAGTTACTGTTGCTAGCCTCGATGGTGAATTTGCGGATGTATTTGCCACGAAGGAGGTTGTTAAGGCTTTGAGTGGGATTCAAAACTAGCGTGATTTCATCTGAACATACACAACATAATGGTCTCAATTCTGAGTTGTTGAATTTAGGCGAGCCTATACTTCCTTCACGCAAGTCCTAGGCTATCTTGGTCGATCGTGGAACTAAAAAACCCATGATAACTCAAAATACCCCGAGCCAGCACTCTCACTCTCTCCTTCTCATACCTCGTACAGGTTAATAAGTTCGTCGGGATGCTCTTCTATCCCTGTAATGAACAGCATGTAGGAAAGGGTCGTAGCCTAACCAACTGGAAACAGAAACTCTACTTTAAATACACGGCTCAACGTCATATTCAAGTAGACAAAGGGGGCAGCATGTTCTGTTCAGTTCACGCTTGCACGATAAGCAGTAGTGAATCTAGCACTTCCGCCTTCGAACGTCCAAAATCTTGTATTTATACGGCAATTTTTTGTAGAACCTCATGCATATATTGCTCTATTGATCTGCAGTGGCTTGGGTCGGGATGGGCTAGATATTGGTCAACTAGGTACAAGTCTTGGCTCATCGTCACTTATTGTAAAGACCGAATCATTGGGTTGGGCCTCTATTTCAGGCGTTTTGAATCCGACTTTGAAATGCTGTCTGTGAATTGTATTATAAAGCTATATGTCGGAGCATTCAAGTTGATATCTCTAAGTATATAATTAACACGAACTCCGGCTGTCGAGGGAAACATTCACAGCCTCTGGCTGGGTTGAAATACCGTAGGTTTTTAGGTAGATTAATTTGTGTGCTTTCTTCAGCCATCTACCTACACAGCTTTTATCTCAATCTGACTTCTTACAATAAAATCATGATATCTTTACCTCAGTCTCACCTTGCTCACACTTACGTCTTACTATCAAATAACCTTTCTTCACGAAAGGGGCCGATGCCCCCTGGGAAATCGGAGCACACAGTCCTATTTTACCGTATGTATGAAGTATAGCACACAGCTCGGCAGGAGCCACCCGCTACCCAATGCAGCGTCGGAAGAACACCAGCAATGAAGAACAAGCTTTATAGGTTGAAGTCAGTTCACTTTAGGCTTGGTTCTTGTTGACACACGGAGTGAATCCGTGAGTATAACCTAGCCGTTATCTTATTTAGGCATAGTAGATATAGTTCTGGAAATCGGAGGCAGACTCAGCCAAGAGAAGACATAAAAGACCCCCCGTTTCCTGCACTTGCTCTTTTTTTTCTTCCTTCTTCACATCATTCCCATCCCCAGGTGGTTTCACAATGTGCCCTCCTCTCTGGGTTTGGCTCTTCGGGCAAAAGGAGCACAGTCTCCGGAAGCTCTACAAAAACCTCCGTTACATGCAACCTGGTTATATATCAAACCAGTGTTGTAATATTGATATCCACCCCATGGATTTCTGGACTGGGGACACCGATCCTTCCCTCGTCCAATTCTTCACACCCGATACCGACACCGACCTCAAAATCGCCAACACTGCACTCAACCCCAAGAACCCCGTGGACGACCCGTTCACGAGGGCTCAAGCAATGAAGCATGCTCAAGACTTCATCCCCCAAGAGATGCATCATAAGCTCCACCAGGCATTTTCGAAGTACCTCCGCAAATCCCCCGGAGGTACCCCCATTTTCTGGGACCTGGTCTCGTAAGTCTAAGTTCCCAGTAGAAACAGCCCAAAGACTAATCCTTGGTAAATGTAGCATGGAAGAAGACGAAAGTCTCTTCAACAGCAACGATAAGCACGGCTTCACCATTCAAATGGGAGCCACGAGCGCTGATGGAAAGACCGCTCATCAACTCGTCGTCATGGAAAGCGACAACTGCTACCATGGCATCCTCCCGTCAGTTGGGGAGCTCATGGTCCTTGTTCGATGGATGCTTAGTGGAATCAAAAACCACAAGCACCAGTTCCGCAGGTACCACCGACAAGAGCGTGCCCAGCATGACTTCCCGGTAAGTTCAGACACTTTACCAAATTGTCTGCCAGGACATAACTGAATGGCTGACTGCTATTTAGACCATGGTCATTTCTTTCCTCCCCGATGCTCGAGTTCGAGTTTTGCATGGGTATTTCGACGACGGCCGACTCAAAGTAGCCTATACCCAAGCACTCAACTTTGATGCGGAGGACTACACCGACAAGATGGACACCCTTCTCCAGTGGGCATGGCCCCTCACTGATGGGGACACCACGAAGCCCATCCCCCTTCCAACAATCGATGACGATGAGGAAGATGAGTGGGATGAGTGGGAGAAGTGGGAGCTCCGATACAGGGAGGACAACGAAGACGAGTTCCTGGGGAGTAAATCAGACGAGAGTGACAGCACTGAGGCAGACGAAGACCTCAGTGACTGTGAGTCGGAATTCGAGGAGGAGGTTGAGAGTGATTGGGAAGATGATGAGGGCCCCAGTCCCACCGTGGAGTGGGGGGACGATGAATGGAGGGAGGAGGAGGAATTGGTGATGTCTGCGGACATCAAAAGAAAGATTATGGAGAGGTTGGACGAGAAGTTGAGGGGTTTGGGGAAGTTGTGAAAGTTGACCTGAGCTTAAAGGCGAGGGGACTAGGACCCAGAGGCGCCCTGGGACCTAGTCTATCCTTGTCCATGGGCAAAGGCAACTATATTTTCATGTAGTGGCAACCCGCCACGCAGTTCTGTATTAATTCGTTTTTGTTCTGTTCATATAATATGCATGCAACATACACACAAATGCATACAGGGGATGAGAGAGACAATATGTTGGTCCGTGTTTCTGTAGTCTGACTTGTAGATATTGTAGATATCTGTACGGAGTAGACATTCATGAAATAGAGCCCTAAGTGAGAAGACGTAGAGCTGAAATCCCAGACCAAAGGAAATCAAAGTTAGGCTGAACAAAATGAGTGATGGTAAAGCATCGCTCAAGGTCGTCCATATCTGACTTCTGTAATGCCGTCAACCATTATAACCTGATATAACACTGGAATTATATCTAGTAGTCTGGAATATATGTTCTCCCTCTCATAGCTGATGTTGTTAAAATTCGAATTTTGGCCCAATCCCCTTGAAGTGAATGAATTGGTATCAAATTCTTCTTTCTTCGAGAACCATGACTGCTAGCTGGGGTGGCGAAGCATGGCAGCTTCTCTTATTCCGTACAATTTGTGCTTTCTTCTAAAGACATATATATTTTACTATAGATGTGCGGTATGACCATGAAAACGAATACCGGTCGACGTGGACTTCAAAATAATGGTTTCCATATGTTTACATATTTCTACCATCTACTTTGCACAAGCAGCACACAGTAATAATTACACGAGCATGATTACTTCAAGGATCTCTAACACAAAGGAGAAAAAGAATACAGGAGCGGCCAAAAAGGAACAGCCCATAAAACCCCATAGTATAAAATGGCACATATACCTCAGATCCCCGTCTTTAAAACCAGGACAACAAGACACGCGATGCATCAGAAGGGGGCGACAATCTTAAACAAGGTCGCGCTTGACGAACTCGGCAAGAAGGGTCTTGCCGAGGGAAGCAGGGCTGCGCTCGACGATGACACCAGCATCGGTGAGAGCGGCGATCTTGGAATCAGCACCACCCTTACCACCGCTGACGATGGCACCGGCGTGACCCATGCGGCGGCCGGGGGGAGCGGAGATACCGGCAATGAAAGAGACGGCGGGCTTGTTGTGGATGTTGTTGGCCTTGAAGAACTCGGCGGCATCCTCCTCGGCGGAACCACCAATCTCACCGATCATGATGATACCGTCGGTCTCGGGGTCCTCGAGGAAGACCTTGAGGCAGTCAATGAAGTTGGTGCCGGAGAATGGGTCACCGCCGATACCGACGACGAGAGACTGACCGAGACCAGCGAGGGTGGTCTGGTTGACGGCCTCGTAGGTCAGGGTACCGGAACGGGAGACAATGCCGACACGACCGCGCTTGTGGATGAAACCGGGCATGATACCGATCTTGCATTGACCCTATTGAACGAGATGTGTGAGTATTTGGCGCGGGTCGAATTATTGTAGAAAGTTGGAGTGGTAGCTTACCGGAGCGATGATACCAGGGCAGTTAGGACCGATCAGGCGGGTCTTGTTCTGGGTCTTGAGAATGTCGGTGATGCGGACCATGTCTAGATAAAATCAATCAGTTTGCGCGCGCTTCAATTGGTAGTCGATCGATCCGTACCGTGCTGGGGGATACCCTCAGTAATGCTGTTGAACGAGAAGCTGTCAGAAAAAGTTATTCGCAAGGGGGACTTCGGCTGAACACGTACCAAACAACGAGGCCCATCTCAGCAGCGATGGCCTCCTCGATACCGGCAGCGGCAAGAGGGGGGCTAATTGTAGTTAGCATTGTTTTGCTGGCATTTTGAGAGATATGTTGGTTGATCATACGGAACGAAGATGGCGGAAGCTGTGGCACCGGTCTCCTTCACGGCCTCGCTAACGTTGGCGAAAACGGGACGGTCAAGGTGGATGGAACCGGCCTTCTTGGGGTTGGTACCACCGACGACATTTGTGCCTGTCCTGTGTAAGCTATTGTTGGGATGCGATCGCGGCTGGATAAATATTTACCGTAGGCGATGGCCTGCTCAGCGTGGAAGCTGTATCAAGGTCAAATGTTAGCATCATGCGCGTGCGATAATGAAAGCGCGTGGATTGCACTTACGTTCCCTGCTTTCCAGTGAAACCCTGGAACAGAACGCGGGTGTCCTTGTTGATCTTAAGGTTGTTCAAGGTCTCGCTGTAGGCAGAGGTGGCCTGAGTCCGACGCTGGGTGGCACCGACATTGCGAAGGGCCGAGAGGGTGTTACGGCGGAAGGCCTGCATTGCTGCAAGATGTTATGTATGAGGGGAGAGTTGAGGTATATGAGGTGAGGTGGAAAGAAAGAAAAGGACGGGATAAAGAGCAGGTGTTCGGGATACGCACCCGGGAGTTTTCGCTCGGGATAATTATTTTACTTAAGCGGAACTGACTTCGGGCGCAGGCCTCGGCGACCACATTTTTCTATCTAATCAACCTCAACCCCCACTAAGTACAACAACTTGTCGCTTTTGGTTATTGAAAGTCTTCCCGCCTAGGCGCGGTGTTATTCTCTTCGCCATGGCTACCATGACTATGACCTCGCAGGAAATTAAAAGGGCCGCCAAGAAGAACGCAAAGAACGTACCAGAGAACGAGCGATTCATGCGAGCGTGCTCCGACATTGCAAATGCTCTCATTCAAGATTATGAGTCCCACAGAGACTCTACCAAGCCCAAGAAGGATCTCAACCTCAACAAGTTGCGGGCTACCTTTTCGAAGAAGCACAGCTTGTCCAGCTCGCCGCCACTGACGGCTATTATCGCGGCAGTCCCTGAGCATTACAAAAAATATATCCTGCCAAAGCTGATTGCGAAGCCGATTCGTACGTTTACATATTCCAAGCGGGAGTGCTAGACTATCGCTAACCTCGTTCATAGGAACCTCCTCTGGTATCGCCGTAGTGGCGGTTATGTGCAAACCCCATCGATGCCCCCACATTGCATATACCGGTAACATCTGTGTCTATTGCCCTGGTGGCCCAGACTCCGACTTCGAATACTCGACTCAATCATATACTGGATATGAACCGACCTCGATGCGAGCCATCCGCGCTCGTTACGATCCTTTTGAGCAGGCGCGAGGACGTGTGGACCAGATCAAAGCTCTCGGTCACAGCGTGGACAAGGTGGAATACATTATCATGGGTGGAACCTTCATGTCGCTACCGGAAGATTACCGTGACACTTTCATCTCCCAGCTTCACAACGCGCTGAGCGGATACCAAACGGACAACGTTGACGAGGCCGTGCTGGCAGGCGAAATGAGCAACGTGAAATGTGTGGGTATCACAATCGAAACTCGGCCAGATTACTGTCTGGATACACATCTGAGCAGCATGCTCCGCTACGGTTGTACGCGGTTGGAAATTGGTGTGCAGAGTCTGTACGAGGACGTTGCGCGAGACACCAACCGCGGCCACACCGTAGCAGCAGTAGCTGAGACTTTCAGGCTTGCCAAGGATGCTGGTTTCAAGGTTGTTAGCCACATGATGCCCGATTTGCCTAACGTTGGAATGGAGCGCGATCTCTTCCAGTTCCAGGAGTACTTCGAGAACCCCAACTTCCGTACCGACGGTCTCAAACTCTACCCCACGCTTGTCATCCGAGGCACCGGTCTCTACGAGCTGTGGCGCACCGGCCGTTACAAGAACTACACACCTAACGCACTTATTGACCTTGTCGCACGCATTCTCGCCTTAGTTCCCCCGTGGACCCGTATCTACCGAGTCCAGCGTGATATCCCCATGCCACTTGTTACCTCCGGTGTGGAGAACGGCAACCTGCGCGAACTGGCATTAGCGCGTATGAAGGACTTCGGCACGACCTGCCGTGATGTCCGTACCCGAGAAGTCGGTATCAACGAAGTTAAGAACAAGATCCGTCCATCGCAGATTGAGTTGATCCGTCGTGACTACGCCGCCAATGGCGGATGGGAGACTTTCCTAGCCTACGAAGACCCGAAGCAGGATATTCTCATTGGATTGCTTCGTCTGCGCAAGTGCAGTGAGACTCACACCTTCCGTCCTGAGTTCACCGGCCAGCAGACGAGTATCGTCCGCGAGCTTCACGTCTACGGTTCTGCCGTGCCACTTCACGGACGTGATGCCCGCAAGTTCCAGCACCGTGGCTTTGGAACTTTGTTGATGGAGGAGGCGGAGCGTATTGCGCGCGAGGAGCACGGTAGTCGCAAGATCAGTGTTATCTCCGGTGTGGGCGTGCGCAGCTACTATGCTCGTCTCGGGTACTTCCTTGATGGTCCTTACATGTCCAAGATGTTAGACCCATGGGAGGACGAGGAGTAGTCACCTGAAGCAAACAAAAAAAAAGAAAAAACAAGAACCAAAACGAAACCAGATGCCCAGCTGAGGCTCGGTATCTGATCCTGCATCCACTGGCGTTGGCGGTCTCACAAAAACTTGATTTTCTTTCTCAACGAAGGACAAATGATTGAATGTCTATACCAAATTTATCTTTAGGTGCGTCCATCGGACAAAAAATGAGATATCAAAGAGCTGGAAATAATTTATGAGCGCTCTATGTACAAGTCGCAGGTCGTCCATCTGTATTCTAGCAAAGGAGACCGGGAAACCTGCCCGCCAACGCCTTTCAAGTTTAGTCCGATCCTACTCGTCTATAACATAGACGAATCCAGGTCGCACAGAGTAGACATGGGTGATTCATACTCTAGAGAAATGAAAGTATTCTCTCGACCTCGAATCACCCCCAACGCATCAAATTTAGAACCACCGTGTTGTACTCAAGAAACCCCGAGATATAAGCTCAAAAGATTGAAAATCGACAGATAAAGGTGCCATGAAGACATTCGAAGGAAAAGAGATCAAGGTAATTTCAATGCAGCGATATAGCACCTCCCCTACTGTCTCGCAAGTGAAGGTAGGCCTGGAAGCCGCAGAAAACGAAGAAGCCCTGTAAGCCAGAAAAGCGCATTGTTAGTAACGGAGTCCTCTCTCTCACGCAACGAACGATCCCGTCGGGGCTTAAGGAGGGGGAGTGACGTACAGCGTAGACGATCACAGCGGTGTAAATGGAGGCGGCGACTGCGGGACCATCTTCGGGTTCGCCTTCTGATCCGGTGTATGCGTGGTTATTGCTCTATAATTAGGATCTTCGCGTTAGCGGCTGAACCCCATATTACGTAGGTCTGTGGCAATGGGTCCTTGGGGGGATTTGATGAGTAGGTCAGAGTCGGAGGGACGTACGCTGTATAGCGAGCCGAGGACTGAGAGGATGACGATTGCGAAGGCGGAGATAACAACACTATTCAAGAAACAAGGTGTTAGAGCAATAGGACTTTTCGATGGATGCTCTCTGGGATGGGGGGGAGCGTACCAAGACCAGGCGTTCAAGGCAGAGACGACGGGCTTCATGTTGGCGGCTTGATGATAGGTAAGGGGTATTGGAGAATGACTGGGATAGGTAGTTTGCTGGAGAAAGGTGATCGCAAATCGGCTAATACAGAGAGTTGAGGTTGAAGACTTGAGATACGGAGGCGGGCGGACCTTCAGTTGATGAAAGGCCCTAAGCCGTTTTGGGACAAGTCCAGACACACCTGTGACTCGTCTCTTCCTCGCTGTTTGTTTTCACGTCTTTGATGCAGTAGTAAATAAGGATATGTAAATACCATTCAGCTCATCATGATTCTTTTGATATGATCTATTCGTTTTGATTTGTTTCTATTTTTAATGTGTTTTGTTCCATTCAATACACTCATCAAACGTCACTCCAGAGCCGCCAAAGATATCTAGCGCGCTGCCAATCGTCAAATCCACTCTTCCATTGCTACTGGTGTGGACCTTTTCCAGATCTTGTAAATGGCGTGCACCTCCTGCGTAGGTCACGGGAATAGTACACCATTCAGCCAGTCTTGAAACAAGTTCCTCATCGACGCCTTGTTGCAGGCCCTCTACGTCTGCAGCGTGGATCAGGAACTCGGCGCAATATGGTTCAAGCATTGAGATCGATTCTACACAGTGTCAGTGAGCCATGAGCCACAAATTAACCTAGATGCAGCACTGGCAGGACATACCTTGGTTGATCTCCATCTCCGTGATGGTTTGCCAGCGGTCCATCGCAACGAACCAAGTATCGTCTTTTCTGCGGCAGCTCAGATCCAAGACCAGCTTTGACTTGTCGCCGCCCAGGGCAGAAAGGACCGACTCAAGCCGTTCGAGCGAGAACTTGCCTCCGGGGAAGAGGAATGAAGTGATGATCACCTGTTGCCCGCATTCCACATGATTAGCGTCATCGGCCTCTTGTTATGACGCAGCGCAAACAACCAGAAACTTGAAGTAAAAGAATAGATATCATTGGGTTCTCGACCAAGCGCAATGCCAAGCGAAGAGATAGTAATCCATCTGGAATCCGGGGGCTTACCTTGTCTGCACCCTGATCGATCCAGTCTTGCGCATTCTTATCGGTGATACCACCGGCCACTTGCAGCCCACCCGGCCATGTCTTCAATGCCTCCTGGGCTGCCTCTTCATTCCCTGGTCCAAGCTTCACGACGTGCCCGCCACGCAAATCGTGCTTCTGATACAATCCCGCATAGTGGCTGGCCGGAAACTTGGATACGTAATTGGTCTTTAGGTCTGCGGCCACCTGGCTGAGCGTACCACCCACAATCTGCTTGACCTGCCCTGAATGCAGGTCAATGCACGGCCTGAATTTGGTCATTTTCTCTGGCGAATTGGAGAATAAGTTGATTCATTGACGATTGACGATCTCATAAATCGAGGGGCGCTTTATCTTATCGCACGTGATTTTAAGCTTAGTCCGAAAAACTTTTGGCCGAGACGCGAAAGTTCGATTTTACAATTTAGTCGACAGCACATTCACCATGGTTTTGAAACGAAAGAGAGAAACCACTGTGGTTTCTAAGCCCAAGCCCAAGGAAGACAGCCCTCCTCCGGTGGACAATGCGCAGGACGTATTCCGCAGATTATTTGAAGCACAATTCGAGCCACTCGATTTGCCAGCTCCTACCGCCAAATCTACAAATTCCGATGAAGAAGGAAATGAGGATGACGATGACGATGACCTCTCTGGGTCGGAAGGTGACTGGGATGGGATGTCCGACATCAGTGACGAAAGCAATCAAGTTGAGGTGGTCGAACACACGGATGCTTATGCGGCACCAGAAGACAGAATGGATAAGAAGACTTGGAAGGCGTTTATGGTATGTGCTAGATCTCTATATGTGATTGTATTGAAATTCGGTGCTAACACTCAGACCCGCAGAGTGGAAAGCTGTTGTCCGACTTAGATAAGCCGAGCACCGAGCCAGAGCCTACGTCCAAAAAAGAAGAAGAAGAGGACGCCCACGACTCTGCGAACCTCAAGCACGATCTTGCATTGCAAAGACTACTTAAGGAGTCACACCTTCTTGACTCCGCCGATGATCTTGCTCCCACTGGAAAGAACCGTTTGAAGGCTTTGGATCTGCGCATGCAATCCCTTGGAGCCAAAACTTCGCTCTATGCGCAAACCAAAATGCCCACTGCCCACCGACGAGGCATCAAAGCTAAGGCTGCATCAAAGGAAGACAGACGCCGCCAAGAGGCCAAGGAGAACGGCATCATTCTCGAGAAGCCTAACAAGGTGCACAAATCCAGCAACAATGGGCGAAGAGAGCGCGGTGTTGCCGGATCTTCCGTGGGCAAGTTCTCAGGAGGCACATTGAACCTGAACAAAGACGACATCGATCGTGTCCAGGCGTCGGGACGCCGTATGATGGGTGGGAGAGGAAGGGGCAAAACAAGAGGCGGCAGAGGCGGTGGTGGTAGGGGTGGCAGAGGTGGCAGAGGTGGTGGCAGAGGCGACAAACGCTAAGATCACGATATTTGAGAAAGGGTCTTCCCCTTTTCTGAGTCCAATATGCTTCTTTGTGTGGCACCGCCTACTCACGCTACTCCAGCGCAAGAGCTAGATTGGCTCACGATCCACAAATGCCTTCACGCCATGTCCGCACCGACCTCGATCCCTCACGGGTCGTGAGCTACAACTTCAATCTCAACCCGCATATCATCCGAGCCGAGCCTCGTTACCCCAACACATGTCCAAACGGGTGGTGGTTCGGTATGCATCCTTTAACATTCCGCACTATCACCTCCAGGGCCTCGTTGATTTGGACGTGGTACGAGTTCGCCCGAAATACCTGCTCCCAACCTTTTCCTCCAGCGTGCTTCAGATTCGGTTCCACGTTGGCGAAAGTTTGATCGATATGCGCGTTGATCTCTCGATGGATCACAAAGGTGTGTGGATCGCAACTTCTTGTTCAAGATGTTACCAGCACGATCTATTCATTCGGAACGCGAGGCCTCGTGAGTCGCGTACATACCTTGGCCTGCGCATTCGATGCGATCACCAATGCGGACGGCTTGGCTGTAATAAAAGTCTCACTTTGCTTTCTGACCCCAGAGCCGTCGTGGTTGGAGTATTGATGTGACATATTTAATAGAGATAATGAAACCCTTGACGATCTATAGATCCTTGGAAATGTGCCCTCCTGAACAAAGACTTCGTAACACTTAATTGAGGTAATAAATGAACTGTTCCGTTAGGAACTTTCACGTATGCATCTAGTCAATGTATTAATCTCTAGGTGCGCTTACACTAATCAGTTAGGTGAAACATACATTCCGCCGGACAACATACGTCATACATATATAGAATGAGAAGAGACACGAACATTGCGATGTCCAGCCAATCCAGCAATTTTATTAAAACCTACGTCGACAATAATATCAGAGATGCAAATATCGGTCAGTTATTTCTTGGCTAGTTTCATAACAGCAGGTGTATCTACACCGCTGCGTCCGTACTTTGGTGATATATATCCGTGGGTCATTCCTAGGACTCATTATTTAGCGACATGAAGGAATCCTGCAATAGCCCATAATATTATAAAATATTTTTAGAATTAGTTCTAGTTATACCTATTTATGGTCTCTTTCATCTTGAGCATACTTGATCTATAATTTTGTCGTGTATTAAGCATGGTAACCCCGAGTGCACTACTATCTTGAACATTATACAAGAATTTACAAGAATTTACATGAGCGTGTGTACTTCCTGATAACCCTAAGCCCTATATAGATATGTATCGATATATATAGCGTAAATAAACAACTAGAACACTTTATTTATTTTCAGGCCACCATGTCGCATTTAGTTTGCGATTACTCGGACTACTCGGTCTAATGACTCTTAATGCCGGTCAGCACGGCTCGGATATTTACATAAAGAATAAATATAGCATAGAAAGACTTTTAGAATACCCGTTGCCCGTCTCACCTAGACCGGGATATAACTCTAGAGCCTCGTATTTGTACTCCGTAGGTACTCCGAGAGGTTCCCTCCCAAATGCTCACTTTTGCGACGCCAATTGCGCCAAGAATTTCAAAGTGGGGCCGTGAATCCCTTCCGTTTTTTCCGCCCATGCAAATGGGCACGCTAGTCCACATTAGGCATATCCTGCGGGTAGCTCCCATGGTTTTTCTTTAGCTGAATGTCTAATATCATCTCAATCATATCCAAGGTTATACATACACATGGAGAAGGCTTGTTTTGCAGATTTTAAGCCATTTTAACTGGTATACTAGCTCCAACACCAAGAAGTGGGGAAATATCTAAAAAAAGACTTCTAACCTGATTTCGAGAAAAAACAACACATGTGAACTTGCAAAAGGATTACCAAGAAAGATGTGACACGGCTGCATATGCGGCCGGCTATTCTTGTACGAATTGCATTGCATTGGAGTGCAATATAATTTAGTCTTCTTTATCCACTTTGTTCAGTCCTTATCGTGAGACATGCATCTTCACGCCACAGTAGTATCAGATTGTCATATTGATAGGAAGAACTCACGCAATCGAAGGCTTCACACGCGACTTCCATATGTCGACGATCAGGGCCGGTCCGAGAGGCCCTACAGGGTTGACCCTCAAGACATGCATTCAAGAAAGAGACCGTTAGTGTCCCGGTCTACAAGGTCCTATCTATATTTTTGTTCTAGGTCCAACAACGTGATGCTAAGCAGCTCCATTATATTGAGCTGCGCAAAAATAACAGGACTAGTATATTAATTTTGAGAGGCACTTCCAACGTTTCTGTTGATACGACACTAAGCCGAGCTGGAAAATGATGGAATGATCGGCGGTTTGAGGGGATATTGAGGAAATCATTTTCTTACGATGACGACATGCTGGGGTGTCTGTTGCTACAAATTAACCCTGCATTCTTCGTGGGACGCTCTGGAATTCTTTATATTAGCTTGTGTGTGTATCAAGTTCCTTGGGCAAATTGAGAAAGCTAGGGGCTGCCTACATAGGATCTGCAAATCCTTACGGTCAAAGCGCTTGTTTATTGAAGCGCTAGGCCAAATAGTTTAGACACAGCCTCATGTGTTCGTAACACAGACAAATTTGTAATGATCATCTTCGTTTTCTTTGCCACTATCACTTTGTTGTAGATCTATATGACTAGACTGCGTTTCAGATGGGGATTGTCATACCTGTCAGGGGGATCTACTACATCTGCCAGATTTGAAAACTATAGTGGATAGAGACTATTGTTTCAAGAATTTTGGGGAGAATACGGAACGTAAAGTTTAATTCTGTATAGGACGGTTAGAAAAAAAAGAAATCTTTGTTATTGGGGGCTATGCTGTGCGAGAGACGGCGCGTGGCGAGCCAAGAAATGTGGTCTCGCAATTGATGCCAAGCTTGAAGAGAGGAATTTTTTTTACTCCAAGCCTCATCCAGAAACCAAAGTACGTGTAATCCAATCACATGAAGTCCCTAGACATGTATTCATTATACGGATTAATTTCTTTTTTTTTCTCTCAAAGACGCTTCTCAGCTCACTTGCGGCTGTGGGGCCGAGATCTACGGGATGAGGAGACTTGGATATTCTTCAGGAAGATCATCGTTACAACGGTACACGGGTACTTTGCCAAATTCAGATGTGCGCGCCAAGTTATCACCAAGATAATCTTGGCCTCGGTTGAAAACAGACTCGTTTCAACATACATTATGCATGATAAGACTCGGAAGGCTTGGAATTGGCTTGGAAATGGCTTGGAGATGGCTTGGAGATAGCTGCAACCCTACTCCAACTGAGGGGTCTAGACCTCTATATTGTTTAGAAGTGGAGATTTCGCACCCCGTCGGGCCAATCTACGAATGAAACCACCAAACGTGCACTAACGGAGATGGTATCGGGCACCCGAGAATCGGCATCCGCGGTAAGACCATGCTCGCCATGAGACCGGAGGCTTGGCGTTAGGCATCAAAATTGAGAACGAGATAGAAAATTGATCTGCAAGTTGCTAGGATGAGAAATTGCATCTATCAGCCCTACAGGGTAGACAGCCCTGGCCAGCCTTAACCGAGAGGATAGTTGGGATCGAGGTAGAAAAACACCCCGAAAAGTGTAAAGTCGACGCTCGATTGCGAAGCGATGTGCAAGTTAATGATCAATCATCGACGGTGATGAGATCTTGGCGGCCCCGCTACGGATTCTAGGGGTTTCGCGGCGGATCAGTGGAGTCAGATACGCTCTACCACCCGTGGATGATATGAAAGACTATGCAGAAAGCTTCCACAGAAGGGGCGTCTTGTGGGTCTGATCGACACGTTGATTGGGACCATATGTGCACAGAATATAGTATATTGTATACACTAATTACTAGTACGTATGTATATGTATGTAGCACCTACGTTGTATTCCATAGAGGCCCGTTCAATATGTCGATCATTTCTTGTCTACTCCGTAGCGCAAACCTTGTCCCGAGAAAAAGCCTTGGGTGCATTCTTTTCTCCTATCCATGTCTGTTTGGAAATGTAGCTGCATTGGTCAGTAGCTTGCAGGTGTCACTTATCTGGAATCATAATGCATCGTCATTGGGTTGTGATACTGAACCCTGACTCCAGCCGCCCCCCCTTTGTGGGTCCTAGATTGGGCGACTTGCGAGCAGCAAGGGCCAACATCCCCTATAGAGATTCATCAAGGGGGAATGCACGCGTAAGTCAATGGCGTATTTTGTCCAATAATCAGCTCCCGATCAATATTGATCAGGGCAAATGACGAAGCTTGGCATTTGCTTGACATATAGTCGTCATAATGGCTGATATTCACCACGTGGGAAAAAAAAAGAGATCCTGAAACAGAAAGTCGGGGTTCAGTTCTCTTTTCCTATAATTAAGATATGTAGCCTCGGCACGACTTGGCATGCAAAATATTAGTGGATTGGTTAACCAGCTTATCATACATCCCTGACCCTGCAGATTTTCGGGGCTTTCGGGACCTTTAGGACACATAAGATGCCGCGGAAGTAGGCCGAGCGGGCATAATTTGTATGCAACTGACGAACAAATTCATCCCGACATCTTTTTCTCCGACTGCAAACTCTGAGGGTGAAACCGGGCTTGTGTGATGCAGATGCAGTGCAGATCGATTCCATTATACACGCGTATACGGAGACCGGAAGGAATTCCAGTGGGTATTGGAATTTGCTCTATGATCTTTGGTATCAGCACTATTCGCCCATAGTTAACTGGGCCCCAAATCACTCGTGGGAGCTCAGGAATGTGCTTTCCCTGGGGTAGACGTCAGCCTTCGAGGCTTGGAGATGACATAATAGACATACAGCCGTCCACACTAGACACATAAGTCATTCTGTAAGCTTGTGGGAATCCGGGACTAAGACCTCGAGTATTCCAAGTGCGGATCATGGCCCGTACGTGTCAAATTGAGCGACGTCGGGTTTACCAGATTTGTCTTATCTGTGCCACTTTCAACCATCAAGGGGATGGTATAATGATCCCCCTGGTCGAACCCACAGTGGAGTACGCTTACGGAGGAGTAGACTCTCAGATGCATGGGTCTGCTTAATATTTTGTTGGTAATTTTGAACCGGCCCTATAGGGGTTTCGTGCTGGAACTGAGATACAAAAGGGTGTCTCCATTCCGTCATTTAACTTCCTAGATCCCTAAATCAGTTCAGGCCTAATGAAACCATAATTACTCTTCTATTGTCAATAAATTGTGTCTGTTGCTACACCCAGAATTGTCTTCATATTCTATAATACATTTTCATCATGACTTTGTCCCAGTTCAGTTCAACAGAAACCCTCAGGGATCCTGGGGTCATAGGCCAGTCGGTCGACTCAAGCCCTAATGTCTCGCCTCCGGATGAGAAACACGTCTCGGTATCAGCAACACCAGCAGAGTCAACCGATGTTGAAAGCCAAGTCCTGGAATCACCACCATATCATGTGTTCACTCGGTCTCGCAAGTTGTGGATTGTCATTATTGTCTCCTTCGCCGCCATATTCTCGCCGCTATCTTCAAACATCTACTTCCCTGCCCTTACAGACGTTTCAAATGTTAGTTGGCTTGAGTAATACATTTGACCACTTCATGCTAACGATAATATAGGAACTCAATATCTCCATGTCTTTAGCCACATTAACCGTCACGATATACATGATTGTTCAAGGTCTTGCCCCGAGCTTTTGGGGTTCTTTCTCCGATGTGTTGGGCCGTCGTGTGCTTTTCATGGGAACATTTGGTGTATACATTGTTTCGAACATTGCTTTGGCTGTCTCTACCAACTATGGTGAACTTATGGCTTTCCGAGCGCTACAGGCTGCTGGAAGTGCAGCCACCATCTCAATTGGTACGATACACCAATTATCCCTGCTTTGTGTCTTAGCTAACCCGCCTAGGTGCTGGTGTCATTGGTGATATTACCACTTCTGCAGAGCGAGGCAGTCTGATTGGAATCTTTGGTGGTGGTAAGTACCCCGCTATTCCGATACATTGCTATGTTCAAAGCTAACAGTATGTAGTTCGCATGTTGGGCCAGGGAGTTGGACCAGTATTCGGTGGAATCCTCTCTCAGTACCTTGGGTTCCGATCTATCTTCTGGTTCTTGGTTATTACATCTGGAATCAGTCTTTTCTCTATCATGTTCTTCCTCCCTGAAACACTCCGTTCTATCGCTGGCAACGGTTCGGTTCCCCTCAAAGGCATCAACAAGCCAATCATCTACGCCATTAGTGGACAGAAAGATGCACAGGAACACTCGATACCCTCTGGAAAGAAGGGCAAAGTGACCTTCAAGACCATGCTGGAACCCCTCACCTTTCTATTTGAGAAGGATGTCTTCATCACCTTGTTTTATGGAAGCATTGTGTACACAGTCTGGTCGATGGTAACTTCTTCGACATCCGACCTATTTGAAAAACAATATGGCCTGAACTCACTGGAAGTTGGCCTCACTTTCCTCGGCAATGGGTTTGGATGCATGACCGGTTCCTACACCATCGGATACCTAATGGACTTCAACCACAAGCGAACGGAGCGCGAATACTGCCAGAAGCACAACCTTCCCATTGACACTCGCATCAACTTGAAGAGCCACCCCGATTTCCCCATCGAGTACGCCCGCATGCGCAACACTTGGTGGATCACTGCTATCTTCATTGCCTGTGTCGCTGTCTACGGTGTGTCCCTCCGCACACACCTTGCAGTTCCAATTATTCTGCAATTTATCATTGCCTATGGCTCCACCGCTATCTTCACCATTAACAGCGCCCTTGTCATTGACTTGTACCCTGGTGCGAGTGCCAGTGCAACGGCAATCAACAACCTGATGAGATGTCTGATTGGTGCTGCTGGTGTCGCGGCTGCTCCGTCTATTATTGATGCTCTCACTGCCCAGTTCACATTTGTCATGCTCGCTGGCATTACCCTCGCGATGGTGCCTCTTCTCATGGCAGAGACGAAGTGGGGCTATGGATGGCGTATTGAGCGCCAAGAACGCCTTAAGAAGAAGAATGTCTCAGTTTAAATGAAGATGATGGATATACCTCGGTAGGAAAATGGGAGGAAATTGGAAATAGAAGGGGATAAAGTACATAGTTGGGCACGAAAGCCTATCACGACTTGACGATAAGCGGTGCTTACTTGGTTTTCCTTCTTATACTCTTGGCGATTATTTGTTTTTGTTTCAGTTGCATATACCAGCTACCTTTGGGTAGCATTTCACTTTCGGCATTTTTGACTTTCCTTTTATATAGGGCTATATCTATGTCCCCTAGGCCGTAAGACACTGCTGTAAGGCCAGGCTCAACGATAGCGGCCACTCAGAACTTGCACTCAATCTACCGCTTTTCTCTCCGCCTTCTCGATTGGTATTTAGATATCTTCAATAGACCTCCTATTTCTTCATTTCAAAGATCTCTTATTGCTGATCTCTTAAGTAGGACCAGTTTAGAGCTAATGGTAATTCTTTTTCTAAATCAATTATGTAGGCTCGAGGCTACATGCATTGGTGTATGCCAAGTTTGTTCCATCTGGTTTTCTGCCCATCAACTCAGTCAAAGTTCCCCATGGCCGCTTTCGTCTACCGTAGGCACATCCCAACATCAGCTTCCCTTTTGCACCGTGGACTTTGATTTCTCTATATCCAACCACATTCGAATTTTATCAATAATCTCGAGCACACTGAGCGTCTTCACAAAGTAACCCGGCCCTGACCATGGAATCTGCCCGAAGTCTCTACAAAAATGACGTCGATTTTGCAGCCTTGGCGCTACAATCGCGCGACTTCGCCAAGCAGTACGTGAAACAGTCTTTCCTCTGACAAAAAGTCTAATACTGATTGAAAATAGCTTGAAACCAAACGGTCAACTGGACTTTAATGATCCAGCCGCCGTCCGGTAAGTCAGAGGACTTCAACATCTAACATCCCGAGAGCAGATCTGATTTGCGTCACGCAGACAACTCACCACCACCCTCTTGCAACAAGATTTTCACCTGAAAGTTGAAATCCCCGATGATCGATTATGTCCACCGGTATGCAGATACTGAAAATATCGTACGCACATATATTGACTTAGCCTTTAGGTACCAAACAGGTATGTCGTCCAGAATGACGGCCTGGGCCCTAGTTACAACCATGTGTCTGACATATCGCATAGGCTCAATTACATCCTTTGGCTACAGGACCTCCTCGACTCCACCGCTGGAGGACTGAATGAGGGGTACGACCGAGGCCGGGAGGTCGTCGGCCTCGATATGTACGTAATGAGTCCTTCCCATTTCCGAATTTTGTCTGACAAAGTAAAGCGGAACGGGATGCATCGGCATCTACCCCCTATTGGGTTGCGCGACACGGCCGGGATGGAAATTTATAGCAACAGGTACGTCTTTGAGTCCGACGATCTTCAGTATCCACTGATCAGCCCGACAGACATCGATTCGAACAATATCCGCACATCCCGGCATAATGTGTCTCTGAACAACCTCGAATCACGAGTTCAGATAGTACATTCAGACCCCACCGGACCACTCTTCCCGCTAGAAAATCTAGGCCGTCAAACGTGAGTCTGCTTTGAGGTAAGACTAGCTAGAATCTTATTTGACCATTTACCAGCCTTGATTTCACTATGTGCAACCCACCCTTTTACACATCGCCCAATGAACTGAAGCAATCTGCTGAGCAGAAAGAACGAGAGCCTTTCTCGGTGAGTGTCATTGACTCTTCATTTCACATGCTAAACTACTACACACGCTTAAGTAACGTATCATACTAACTTTCATGAAGACCTGTACCGGCGCTGAGGTCGAAATGGTGACCCGCGGTGGAGAAGTGGCTTTCGTGAAGCAAATGATCGACGAGAGTCTCCAACTGCGCGAGCGCGTCCAGTGGTACACATCCATGCTGGGAAAATTGAGCAGTATCAACGTACTCGTAGAGACACTGATCAAGCATGGCATCGCGAATTTTGCAGTCACCGAGTTCGAGCAGGGAAGCAAGACGAAGCGCTGGGCCGTGGCGTGGTCATGGGGAGATAGAAGGCCTGCCATGGTAAGTCATACTTTAATACCTTTTACTCACTTCGCGCTTGTATTTTGTGCGCCACGTCTAACAGCTGGTCTAGAATATTGCGCGTGGAATCCCCGGCTGTCCAAAGAGTCTTTTGCCTTTCCCGGCAGATTACACATTCACATTACCACCTGGCACGTCTATCGACACAGCTACTGCTATTATAAATGCAGAACTCAGCTCATTGCCTTGGTTCTGGACCTGGGATCAGACTCGTTCTGCGGGGACGGGATTCGCTGCTGAGAATGTGTGGTCTAGATTCGCCCGTAGGAAGATGAAACTTGCTGGTGAGGAGGGTGCTGCTGAATTGAAGGCGATTCCTGCCCAGGTGGCGCTCGGAGTACGTCTGCAGATACGGCTGGTCCGGGGGGAGAAGCCAGATGAGAAAGAGGTGAAGGTTCTAGTCCGCTGGGCACAGGGGAGAGACACCGTCTTGTTCGAGAGCTTTTGTGGGATGGTGAAGAGGAAGTTGGAATCAAAATGAAACCCATAAAATCATAGCTCTAGCTGCACACGGGTATGAATAGCCTCGATTTATCAATCAACATGAGGAGATTTGAATAATGTTGAACTTGGTATATGACTTTTGTAAACATTGCACTTGCTAGACGAGCGAGCTAATCTATATGATTCATAAACAGCATCAAGGGTTATATGTACTAATTGCCTGTCACCTCGGACTGCAACTGCTTCAAGCGGTCCCAGCCCTCTGTGCCATCCCAGAAGTCCTTGCCCTTGCCCATGATTCCTCTCACGGCACTTCGAGCCTTAAACCGCCAGTCCTTCGCAACAAGCTCAGCCTCTTGATCACCCCCAGTCTTCTGATCTTCACGGTCCATAGGACCAAACTTAGCATAACCATCCCTCACAAGCTTCTCCGTAGCCCGCACAACCTCAAGCCACGGCTTCTCATCGCCCATCTGGAAAGCACCCTGAGCGTTAGCAGCAATAGTAGCACGCCACGCCTTCTCATGAGCCTCGAACGCCTTAGACGGCCGACCACGGAAAACTTCAACGCGAGCAACAATCTGCCACAGCACCGAAGAGTGTGTAATAAGCGGGACGACATTCTGATCCACCAGTGAGATGATCTGGCCAGGAATAGTACCCGTGCGAACAATCGGGGCTTCAGATGGATCGTCAGAGCGAATAAGCAACGCCTCGTACTCGAACGCCACGCTCAGGAAATCAACGAGCATGCCCAAAATCGCCACATCAATACACTTCTCGCCATTCTTCGTGCCGACGAGTTCGATAATGCGCCTCTGCGCGGTAATCACATCGCGGAATGGTGTTGCTGGGGGCGGGATGGACGCCGCGACTGTCAGGACGTTGTCCCAAATGCGGGCGTCAGTGCCCTTAAGTTGCGCTGCGCGCTGGAGCGCCGATAGGGCCTCGCGCTTACGCTTGTAGGGGTCGACCTCGGCGACGGAGACTTCACCGGTGGTCTCGTCGATAACTTCTGGGGCGGGCTCTGGGGCGGGCATGCGCAACATCGCTGCGGCAAGGTTACTCCAGGCTTGGCCGTCGGTATCGTCGAGTTGGACGGTGCGGGTGAAGGTGTCGGTTGCTTCTTGCCATTTCTGGAGCTCGAGCTGCACACAGCCGAGAGCGAACCATGCGCCCTGGTTCAGGCGGTTGATGTGCAAACTCTTCTTATAGGCTATTTCGGCCTTTTCCAGTTGCGGTGGTGTGGAGGTGAGATAGTGGCGGGCCAGGGACCGCTGGGCGCGGGCATATCGCTCTCCGGAGACCTCCCAGGCGCGCTCGTACAGCTTTTCGTCCTTGTCGATATCTCCCATGATGCAGAGCAGACGGGGAGCATCTGCTGGTAGTGGTGACCGCTCTGGTCCTTCAAATTGCTCGTTTTCATCATTTTCATCTGGGCCGGTGGCCTGGTAAAGCTGGCGGCGGATGAGGTTCTTCGCCTTGCCTTCGCGCTCGGTGGCGGCGTAGCAGAGCGCGGCCTCAGCCCACATGTGTAGTCTCTCGTAGATCTCGAGTGCGGTGCGCAGACCACCGAGATCAACCCAGCGCTTGGCAAGCTCGGCCTCGAGGCTCCAGCGTGTTGAGAAGTTTAGGATCCAGATGTGCTCAAGTCGGTCAGCGGCCGGGGCAGACTCAGACTGCTCAGGGCGCGGCAGGAAAGTTGTAGGGTCGCCAGATTCAGTCTGAGCTGCGTCATCGCTAGTTGCGGTGTCCGCAATGACTTGATCCACCAAAGCCTGCATCTGAAGCACAGCTCTCTCAACGGTACGGGAACGGTAGCCCTCTACCCGACTGCGGACCAGAAGTGCTTGGGTATAGATCTGCCAGTTGGAGCTGCCGCCATCGAGCACTCGAGTGGCGTAGGGGTTTGTTTCCTCTCGGGTGAGGCCGTTCTCAGGTGAGGTGTTAGTAATGGCAGATGCTAGTGCCAGTAGGAGAGCAGAGTCAACGGGGTTGAGAATAGGCTGGTTGTTGGCATCAATAGCATCCAGAGCTGCGGAAACCTTATCCTGAATTGCCAAGGATTGTTCATCGGGCTTTTGGTCGGAGAAAGAGATAGCCTCGAGAAGGGTGTCGTCGTCCAAGTTCAGATTCTTGGGCCCAGAAGGCTCCGAAGATTGTGGTGTCTCATCAGCGCTCTTAGCCAACACGACCAGCTGACTGATATCGCGGTCTTGGAATTTTGTGCGCTTGCCCATCTTTCCAGTCAACGCAAACTCGAACCTCCGCACCTTGGCCGCCTGATCAATATCTTCGCGTGCCTTGGCATCGAATCCGTGGTGTGTGTGGATAGTGGCCCTTTCCAGCAGGAACCGACTCCTCTCGTCCGAGTTCAACTCAGCCTTGTCCAGGATCTCAACATCCTTGTAGATCACATCCTGGAGAGTACTTGTGACCTCCGAGAGCATCTTTTGGTGAAGGAAGTTGGTGCGCATACGCGCGGTCTTTGCCACAAGCGGTCCATCGCTGCTCGCATCAGCTAATAGAGCCTTGGCAACAGCAAACAATTCCGGGTTGGGTGTGAGCTTGTAGGCAGCTTCTCCATCCAAAGTTAGGTCACGGATGATCTTTGCCCGCACGGCTTTGAGGGTTGTGGGTTCGGTTCGCAGGCTAGAGGGCAACACAGCTTCAGCCGAGCTGAATTCGAGGGGAGGACCGGTGACGTTGGACTGCAGGAAGCTGAACAAGGCTGCGAGTCCAAGATGAAGGAGTTGCGATTGCTTTTGTTCCGTGGTTAGGTCATCGCTAGACTCGAGGGCGGCGCGGGCCTGGTTGGCGACGAAGGTAGTGTATGAGATCTCGCCGCTTGCAACCTGCGCAAGAGACTCGTTTGAGGCATCGTGACCCAGCACCTTGTGAGTGAGGGGCAGGTTGAGGATCGGGACGATGTTGTCTGACGTCAATCGGATTGGATCGATGCGGTCTTTGAGAGGAGATGCGGCATCAAAGATGCTGTCCAGATTGGACGGATACGCAGGAGATTCAGCCATGTCAAATCCCTCCAGTAACCTTTTAATGATCTTGGAGTCGAGAATGTGCCCCGCGATCTTTTTCGATTTTTCTGGCTTATCGATAGTGTGTGGATAACAGGAGTGCGTGGTATTTAGACAGAGGTTACCATATCGCCAGGAACTGAAATTTATTACCACGCTCTGCTTATAGAGCATCGCATCTATTATTAATCCAACCTCTGACGACCCTTTAGGACACCAGAATCAGTCGCCAATGTCCAATTTATTATAGTATGCTATATCAAGCTGAGTCTTCCTCAGACTCAATGAGACGCATGTGCGTGGTCCTTGAGTATACGATTCAAACCCTCTCGCTGCACACAACCCTCAAAGTGGAAACTCCTGGCCAACTCTTCCAGATCCTTCTCACTACTTCCTCGAAACAATTCAGCAAACTCATCCACAAATGAAGCCGCCAAGAAAGTGTAAAACACATTCCGCATGACATGCAACTCCGTATTCCACGACGTGGGATAAGTCTCCTTCGCAGTGGGACTAACACGGTCAATCCACTCAAGCAAAGGCTTCAAAGCGGCCTCAGGCTCAGATTGAGGTCGGCGACCCCATTTATCCAGCCAGAAGTCCCTCTTCTTGTCCAGGAAAGGCTTGAGCGTCTTGTTCCACTTGCTCTCGGGGTTTGTATAGATCATACCCTGCAGACCAATATCTTTGTAGAGCCAAATCGACCAGCTGATGTTATAATTATCGTAGATGCGCAGCTGATCACCAAGGAGATTGTATCGCTCCTGGTTGACGGTCTGGGCATCGACGTCAAATACCTGGTCCGCGTAGACGGGCCCAAACTCCCCGTTCCAGACAGGGGTCTTGTTCTCGCTCATGAACTGCGCTTTGCGTAGGTACCCGCGTTCAAGACGTTCTTTCTGTTCAGCTGTGCCCTTGTAGCGATCGCCGGTAGGGAAACCCATTGACTAGAGATAGGACTGTATTAGAACGCTACACTCCATGTTCCCGTGGGCCCGGAAAGGAATGCGAAGCTCACCGAGTAATCATGCATAGCATATACACTGTTTGGCAACACCTCGTCAAAGCCCTTCCACTCCATTGCAAATGTGTTCCCATCCAGCCACAGGATATGATTCGGGTCAATCTTGCGGATCGCCTTCTCAACGCGAGCATAGAATGCGGGTAGTCGCACATGCTCAGGATCGCAAGGTTCGTTGAGCGGGTTGTATCCAGCAACCCAAGGATTATCCCTGTATCTGGTGGCGATCTGCTCCCAGAGCCAAATAGTCCGGTCTTGGTGGTCCTTGTAATCCCAGAAAGCGGCATAGCCGGTCGGATTGTCGGAGTGCCAGTCTGGGTTCTGGCCACCGGGAACGGCGTGCATGTCCAGAATGGTATAGATACCGTGCGCTGCGCACTATACGAACATTGTAATTAGTCTATTTCCCTATAATACCACCCCCATGTAGGGGAATATACAAAAGACTGACCAGGTTGACGACTCGGTCCAAGTGTTTGAACCCTGATTCTTTCAGCACGCGGGGATTCAAATCGTCCTCGAAGTGGCGGTAGTTGAAAGGCAGACGCAGACAGTTCAATCCTAGCTCGGCGAAGAATTTGGCATCCGCCTCGGTGAAGAAGTACTCGAGCCATTTGTCGAAGAAGAATTCGTATTTCTCTTGTCCTAGAACTCGGCGCATAGCAGCGCGGTGCTGGGCTTCGTGGCCTGCGAAGCCTGTGATGAAATTCTCCATGCTTTGTACAATATGTCAGTTCGGAGACAGGGAAATACTAGGGTAATCTGATCGTCTGCATACTTCATCCATCCCCCGAGAGCAGCTCCTCGCATCACAACCCCCTCTCCATTCCCATCGACGATAGTGTCGCCCTTCACGTGTAGGAAGCCGGTGGCCATATTGTTGATCCTGTACACAGTAATGTAATGACAACTGTCAAAAGCTATAATGATACCTACAGGGGTGGGTGGGAGGTGCTACGCATGACTATAAATACTTCTCTGCAACAGGCTATTTATCCAAAAATCCGGCAAGCAAACAAAACGCGGGGGATGGGCTAAATGAGGTCTCGGCATTTAACATGGGGCTTCAAGCCACCAAGCCCAGTAGCCATCCTCGACCGGCTAATATCGCAACATTTAGCCTACGCGTACATGCAGCCAAGAAACCAAGACATCTGATCAAGTGTACAAGAATTGCATTTCTCATAAATAACAAGACATGTGCCAACGGGCATGGATGCATGCCACCAGGGTATTTGTGTACAAGAGAAGCAACGCCATCCGAAAAAGCCGCCTAAACGCTCAGAGAATAATGCAACACACCAGACTAAACTACCAATCCTGCCCGCGATCCCGCATCAGGATCTCAATGGCTTCGTCCTCGGGAACGGGATTGTCATTCAGTTCCTTGACGCATTGCGTGAGCCCCTCCGCGGCTTCATCCACTTGCTCTGCTGTCCAGCCCGTGCATGCCATCACCATGCGACGGTAGTTTTGTCCAAGAACTGCGTTCTTTGCTTTCAGGCCATCGACTTCAGCTAATATCCCTCCGTTAAATTCTTTGTAGCATTGTGCCTGGCGCCTAAGCAGATCCGTTGGTGGCAGTGCAGCCAGGAAGCCAACTTGGTGGTCTGAGAACCCGGACGCTGGGTCGAAAGCCTCAGGGAAGAGAGCATCAAATGTTGCAACATCAACACCGGAATCTCTGTCGGCGTCACCCACAACAACCGTCTTGGTCGCGTCCAGTCCTGGTGTGTTTTTCACTGTGACCAACAGACCCTCAGATGAACGCTCTAGATTCTTGATGCGCCGATCTAGCTCCACGCGCTCAGCACCCTTGCGTCTAAGCTCATCATATTGCTTCTGTTCGATCTGCCGAGCTTTGGCAGACTCGCGGATCTTCGTATGCCAGTGATCGAAACTTTCTTGTTTTTGTGTCAAACTCGAAGCCAACTCTCGGTCAATACTGCCAAGTGTTTCTTCAACCATTGTGCTAATTTGGGACATTGCCGCTAGATTTCATTGTTAGTAATAATAAAGATGGCGGGCGGGAAAACATTTTACCATCAAGAATCTCTTTCTTCGACTTCGCCAGTTGATCAATGAATGTGTCATTCCGATTGACCGGTTGTTGAGACTGAGAATTTCCGTCGACCATGTCGACACCCACACCGTAATCTGCAGGCCGGAGGCCAGTATGATTTGGAATGTGAGGATCAGCACCCACTTCCAGGAGTTGCGGGACAAGGACTGAGCGCGCACGCCCTGCCAGATTAAGGGCGGTATCGCCCTGATCATCGCGGAGGTTGACAATCTCAGAGATGAACCGTCCCAAAGAGATGACTTCATTGCTGGGGTTCCCGTTTGGCGCATGGTCTCCATTCGCACTTGGGACGATACCGCCATGTCGTACAATAAACTCAAGAAGAGCTTCCAGATAATGCTTTGCGGAGACGTGTCCGCCGCCACCTGTTGCGGCCATCATGGCGATATGGTGCAGGATTGTACGTCCGCTGTAATCGACCATGTCAATGGTAGGGGCTAATACCTGCAGCAAACGTGGGAAGCTTCGATAATCAAGGTTGTTCCGAGTGCCCACGGACTTCTGCAGGGCCGTTTCTCCGGCACCGTTGACTCGTGATATACTGACACCCTTGGCTACTAGCGCATTGAGTAGTGACATTCGGGCAAGCATCGCAGCCCAGTGCAGGGCATTGTTTCGATACTCATCAAGGGGAATTTCAAGATCATCCCCGGTCAACTGCAATAAGGCCGGGTGATCCGTGAAGTCTTTTGTTCGTTTGTCGAGGAACAATGTCATAATGAGCTTCATCTTCTGGAATCTCTCGGGAGTAGAAGCAGGCGCCAGGGACTCGACGCCGCGTTTCGAGCCATCGTCAATAGGAGGGGGAGGAATATCCATATCTTGATAAAAGGAGTCGTTAGGTTCTGTGGGTGTAGGTTCGTGCATGGATAGATTGGATGGTTCTCGAGCAAGACCGATAGGTGGGCCTTGGTGCGAAGTAGAGCGCATGCGTTTGCGAGGAGGTTCCGCAAGATCGTCGTTGTCGTCTTGAACCTGGTACCGATTTTGCAAGCTGCCAAACCCGCTGTCGGACATGCTGTACATGCTCTGCTGGCTGCTGAACGCGAGTCCGGATTCCTGGCTGCTCATCTGCTGTGAGGGCTTGCGAGCCATGCTGGGGCGACGATTATTAGAGCTGGGTGAGTCGAAGCGCGCTTTGCTGAGGGCATTCACAGCGGTGGCGGCGGTTCGCGAGATATTTTGGAAGAAAGTTCCCTGCTGCGGCTGTGAAGCGCTGCGATTCTCCCCGCCGTTGTAAAGGCGTTTGCGCTGCGCAGCCATTGCTTGTTCTTTGGTGGGTGTATCTATCGTCGATTCGTGGGCAGGAGCTCCGGAGCCGTCAGGGTTCATATCGTACTCCAGCAGTGGCCGGAGTGATTCTTCAACGTGGTATTCTCTGCAGAGGTCAACGCCTCGTTGGTAGTTAACCCACGTCCCCTGGTATTTTCCGTAACCGCCTTGTACTTTCTCGTGTTCACCGGCCGCAATTTCCTTCTCGAGGGTTTTCGTTCGTCTCGCTTTCACTACACCAGCGACTTTCAAAATTTGCGTAGCGTTCAACCAAGAATCGGATCGACGTTTCATCACAGCAACACCATTTACTTCCATTTCATAGACAGCGACATTAGAGTAGACAGCCTATTTTGAGCGTCGTCAGTGGTATGCTCTGTGGGTGTGGATTGAGACCACGAACTCGGTAAATCTGTGGTTTGTACTCCTCCTGATATGACATTACCGACCCATAGTCGTTGGCTCCATCGTATCCACCAAAGCTAGTTCGTGCGAGGCCGTTGGGGTAACCGAAAGAGGACATCTGAGATCCTTTCGGGGGCGGAGGAGTTGCGCGAGGGGTGGCAGAGAGGGATTGCGAAGCATTCAACATGTTGTAGGCCATTCCATTCGACCCTGTACTGCCCTGTGAGTATGACATGCTGAACTTTCTAGGAAATGTCAGCATACAAATCGGGTAATGATGGGATAGAGTACATAGCAAGGGGAGAGATACCGGATGTCGATTGGAATGACGCGAGCTCAAGGAGGCGCGTGGCTAACCCTCTGGAGGGAAACCGTAGGCCAGACCAATTTACATTCAAAGCCACAAAGCGACCAAACGAGGTGTCAAGTAGATATTGAGATATTAAGATCCGAGGCTCAATGCAAGGCAGGGCAATGTTCGCGGGGTTTGGGGGGAGAGACTGCGAAAATGGCGCGTCGGAGTTCCCGTGACACGCATTTCGCCAAGGATTTCGCGTTTCTCCGTTTTGGGATTTCTTTTTTTTTCCACTTCACGATTGCAATAAAAATAAGATATTCCTAATGGCCAGACCACAACCTCAGCATTGGGTACACAATCTCTCCAAAACACAACAATGGCGCCATTTATTTCGCGCCACGCTGCGCGAATGTACCTACCTACCTGACCCCATCGCTCGCAACTACATGAAAGACCATATCATCTCCCGATATCGTGCTGTTTCCTCCCGTTCCCCAAAGGCTGGTCCTAATGCGGTTCACGCGGCAAGAAATGCATTGTCGGTTCTGCGGCGAGCAAATGAAGGCTATTCACGACCTCTTGAGAAAGTGTTGTTCATGTCGTACGGTCGCACTGGGAGACGGCGACATGAACTGCTGGCAAAGATTTTAACGCCGGAAATCCCCAATGACTCTTTGGCTCTCAAAGAGCTACTCTCACGGCCTGTTGATTTCAGTGATGGTTGGGAACCCTCGGCTATCGTGAAGAGCCTCTCGGCCTCTCAAATGCAGAACACAGTGGTTGCAGCAGCCCGGATCAGGCCGTTGATCAAACAATTGGAACCTCCGATTCCCAATAAGAACAGCTGGGGCAAAGAATTGGCTGAGTCTCGAAAGAGAAACATTCGGAGGCAATGGTACAACAATACATTGAACAGTCTCCTTCCACCATTACCAGAAAAGGATCTCCAGACGCTTGAGGGACTCATCTCAGGGACTGTGTCATGGGAACCTCCGAAAAGGAGAACTTCAAAGCCCCAGATTTCCCAGACCAAGCCTGGTGGCGAGCTCTTCAAGTTGCTGGCTAGGGGCCCTGAGAAGGGTACCACCTTCGCTGAGTATGCCAATGGCCGGCCACACACAATTACAGTCAGGCTAATGCGTCGTCAATGGAGACGCCTGTCTGCTCTTGTGCCACGACAGTACTGGAATCCGATTTCACAAAAGTGGCGCTTTTTGTGGGATTCACCAAAGGAAGTCCCCAAGCTATCCTTTGATCTGGACAGTAGCATCGACCCAGAGGCTTTTTTCAAAAAATTGTCAATCCATGAAAAGGAAAACGATGCTGAGGCGCATCAAGTCTCTCAATAACAGAATATTGACAATGTAATAATACACGATTTGGAATCCACTCATGGCCTTAGTCATTCCCATATTCAAGTTCAATATGAACTGAAGTGAAGGGCTACCTACCAGGCATAAATGCAAGCTAACAAGCACTCCAGGATATCTTACCAACTAAGGCATAGTCACATGATTCATGATTCAATAATTCCACTTTGTTCATGAACTGTCATCTCATTAAGAATACAAATGCATATGATAAAAGTAAAGCGTAAAGCCCCTCGAGTCGCCCCAGAGGAGAAGCCAAAACGGGCCGAATGCTCTTAGAGCGGAAAACACAGTAGAATAAAGACAGGGTATACAAAAGGAGAAGGATCAAGCAAGTCACCGTAACCAATCACACCAAAACAAGCGAGACCAATTAGTCGCTATCAGAGGAAGAGCTAGAGCTGGAGCTGGAGCCCTTCCGCTTGTGCTTCTTATCCTTCTTATGCTTCTTCTCCTTCTTGTGCTTCTTGTGTTCCTTCCCACTATACCAGAGCACCAACAGTCAGTCTCGTCTCAACCCAAAAGAATAGAAAAAGAGGATAGCGCAAAGGGGCAAGACTCACAGCTTAGTCGCCATATTCATACCAACAGCACCCAGAACAGCACCGCCTGCGGTACCAAGTATACCGTGGCTAAGCTTATTTCCCACGAACCCACCAGCCGCGCCACCAAGCAGCGTCGACCCAAGGCCCCTGTCGCCCTCTGGTCCTACAGCACCGGGCTGTCCTTGCTGGTGCTGGGGTGCGCCGCCATAGTACGCGGAGCTCTCGCCGCCGCCGCTTTGCGGGTACTGCTGTTGCTGGGGAGGCTGGCCGTATCCAGGACTGCCTTGGGGAGGGTATTGGCCCTGCTGGTGCTGCGGGGGGTATGTCTGGTATCCCTGACCGCCTTGTTGATCATATGGTCCTGGATGTTGGCCGTGTTGGGGCGGACCGTAAGCCTGCTGACCCTGCAGCGCGGAAAGTTAGTTAGGTATAGCCGCAGTACGAGTACGAGATGAAAGTGAGAATTCGAGCTCCGTGCGACTCGGTCATGTGTAACGACATTTCATGTGTTATGTGTATGAACTCACCTCTGGTGGGTAATATCCTTGCTGTGGTTGAGGGGAATGTCCCTGCTGAGGGGGGTAGTGTCCTTGGCCTTGCTGTTCATAATAACTGGCACTGCCGCCGTATTGATTCTGCGAGGGTCCACCGTACGACATATTGGTATCGGGGGTGGTAAGAGGCGGTTTTGGGGTAAGTGTTAGATGGGATGATAGGTATCGATATTTAGGATGAGCTGAACAGGAAGGAGAGATCTGGGGATGACCTGACAATAAATACACGGCATCAGCGGGGCTCCCGGGGCTGAGCGGGAAGTTGAGCACCGCCTCTCAGGGAGTTTTCTGATGAACACAGCCTCCTTATCATCTTAAAAGGTGGCTTAACCTTTCTTCAGCTGAACTAGGTAACCAATGAGTATATCTCTAGCTATTTAGTTATGGACCTTTACAGCATTCGGCATTTAGCATCCATCCACGCCAATCAACGCCAAGACTATCGCCCCGCAATTGACAGGCTCCTGCAAGGAACCGAGGAGCATTCCTGATTTGGTAGGTATTTTTAGACCAAAGGGACTTGAGTGGCGATAATCAAGTAGTATGGTACTCCGTATATCCAGTTCATTATATATTCATTATGGTTGTTCGAAATTGACGTTTTCCATATTAGAAGGCCCACTGCCTTAATATGTTTACTGCTTGTGTTCAGCAGTATTATCGACTTGACATTGAAACAATAATCACTAAACTTTTTCTTTGACAGAAATCTCGTGTACAGCAATGTATGGTCTAGATGACAGATATGTATGACTCTAACTAAAAATGACAAAATCCACTACCTGACAATTTGCGCGGGCATCAATGACTTGAGTTCAATATGCACCAGTGAACTTTTGTATGGGACCCGTATCCAAAGCGGTCCATGTAGTATCCAAGGGTTTCGATTCGGGTTTCAACCATGTATTGTAATATAGCTTTCGACATCTAGCATCATGAAGATAAGCCGAGTACACACCTCTGTCAATTACAATCAAGTCGATGGAGCTTGGTGAGTCCGAAGGGACTTCGGCCATCGATCTTCCAATATAACAACACTATAACCCCCACCATGTGGGGTTGAATCTCTTATGCAGGGATATGAGTACTTCCATCGATACTATAGCACTTCAAAACTTGTGTCGAGGTCTCAAATTCGAAATAGGTTTCCAAGTCCTTCGTGAACATGTTAAACCAACTAAACGTATGGCCTTTAGTCAGACAGGTTGGAGGCTCGAAATAACAGTTCCACGTAGCAGTCTTGTTAATTTCGCATTTACATGTTGTGGAATAGGCTCGATATTTTCTTTATAATAACTATGATTTTCAACGTACAACTTGTTTCCCTGGTATTCCAAGGTAAGCCCGATAAAAGCAGCCTCTCAGTGACCTTTGAGAAGACATCAAGAACATGGTTGATAGCGAGAATGATAGTTTTCAGCTTGCTGTAGAGATGAACAGCATGACTTAGTTGTTTTTTGGTCATTTCAGTGACTCCTTGGAGAGACGAGAAGATTATGTAGGAAACACCCACTTCCTGCGATATATCAGTATAACCCTGGATATATTCCCTGTGGGCGTTTTTTTGTCGGTCCCAAAAGTTGACGACAAGGGATGTCAGATGAGTGCATATTAGGGCTGGATTTAGGCATCTAGCAATTTCAGATTCGCCTCTCGATATTTGACTCATTTAATTTAATGCACTTCTTTCATGTGTCACTAGTTGTAACTACCCCGGATCTTGTCAAAGTGGGGACTGGATCCACTAAATTTACGATGAAACCTCTAAAGCGACCAATTTACTAGGTAAACCTGTCTTTAAAGAGCCTCTAGTAGTCACTAGTCTGGATACATCCAAGAGAAAAGAGAAGGACGTTATCTCCGATGAAACCTCCCCCGCCTCACTTCCTAATCAAAATAAAGATCAACAACGGCCGCCAAGCGGCATATCAACGACTTGCCTATTTAGCCGTGTAGACCCGACAAGTGGAGACTCTTACGGGGTATATAATGCCCGAGGGTAA
Organism: Penicillium expansum; assembly: GCF_000769745.1. Lineage (NCBI taxonomy): Eukaryota > Fungi > Ascomycota > Eurotiomycetes > Eurotiales > Aspergillaceae > Penicillium > Penicillium expansum. The sequence continues at coordinate 509,502 of NW_015971172.1, forward strand.
AATGGACACCAATAGCAAAGTAAACCCAGGAGCGAAGGATTCAGCCCAACTTGCATACATACAAGGTGGCTAAGCATGTGAGTCCGAGCGAGGTGATAAACAGCTTTCTTGCCAATAGCATGGTATTTGTTGGCGCTGCAGCCAAGAACTGACTCGCGCTCGAGATCTCGGATCTTGTCGTAAGTTTAGAGGGGAATCTTGAGGGAAGGGAATACGTGTACGAAGTAGTAAAAGAGAATTCCAGCCACCCATGGGTACTTCGCTTGTTCGGAGAGAAGCCGAACATGTGGCCACGCACTGTCCCCCTCTAATGCTTGGCAGTCTACTATCTACCTGGGCGAAGTCTTACTTCAGAGAAGCCCTGCCAAGCAGCTACGGGCCGCTGGATCATTGAAAGGTTAATATGCGAGTCTGAGGAGGTGGGTTGCTATGCTATATCATGGGCAACTACGGATTTTGTAGTAGATATTTATCTTATAATCGGGCGAAAAGTCCAAAGCCCAAAATCCAAAGTCTAGGATGTGTGTGGGTTATCCTCGTTTGGCACACAAAACCGGCGATCAGCAGAACAGCGGAGGCTGATCGAGGGGCCCTATCACAGCCGACCTGGCTAAGGAACCTTGTCCAAAGATACTATTGTGGGGGACTTCTCCAGGATTGGGTTAATCTCCCCTCCATTTTAGACCCCACCTCGTGGTCTGCGCAGAGGAGAGTATTTCTTTAGGTTGAGAGATAAAACCAAAGGTGAGTGTACTTCCATGCCTATATTGCGGCTGGTAGATGCAGTCACATCCGCTAAATGCAAAAGCACACCGGAAGAGAGTGCAAAATTCTCGGAGGAAAGGTCTAATGAAAACCAATCTAGAACGATGTAGAAGTAAAAAAGACAAAGAATTCCATAAAAGAATGCACAAGAAAAAAACCGTGAGCTCTGTGCCTTGCATCAACCTGCGTTTACCGCCGAAAAACACCGTGCCATTATGGGTACATTGAAAACTTTTTCTAACTTTTCCCCACGGGGACTATCGTTTTCCGGGGCCAATACCCCATAAGTGTACCGTGATCAGCGGTTGAGCTGAGACTGCCCTCATTCGTGCACATCCCCGACTCCAGATTGCTGACCCGCGTGTCAAGCGAATAAGATCACGTCTTATCCCTGCATTCGGCGGGACCGCAGACGTCGGTGGTCATTCGTTTGATTCCTTTCGGTCCTCGGGATGTCCGCTAGATTCGGTGACCATAGAGGAGGGAGGAGGGAGGGTACCCGCGTAGTATTTAGAGCTGCGCCAGGCCCCCCTTGTTTGGACTTCTGATCTATCTTCTTTCCCTTTCTTTGGACTTTCCGCCAGGCTTTGGACTTTCCTCTCCGATTCACCGGTGTTCCAAGATCCTCAGCAGTTATGGGTGAGGCAAAGCCTCAGTATGCGGCGACATCCTCACCGGATGTTGAGGAGAATATGAGTGTCGGCCGCTACATCGCAACTCGTATTTCTTCTCTGAAGCCTCCGATGAACCCCGCGCCAAACCCGTTCAAGGCTCTGACACTGCTAAACCGGACTCAGTGGCTTAATTTCTCGGTATGTCGATCTCCCCGTAGGGCTGATGGGCAAGAAAAAAAGACTTGGCTAATCAACCTAACCCTATAGGTCGCATTTCTGGGTTGGTCTTGGGATTCATTCGACTTCTTCACCGTCTCCCTTACTACCTCTGAGCTTGCGAAGTCATTCGATAAATCCGTGACCGACATCACATGGGGAATCACCCTGGTGCTGATGCTGCGATCTGTCGGCGCGATCACCTTCGGAATCGCCTCCGATCGATGGGGCCGCAAATGGCCATTCATCGTCAACCAGCTCCTCTTCGTGGTCCTCGAGCTCGGCGCTGGTTTCTGCCAGACATATAAACAGTTCCTGGCTTGTCGCGCCTTGTTTGGAATTGCCATGGGTGGCTTGTACGGTAACGCGGCTGCTACAGCGCTGGAGGATTGCCCGCCTGAAGCACGCGGTATCATTTCGGGGCTCCTGCAGCAAGGTTACGCGTTTGGGTATCTGCTCGCCACGGCTTTTGCCAGAGGTCTTGTCGATACTACTCCGCATGGCTGGCGGCCGCTGTTTTGGTTTGCGGCCGGTCCACCAGTCTTGATCATTATCTTCCGGTTGTTCCTAGGTGAAACCGAAACTTTCCGTCGGCGCCAGGAAGCGCGGCAGGAAGTCCGCGGAGGTGTTGCGGCGTCGTTCATGTCAGAAGGGAAGGTTGCACTGCAGCGACATTGGCTGATGCTCATATACCTGGTTCTGCTTATGGCAGGGTTTAATTTCATGGTATGTACACTACTTGCTATTCGAGTAACAGAAGAAGCTAACATGGAGAGTAGTCGCACGGATCCCAAGATTTGTACCCGACAATGCTGCAGAACCAGTTCAATTTCTCCAAAAACGCAGTCACTGTCACACAAGTCGTTGCTAACCTAGGCGCTTTGTCAGGTGGCGTATTATGCGGCTGGGCTAGTCAGATCTTCGGCCGACGGTTCTCTATCATTGTCATCTCTATCATTGGTGGCGCCCTTCTCTACCCCTACACATTTGTCCAAAACAAGAATGTTATTGCCGCAGCCTACTTCGAACAGTTCATGGTCCAGGGTGCATGGGGTGTGATCCCAATCCACCTGATGGAACTATCCCCAGGACCTATCCGCACCTTCGCCGTCGGCACCGCTTACCAACTCGGAAACCTGGTCTCCTCCGCTAGCTCAACCATTGAGTCAACTATCGGTGAACGCTTCCCGCTGCCTCCAACTAAAGCAGCCGCCCACCGTTACGAATACGGCAAGGTCATCTGCATTTTCATGGGCTGTGTCTTTGCCTATGTTATTTTGATTACGATTGCGGGACCAGAGCGTTTGGGTCGTAATTTCGATGCTGAGCATGATGCGGATCTGCAGGAGGTTGCTGCTCACCGCGGCCTCAACAATAAGGAGGACTTTGGAGAAGATCCCGAAAAAGCTAAGACCTCTATTGTGCCGTAGACTCGCTAGGGGATTCCAGGAGCTGGTGTGATACCTAATGCCTACGCGATGATTGATGATTGCTTTGTATTTCGGGACCTTGCAACGACTTGGGATTTTTTATTTGAGAGAATGTGGAAAGAACATCTAGGATATAATTGGACGAGACAATACATTGGCTTCTAATGGCTAGCTCTGTTTATCTCGCTCGCTCTGTGTTGTAGATTGATGTGAGCAGTGCGTTTCGCTCTCGTATGTGTTTGGTTGCCCTGTACTGTAAGCACACTAAGCGTGAGACCTACCTAGGAGAGGCTCTAGTTATATTGTGCAAGGATTCGTCCTTCCAGCCTAAAACCCCGCACTTATACACTACTCTTGAATTAAATTCAGATAAAATAAAATACGAACCGAATGGATTGAGACAAAAATGGTGGTAATTACAAGATGATTATACTATGGGTTGAATATGAATGTGATGCTATACTAGTATAGCATCATCACGTCATTGATTATAATAGAGTCACATTGATCCACGAAGAATAGATCTGAATATCCAGCTGGTTTCAGATGTTCCAAGGATGTCTAAAGACAAAATGCGTTCTCTAATCTTTATGGGGGGTGTCATTTATAATAGTAATGTAGTAATAAGCATCTGCCTAGTCTTATTATATGGCATACGCGTCCTGCAGGAACATTATCATGGGATACACGGTTGCCTGCTGTGGTAGTTCCAGTGCATCTATACATTAGATCTTTCATAATTTCCTATATCTCGATCTATTTTCTATTCATAATGCTTATAAGATAGAATATATGTTGTAATATGTACAACATAGGCCATTCTCTCGGCATAGGCTTGTTTGTCGTGGCTTCAAGCCTCTAGGGCTATGTACTAAGTTTGTGGTGCCAAGCCTACAATGCCAATTGCGTCGAGAAAAAAAAAAAAAAAAAAAAAAAGGAGCATCTCAAAAGTGGATATTTTAAAGTGAAAATTTAGAGACCAAAGATTAGAAGAAACACTTCTGGAGTTCATAAAGACCTCAAATACCTGTACCCACAAAAAAAGCACTTTCAGGGACTGTCAGGGACATAGACCTTTTCTCCGCCAAGGCCCAGCCAAACCTCTAACCGCCCCGGCTTCCATTCTTGTCTTCCCCCATTCCCACCCCTTCCTTTCCCCTCGTTCCTTACTCGTTAAGGGTTCTCTTGCGAGGTTTAACCCCCTGCGCCAAGAACCTGTCTGTATGTGCTGGATGAAGTCCCGGCTCCGCCTTCTCCAATGCACAGACGCTCGTCGGGATCCCCTGTCGAGGACGAAGATTCCTCGGTCTCCCGAACAGACGATGGAACCCCCATCGACGAGAACACGCGATCTCAAATAGCTAGGCGCGGCACCAGCTCTGATCTTTGCCGCGACGGCAGCGCGACACCGCGCTCCCGGAACTCGAGTATGTGGCGCACCCCGTCCTCCCAACCTTCCAACGATACCAAATCGATGCCATTGGGCTCCCCCCGACTTCCGATGGAAGCCCCCTCTCCCGACGGTCGTCGTGCACGACAATCCCGCCAACGCAGCCCATGGTCTTGCTCCATTTTGACGGCTTTCACCACTTGCGTTGCTGTCGCGTTCGTGATCTCCATTGTCAGCTCCTTCACCGGTCGGCAACATGGCGGGGATGGCTGCGGTGTTCCAATGATGAGTCCGACATTCATTCGTATGTTGGAATTTGACACGGAACATACTCGCTTTGCAAGCAAATACAATCTCTTCGTCTATCGGGAGGAAGGCGTGGATCCTTACACCCAGGATAACATCGAGGTACGGTGGCCCGGACTCGGTCCATGCGCTTGGATTCTTGTGCTGACTTGTATGTTTAGTTGAACGGCGTGCCAGTTCTGTTTCTCCCCGGGAACGCTGGAAGCTACCGCCAAGTCCGATCTCTGGCCGCCGAGGCCTCGCGACATTACTACGATGTGGTCCGACACGATGAGAGCCGCCACGCGGCTGGAACGCGGAGCTTGGACTTTTTCATGGTGGACTTCAATGAGGATATGGCGGCGTTCCATGGACAAACGCTGTTGGATCAAGCGGAATATGTGAACGAGGCGATCTCGTACATCCTATCACTTTACCATGATCCGCGACGCACTCGCCGAGATCCAGGGTTACCGGATCCCAGCGCAGTCATCCTTATCGGACATTCTATGGGCGGAATAGTGGCACGGACCTCTCTGACTATGGCGAACTACCAAGCCAATTCGGTCAATACGATCATCACCATGTCTGCACCTCACGCAAAACCGCCTGTTTCCTTCGATTCCGATATCGTCCACACCTATAAACAAATCAACGACTATTGGCGCGACGCCTATGCGCAGACATGGGCCAACAATAACCCGCTGTGGCATGTCACTCTCATCTCCATTGCGGGTGGTGCGCGGGACACCGTGGTGCCCTCCGACTATGCCAGTATCTCCTCTCTCGTTCCCGAGACGCATGGATTTACTGTATTCACGTCGTCTATTCCGGATGTCTGGATTGGCATGGATCATCTGTCGATTACTTGGTGTGATCAGTTCCGCAAGGCTATAATCAAATCCTTATTTGAGATCGTCGACGCCAGGCGCCCTACTCAAACGAAACCACGGGCAGAACGGATGCGTGTGCTTAAGCGGTGGTATTTGACGGGTCTGGAGTCGGTGGCTGAGCGTACCCTGCCGCAGAAGGAAGCAAATACTCTTTTGACCCTTGAGGATAACGCAAACACCATCCTTGCACAGGGCCAGCGGCTGGTCCTGCGCGAACTGGGGCTGCAGCATGGCCCGGATGTTCGTCTTTTACCAATCCCTCCCCAGGGGGTTTCCGGTAAAAAGTTCACCCTGCTCACGGACCAGTCGCTTGACAAGAATGGCAATGTTGAGGTCCTCTTCTGCAGCGTATTCCCACTATCCAATGGCCGTTCAACCAACTTCCCGTTGAACTTAGATTTCTCTGGTGGCACTGTGGGCTCAACCCGCTTGGCCTGCAAGAGCGCGGCCGAGGACAGTATTCATTTGCCTGCCTCGACCCCCTCGTCGAAACATGCTTACGATCGTACCCCGCCGTTCTCATATCTCCAGTACGACTTGGAGGCTCTCGCAGAACATCAGTTCGTAGCTGTCGTAGACAAGGCCAATGTACCGACTCCAGGCTTCCTTGTCGCCGAGTTTTCGGACAGCTCGGATGCAATGATTCGGGCCAAGGTGGGATTGGGAGGATTGCTCAGTGCTGGCCTGAAGATGCGGCTACCCGCGAGCCGGCCTATGCTCATGGAAGTGAAGATCCCCGCACTGTATTCGAGTCTTCTCGACTACCGGTTGAAGATCACTCGCCATCCTCAGAAGGAGGAGCTGTTCGCTCCATTGCTCCGGCAATCCGTCTCTGACCCTCATGAGTCGAAGTTTTTCGTCAATGTCAACGAGGTCAACGTAAACTTGCACGGTGTGGCGCCATACATGCCGCCTGCAATTAGCGAGCAGGCCGCTCTCGGGGGTGTATCATTTCACCTGTGGACGGATCCAACCAGTGACTCGACGGTTGACATCTCCCTCCAAGTGGATCTCACCAGCAGTCTTGGTGAGCTAGTGATGCGGTATCGAACCATCTTCGCGGCGTTCCCACTACTCGTTGTGGCCCTTGTTCTCCGGAAGCAGTTCCAGGTCTATGATGAAACTGGTTACTTTATTCCGTTCACCGACGGCCTTGATCGTGCGTTGCGGTCTTCGTTCCCGCTTCTGCTGGTGGCTATGTCTCTACTGGCCTCCTCCCTCGCTACCTCCAAAGCTCTGCCTCAGACCGACGAACCCCTTCATTGGCGGTCCAACTCGACCGAGACTCCCGTCGACTTCACCAAGAATGATCTCCTGCTTGGCTCCCAAGACGCTTTCTTCTGGTTCTTAGTCCCAGTATTCGGTCTCATCAGCGTTGGCGTCTGCGTCCTTGTCAACTATCTTGCTCTCGTCCTCGTGAATATCTTCTCCTGGGCCTATGGGTTCCTAAACAGCAAGTCAGGCTATATCCGGCGAGAAGACCGCGGAAACCTGCCGATCTTTCACACCCCCACTCCTCGCCGACGCATTATCCATACGGCGATCCTTTTGATCCTTGTCTCGACTGTCATCCCCTACCAATTTGCTTATATGGTCGCCTGCATTGTGCAGCTAGCCACATCTGTGCGGGCACAATGGCACGCCAAGGAAACTAGATCTACCTCGCACCTGAATTTCGACAACTACGCACACTCCATCTTGATCCTGATGTTGTGGGTCCTCCCAATCAACGTGCTGGTCCTCCTGGTCTGGGCCCATAATCTCGTCGTGCACTGGTTTATGCCGTTCTCATCCCACCAAAACGTCTTATCTATTATGCCCTTCCTCATTCTGGTCGAGACCATGACCAGCGGCGCTATGATACCGCGCATCACGACCAGGTATGTAGAGCGTTATATCTCACAAGTCCTAAGCTAACATATCTATCTCCGTCGCAGATTCAGACACGTCACCTCAATGATCTTCTTCGCCATCGCTATCTACTCAGCGATATACGGCGTCTCCTACGCGTATCTCCTCCACCACCTCGCCAACCTCCTCGCAGCCTGGTTCGTCGGTATTTATTTATTCGGCAACAACTTCTCACCACGCCGTCTGTGGCGTATCATCGATGGCGACGAGCTTCCATCCGAAACGGGGAGTAGTCACGTTAAGAAGAAGCCATGAAAGTTAATCACGTCTGTTGTTCTTGTTCTGCTTGTTTGATTCGCTGTTTTTTTTTTGCCACGGAGTTGCGCTGCGCATATGGGTCTGGAGTTACGAGCGTTTTCACCTTTTTGTACAGACATCGGGGTTTTTCTCCCCAGCGACTTTACGCATATCGATGTCCCCATCTTTTTTCCTGCCTTCACCCCAATCCTTAAACCTCCCCACACCACTTGTCACGACACCTATCCCACAACCCCACGTCTCCCAGTGAGAATAGTCGGGACCTTGTGATACTACTCGACCCTCGCAAACCCCCAGACTTCAGACTTCGTTCTCTGCCTGGTGGGCTGCTATGATGAAGTCTTGTATATACCCCCTGGTGCGCTTTTTTTTGTTTCTCCTTCTTTTTATTGTTCGATCACTATCTGGACATATATTTGCAGGATGCAAGGAAGTACTGATTCTGCTTGACGGTTCCGGGCGTGTTGGCGGTTCTGTGTGTTTTTTTGTTCCTGGTTTATAGAGTTGTGCATGCCCACATACTAATTACCTCACCACTTAATCTTTTTCTCTGTAGACTTACGGCTTGCATGATGCTTTATAACATTGATCTAATCATAGACATGGAAAAAAAAAAATAATAAAGGTTCCAAATGAAAGAGAGAGAAATGAAAAACCTTCGACTATGGCGTTATTAGCACCATACTATAACCAACTGAGTTATGGAACCCATCTGTATGATTATTTTTGGGAATATTATGCCCCAATCAGCCTAAACACTCGAAACCAGACGAAATCACAATTTATAAATCGATTTGCAAGCTACCTAGCTTCAATTCGAATAAAACTACTCCGTACTCCGTAGGGCTATCCTAAAAGGACCCCCTTGGGCTGTTATTCGGACCCCTTCTCCACTCGTTAAACCTATTGAGGTCTCTTGCAGTAATTGTATTTCCAATGCATTCTCCCAGTAACAATATATGAGTCCTTCACAGCGTTGGCGGTTAGAAATGATAGGGACTTCTATTACTATATAGCCCTCTAGCAAAATGAAGTCACTGATGTTTTCCGCTAACCTCACCAGTGTACTCAGTGAGCAAAAAGCGGCACAGGGTGAGCACTGAAGCGGAAAGGGAAAGCCATCTCGAGCAGCCTAAAATCCGATGTATATGTATGCGAGGGAAAGGGAAAGGTCTAAGCGCTATGTCCAGAAAATGGGGGCCTGGGCAACCAAGTACGTAAAAAGGGGCTAGTGAGAGAAAGAGAAAAAAAAAGAATAAATACGAGAAGTACTTTCAGAATAGATTAAAAATTAAAGGTTCAGATCTTCGAAATTCAACAAGATCATAACTGCACTGAGTACGGGTACAACCCCCTTACACGGCATCTACCCCGGATTCAAACGGTGGATACCCAAGATCAAATGCATGTCTGACACATCCTGCATTGACCTAACTCGTCACAAAGGGGTTAGACTAAGTGAGATGAAGATTCGCCGCCGGTCCCCATCAAATAAACAACTGGGGCACCGGGTATGCCATGTCGGATCCACTCTCCAAGCTCAGTACGATATGTATGTCCGAATGCCGACAGATGACAATTGATACTACTAATATAGTCTACATGGTAGATTGTAGAACACCCATATACCGAGGTGTAGGGTGTAGGGTGTAGATGTGATGACCTCGCCTCGACGTAGGCGAAGTCCCAGGTGGCGTGGGAACGCCACGACGTTTAGAGAAAAACAAGACGGAAAAGAAACGAGTTTGACTGCAAATTTCGGGTCCCTTCTAGAAGCAGATATTCTTCTGGTTTAGAAAAAAAAATTCTTCGAATATGATTTGCTCCCGCGGAAACCTCGGAGTGGCCATCTATTAAACGATCTAGCGACAGATTTTTTTTTTCAATGAGCTTTGTTGAACTATGGAAAGTAAGGAGCCTGGTAGAGTTCCGACTGAGCCGATTCTTTTTTTGTTTTTGTTTTTTTGGCTTTAGCTGGAAGGTTTTCGTTTTGCATTTCTTTGGAGTTTAGGATTTTTTTTACTTTTTTGCCACCCAACTCCTTTCGCGGGGGATAAGGATATGGGCTGCGATAAACGCCCAATGGGGGTCTCGACAGTTCTTTTTGTTCTAGATGGTTACATGTGATGTTATTATTAGCAGTGCAATATATCTGTACAACGGATGAGAGCCCATTTCTTATTTGGACAATCTTGCAAGATAACACTCGCGATAAGCGATAAGAAAAATCAAGCGGTGAAAGAAATTTAGGGCATCCCGTGGTTGATGTTCGCCTTTAATTGGACGTTCATATAAAGAAAATTATCGTACTAATTATAGCGAACTAGTATGGCTGGGGAAGGGCGTTGAACATTAGTTGTACAGGCTTACCACGCTGGTTCTTCTGGGTGATTTTGGGCGGAGATTATACTCAGCTCTGATCGACATGTCAACCACATATGTGGTTTCAGATGGGATACATATCCAGCGGTTGAGTATCCGCAGTTGACATGGAGGTGCCAAGTCTGGGTCTGACGGAATACTAAAACAATAAGCGGAAGGGTATTCAATATCATGGCAACTCTTAAAATTTGCAGTTCCCTGGGAGAAAACTCGGGTGTCTTCATTGGATGTCGAAATGGTACTGCGCCACTCGGTCATGGGTGGCGAAGGGCGACTCGCGCGCCTCCGGTTGGTTCTACAATGTACTTTATGCAACGAGGATAGTAGTTAGTACCGTAGTATGGAACTAGGCTATCCCCAGATACATCACCTAGAGACGGTTTGGCAAATGAGATATGTGATGGGACTTGAGGTGAGAATCAAAGCAGTTCAGATGAGAGTTGTTTCACATCTGTTTTGTTTAGTGTAATACGAACAGTGGTAGTAAAGTATACAGACATAGGTTCTATATCTCCAGATGTACAACAAGCTATTGAAATTAGTCAATCTGATATAAAATATGTATATAGAAAGAAAAAAAAATAATTAAGAATATTAAAATGATTAAAAATAAAATAAAAAAAGCCACCTACTAAGCCAAATACAGCCAGGCAACGGGCCGAACCAATCAAGGAAAGGGGATTCGGGCGAAAGCAGGACTTGACCCAATAAGGGTGCAGGAACGGAGCAACTAAACCTAATTGGGGACTAGTGCGGGACAATGGGCCTGAAAATTTAAAAAAAATTTTGATTGCCATTTTCATAGGGTTTTGCCGCCCAGGTTTATGCCACACGATAAATATCCTCGCCCCCCTTCTCTTCTCCCCCTCCTCTCCTCCACTCCTGCATCTTTTTTTCGAGGGTCGGCCTCTTCTTTCTTTTTGTGTTTTTCTACTCTGCATAGACAGAATAGAAAAAAAAAGTCACGCTCCAATCTTTGAGCGCTTGCGTCTGAAAATTTGACGCAGTTGAGTCTTTTGCTCAAAAAAATTCTACGATACCCCTCATAGAAAAAAAGGAAGGATTTTTCTTTCTTTACTCTAATACCCCTTCCTCTTTTCCAACCCGCCAAAATTTCTTCCAAAATGCCTGCCGCCAACGTCGCCGCCTCTCCTGCCCTCACCGGCAAGGAGACCGCCCAGTCGGTCGCTGTCCTCGAGGACCTCATCAAGAACCTCAACCTGACCACCAGCGCCGATGAGACCAATGCCGCTGCCAGCAACCTTGCCACTCTCTTCAGCGGTCCCACCGCCGAGCAGGCTCTTGGTCTCAAGGCCACCGAGATCTTCAAGAAGCAGCTCGCCAACAAGAAGGACGCTACCGCCCGCGAGCGTGCTTGCGAGGGTATCCGTGCTATTGCCTCCCACCCCACAATCGCTCCCGGTGTTGAGCCTCACCTCGTTGCCCTCCTTGGCCCTGTCCTTGCCGCTGTCGGTGACAAGATGGTCCCCGTCAAGCAGGCTGCCCAGTCCGCCGCTGTCGCTATCGTCCAGGCTGTTACCGGTAACGCCGTCAAGGCCGTTATCACTCCTCTCCTCGATTCTCTCGCCAACGCCCAGAAGTGGCCCGAAAAGATGGCTGCTCTCGACTGCCTCAACATCCTCGTCGACTCTGCCAAGATGCAGCTCGGCTACCAGGTTCCTACTCTGATCCCCGTTATCTCCGAGGCCATGTGGGACACCAAGTCCGAGATCAAGAAGGCTGCCTACTCCACCATGGAGAAGGTTTGCGCTCTGATCGTCAACAAGGATATTGAGCGTTTCATTCCCGAGCTCATCAAGTGTATCGCCAAGCCCGAGAACGTCCCCGAGACCGTTCACTTGCTCGGTGCCACCACTTTCGTCACTGACGTCACTGGCCCTACCCTCGCTATCATGGTTCCCCTGCTTGACCGTGGTCTTGTTGAGCGTGAGACCGCCATCAAGCGTAAGACCGCTGTCATTGTCGACAACATGTGTAAGCTCGTGGAGGACCCCCAGCTTGTCGCTCCCTTCTTGCCTAAGATGTTGCCCGGCTTGAACAAGAACAACGAGACTCTTGCCGACCCCGAGGCCCGTGAGAAGACCCGCCAGGCTCTTGACACCCTCTCCCGTGTTGGTAATGTCGTTGACGGCAAGATCCCCGAGGTCTCCCGCGCTGGTGACATCTCCACCGTCGCTGCCATCCTCAAGGAGATCCTCGAGGCTAAGCACAAGGACATCATCCCCACCTCCGAGGAGGCTATCAACTACGTTGCTGCCATCGCCGCTCAGCTCGTTGATGAGAAGGAGAACGACCACGTCATCTGGACCCAGAACACCATCCCTTACATCACTGCCATCGTTGGCGAGGCTGATGCTAAGGCCGTCGCTGATGAGCTCCGCAAGAAGGCTTGCCCCGATGCCGCCGCTGCCGATGCTATCGCCTCCGACGAGGAGGAAGGTGTTGACCTTTGCAACTGCACTTTCTCCCTGGCTTACGGTGCCAAGATTCTGCTGAACCAGACTCACCTGCGCCTCAAGCGTGGCCAGCGTTACGGTCTCCTCGGCCCCAACGGTTCCGGAAAGACCACCCTCATGCGTGCTATCAACAACGAGCAGCTCGAGGGTTTCCCCAAGAAGGATGAGGTCAAGACCGTCTACGTCGAGCACGATCTCGACTCTGCCGATACTGAGCAGACCGTCATTGCCTGGACCCAGAAGAAGCTTGCTGAGGTTGGACAGAACCCTCCCCGTGAGGAGCTCGAGAGCAAGCTGCTCAACGAGTTCGGTTTCTCCGAGTTCCAGATCCAGGGCCCCATCACTGCCCTTTCTGGTGGTTGGAAGATGAAGCTCGCTCTCTGCCGTGCTGTCTTCGAGAGCCCCGATATTCTCCTGCTTGATGAGCCTACCAACCACTTGGACGTCAAGAACGTCGCATGGCTCGAGAACTACCTCAAGAGCTCCCCTTGCACCTCCATCATGGTGTCTCACGACTCCAAGTTCCTCGACAACGTCATCCAGCACGTCGTCCACTACGAGCGCTTCAAGCTCCGCCGTTACCGCGGTACCCTCTCCGAGTTCGTCAAGCAGCACCCCGCTGCTAAGTCCTACTACGAGCTCGGTGCCTCCGAGATGGAGTTCCGCTTCCCCGAGCCCGGTTTCCTTGAGGGTGTCAAGACCAAGTCCAAGGCCATTTGCCGTGTTAGCAACATGTCCTTCCAGTACCCCGGTACCCCCAAGCCCCAGATCCACGGAATTACCTTCCAGGTCTCCCTTGGTTCTCGTATTGCCGTCATCGGTGCCAACGGTGCTGGCAAGTCTACTCTCGTTAACGTCCTGACTGGTGAACTTATCCCCACCTCCGGTGATGTTTACCAGCACGAGAACATCCGTATTGCCTACATTAAGCAGCACGCTTTCGCTCACATTGATAACCACCTTGACTCCACTCCTTCCGAGTACATCCAGTGGCGTTTCCAGACCGGTGAGGACCGTGAGACTATGGACCGCGCCAACAAGATCGTTACCGAGGAGGATGAGAAGGCCATGGACAAGATCTACAAGGTCGAGGGCTCCCTCCGCCGTGTCATTGGCATCCACTCTCGTCGCAAGTTCAAGAACACCTACGAGTACGAGATCTCTTGGTCCCTGGGTGACAACGTCGGCATGAAGTCCGAGAAGTGGACTCCTCTCATGTCCGCTGACAACACCTGGTTGCCCCGTTCCGAGATCATTGTCTCTCACCCCAAGCAGGTCGCTGAGGTTGATCAGAAGGAGGCCCTCGCCTCCGGTCAGTTCCGTCCCCTTGTCCGCAAGGAGATCGAGCAGCACTGCGCCAACTTCGGTCTCGATGCCGAGCTTGTCTCTCACTCTCGCATGCGTGGTCTCTCCGGTGGCCAGCGTGTTAAGGTCGTTCTCGCCGCTTGCTCGTGGCAGCGTCCCCACCTTATCGTCCTTGACGAGCCTACTAACTACCTCGACCGTGACTCTCTCGGTGCCCTCTCCAAGGCTATCAAGTCCTTCGAGGGTGGTGTTGTTATCATTACTCACTCCCGTGAGTTCACTGAGCACCTGACTGAGGAAGTCTGGGCCGTCAACGACGGTGTCATGACCCCCTCCGGACACAACTGGGTCCAGGGTCAGGGTTCCGGCCCCCGTCTCGACGCCAAGGGTGACGATGATGAGGACAAGTTCGATGCCATGGGTAACAAGATCGTTGTCCAGAAGAAGGTTAAGCTTTCTGGTAAGTCATATAATTCTTCCTCGCTTATACATCACAAAGTTCAATTGCTAACTGTTTCCTTCCAGGCTCCGAGCTCCGCAAGAAGAAGAAGGACCGTGCTGCCCGCCGCAAGCGTGGTGAGGAGGTGTTCTCCGATGAGGATGACCTTTGAACGCCCAATTAGGGTGTTTATTGATGCATATTATGATCGGTTGATGAATTTCATATGCTTTGCTAGGACAAAATACAATTCTCTGTTCAAACATTCGTTATTATCACTTTTGACTTGTGTAGATCTGTAATTTCTCGTAACTTTGTAGGTCAGAGCACAGCACATATCTGCTCAAACATATTCATGTCAATATCCTGATCTCCAGGAAAGGCCATGCTGGTTCGCCCTTGTTCTAAGCAGTTGACTTGACTTGGTTTATGTGGAGCTGCCGCTCTTACCCGGCGCAGATCTTGTTCATATATTGCGGCCTTGTCTATTAGACTTGCGAAAGAGGTTTATAACTATAGACTTCTATTTGCCTATTTCTATTTCTTGCGAGACCTTCATGGTCAACATATACCCCGGATCATAAGGAACGTGCGAAAAATTCTTATTATTTCTTTGCTTTGCCTGTAGAATTTATCTAATAGCTATGAATCCCATAATATCTGTACGAACCCGCTCATCGTCGAGCCCTTGCAGGCTTGTCTTGAATAAGGATGACGGTAGCGAGGATTAAATTTATCAACGACGGGGAGCAATACCATTCCATATTGCTGCTTGTGTCTATACATCAATACAATATATGCGATGTTCATATTTACAGTCTTATCCAATAATTTGAAGGCTGACCAACCCACCTCACTAAACGCATTGGCAGTTTGAACGTGCTAGGGACCTGTATCATTATCATTTATTATTATGGATAATAATTATGCATATTTTAAAATTAGTGCTCCACATAGACTTCAATTACATACTCCGTACGGAGTAACTAGTTAGAGTATTGTAATATATATGGGTCTCGAAGGGTAAGCCCTAGTATATCGGCACTTACTCCTTGCATGTAGACTCTGGCTCCCCTAACCAACACCCCTGATCCAATCATGCAACGGCTCGTGTTGGTGTACGGGCCTCCCCACTATATCCCCGTCGCTGAACTGTGTTGTACGGCATATGTATGCAGGAGTAGACCTCTGCTTTGTAGAATATGTCGACCCTTCTAGGCTCTGCACTGGTCTATAAGTTGTTGTATGGAGTATTGTGAGGAGTACAACATTGATGATCTCGATTAGTCAAAAAAATCTGTCATCTGGGCACCAGTCAGATCAACTTGGATTTCCTTTTTCTCTCTCTTTCTGCATAGACCCCAATGCTACATTCCTGTCACTGGTTACCAAACTGTCGGGATGGGTTAGTTGTATTAGAATGCCTGGGTAACGTTATAGTTCTCGGTTATGCCTAGCCAAAGGTCTATTTTGAAGAAAGAATAAAAATAGAAATAGAAATTGGAAGTGAAATTGGAAAATTGGAGTAGTTGTGGATATAAGTAGTAAAGGCCGGAGGATTACTATATAGACTTTTCCGCATATGATGGCGTTTTCACGGAATTATATATCCCCCCTCACCGATAGATAACAAAGCCAATGGGGGACAGGTGGAACTTTAAAGCCCGACTAAACGTCAAATGGACATGAGACCTATCATATTTGACTGGACTGAAGGTATAGCGTACAACATAGTGAGACTGTAATAAAACCCGGGTTTTCGCCCCCGGATAACATCCACCTTTGCGAAAATTGAAACCATTTCTTGTAGATCACCCCTTTCGACGATGTCCTCTCTATATGGAAGCGAAGACCAAAGTCAAGAATCAAGTCCTGAACCCCAGGTTCCACTCAATGATCAAACAGATGCCCCGATCAACGCCGATGGACCAATCATTGCCGATGATTTCAGTGTATGTGTAGCCGAAGTCTGCGGCTTTTCCGGATTCCTATATGCTGACTCTATGAAAAGGATGAAGATAGTGAATTTAGCAGCGATTCTGATATAACCTCCCTTTCTTCGAGTGTTCTGGATTATGAATATGAAAATGGTCGGCGGTATCACAGCAATCGAACTGTAAGGATCTCTCTCTGTTATCTATACGGCCTCTCTTATAATCTCGGTCATTAACTCATTATTAGGGACATTACATGTACTGTGCTTCCCCGTTCCATGTAATCTGGATGCATAACTAACTCAAATAGGTTGCCAAATGATGAAGAGGAACAAGATCGAATGGACTTGGTATGATATGATGCCCCCTCTATTACGTCTGTCTGAAAGACATGGCTAATGATCCCAGACACACCATATGTCAGCTCAGACCATCTTCCTTGATTTTAGATACGATGCTAACAATACAGCAATCAAGATGGCTGCTGATGTTGAAGGGAGAGTTACACAAAGCTCCAGTCAAAAATCCCCAAAAGATCCTCGATCTTGGAACAGGCACTGGCATCTGGGCTCTTGATATTGCCGAGTACGAAAACGCACATACACATTACGCGTTGATCTATGTCCAAAGCTCACACCGAACAGGAAATTCCCCACCGCCAAGGTAATCGGAAACGACATCAGCGCCATCCAACCAAACTGGGTGACCCCGAACGTGGAGTTCATCGTCGAAGACTTCGAACAGGAATGGCTGTACGAGAAAAACAGCTTCGACTTCATCCACGCACGTCTACTATCCGGGTAAGCTATCTTAATAACATCTCTCTAGCAGCAATCCGATAAATCTCACACCCCCCTCCCAGGTGCGTCGCAGACTGGCCTCAATTCTTCGCGCAAATCTTCGACCACGTAAAACCAGGCGGCTACTTCGAGATCCAAGAAAGCGCCATCTGGGGTTGGAGCGATGACGGTACCCTTAAGCCCGACGCGCCGATTCTGCAGTACCTGCATGCCCTCAATATGGCCGGGATAGCAATGGGACGCGAGTTCAATATCTACGATAAACTGGAACAGTGGATGATTGATGCGGGCTTTGAAGATGTGGAGCAGTTCACGTTTCTTCTGCCGTACTCGCCTTGGCCGCGTGATCCGCACCTGAAGGAGTGCGGGAAGTATCAGGGTGTTATGGTCCAGCAGGCTATTGAGTCGTATGGGTTGAGGCTCTGTACGCAGGTTCTTGGTTGGGGCGCGGAGCCCACGCGTGTCTTTCAGGCTATGGCTAAAAAGAACTTGAGGGATAAGAATGTGCACGCTTATGTGAAAGAGTGAGTTTCTATTTTGGTCTTCTTCTTCGGGCTCGATGGTGGAACTGACCTCCGGTAGGGTTGCTGTATATGGCAGGAAGCCTTTGAATCGACGATGAATGTAGGAGTTATGAGGGACTTTTTGCTCCCTAGCAAGTATGGCTGTGTTATTTGGTTTTAGCATCTTCTAACAGATTTCCTTGTTCCCAGTTACCCAGTAGGAGATTGCGATATATCATTATTATTAAATTGTGTTTTGGCAATACGATGTTGAGCCTTTCGAGCTGATTCCGTATGCCAGTATTCTAATTTAGGAGTCTAGGTAAAGCTTGAGCTCTTTGGTATTAGAGCCACGTAACTCTCAGGCATTGTGCGCCTGTTTAGAACAGTTCCGCTTGTTAAACCTGTCTGTTTTTTCTACTGATTCATAGGAAACCACTGTTATTCCATCAAGCCTCGACTGGCCCAACCTTCACATCAACCCTTCTTTGCAGCTCAGCCATGTTATCCACTTGCCGCAGCCTTTTCCGCTTCTGAACCTCTAGGTCCTTGAAGCGCTTCTTGCCTCCATGCTTCAGCTTTGTAATCATATCAGCTGCTTGGCCGCGAGTCAAGTCCTCGGGCTTCACATTTCCATCTCGAATGCGAGCTCCGTTCAGCATTTTGATTTGTCCCGGTGTTGCTTGGGCCCGTCGCCAAGGTTTCCAAGATGCGATATAATGCTCGTCAAACTTGGTACTAGCAAAGGTATCTGCTGCCCGTACAATGCTCTCCAAATCCGATCCAGTGGCAATCTTCCGAGGACGTGTGAATTGCGGCGCCTCGGTTGTTGGGTCTTTGAATTTCATCACATGATGAGCCGTGAAGATATCGTCTCCCTTTTCAATCGTTATCCAGCCAGATATATCGGTAAGCATATATCTGTCATCGCCGACCCGGACCCAGTTGTGCGGGCTGAATGACCTGATGTGTCGCTCGGACTGCATGTCTCCTAATAGATCGTATATGCTGTCATAAGTTGTAAATTGGAGTTTGAGGTCGTTGTCTGAGCCATCGTATGGTTCAGCGGCCTCGGGAGTGGGTTCCGATTGACTTCCCTGATCATCATTCTTCTTCATATCTTCCACGCTGGTGTTGTCCAAAACTTCATCTGGGTCCAAGCCAAACAATGTTGGTGTTGATAGAACTCCAGTTGCTAAAGACGCTACCATGTCGATAACATGGCAGTCCTTCTTTCCGGGAAACAGCCGAAGACCACGCCCGATCATTTGGATGAGCAGATTTCGAGATCGGGTAGGTCGAGCTAGGAGCACGCAGTCGATATTGGGGATATCCGTGCCTTCTGTGAAAAGACCACAGTTTAGCAACACTGGGAATTCTTGGTCCTTAAAAGCCCGTAGTTGCTCCGAGCGGACACCTTTAGCCGTGCTAGCTGTGATATATCTAGCATCGACGCCATGGTCACGAAAAGCGGCGGTAAGCTGCCGCGCGTGCTCAACATCGACACAAAATACAAGAGTCGACTTTCGATTCTCAGCACTTGCCATCCATGCCCGAACTGTAATGTTGTTCGTAGATGTAGTATTGACTGCCTCCGAAAGCGACCCCAGGGCAAAGTCTCCGAAGCTATCTTTCTTGACTTTAGACAAATTGGCCCCGGACTTGACAGTCGTGAAGACAGCATTGGCCAACCAGTTTTCACCAATCATGTCAACGTAGTCCTTGTGATAAACGATATGATCAATGGCAGCCCCCAGTTTGAGACCATCGAACCGTGAAAAAGTAGCCGAAACGCCCACCAAGACTGGTCCATCGGCAGATGGCTGGTTCAACCCAAAATGCCCCAGAGCTTCGCGGTATGATTTGGCAACGATATGATGAGCCTCGTCCACCAAAATGAGCTTGAATGTACTCGGGTCGAACTTGTACATGCGTCCCCGTGCTAGTGTCTGAACTGACGCGATGATGATGTCCCCTGCTCCCGTCGCAACATTCTTTCCCATTTCTATTTCGACCGTTTTGTCTGGATAGGCGAGACTGCAATGTTTTGCGGCTTGTTCGACGAGTTCGCGTCGATGGACGATGATCATAGTCTTGGTGGCTTTCGCATCGCGAGGAGGAATTCGGCTGATCAGCTGTGTGAATATGACCTGCGAAAATCAGTACCATTTTGGATAAAGAGTAGATTCAGACTTACTGTCTTGCCAGCTCCTGTTGCAAGCGAAATCCCTAGGCGTCGATGGCCTTCACCCAAATATTTCAGGACGGATTGAATGCTTTCCTCTTGGTAGTCGCGGAGCACAATGCTTGGGGGAACTGGGGACTCGGTCGAAGTAAAGCGCACATGGCGAAAGGATTTTTGCAACAGAGGACTCTTCACCAAGTATCTCCTTGGGAGTCTCAATCGCGAGACACAGCGTATGAACTCCATGCAGATGTTGTAAATGCTCTCACTCTCCCCGGCGAAGCTCAAAGATAAGAGCAAACAGTGCAAACATGCTTATCGATAACCGCGCATTTTATAGTGGATCTCCTTAGCTCAACTTTTTTTCTGTTGTTTCTATAGCTCTTGATGAAATTGACGTGTTAGATTTCATTAAGGGTGCAGCTGTGATGTTTTGCTATCGATCATTCCGCATGCGCTGCAAATCTGCGAGCCTGAACGATGAGCGACTCCGCCTCCGCCTATGAGCCCGACGACGACCCCGAGTCTGAGTCCGACTTCGAACAACCCGAATCCGAATCCGACTTCGAGCCACCCCGCTCGCCCGATGAACGCTCTACAACTCCGAATCAAGATTTAAACGAATATGATTACCATCGCGACCCGTCATTCAATGGGATCGGGCGACAACTCGGCGATGCGCTTATGGAACGCGTCCCGCAAATACGTGGATCGCTCACATTTCTCCGAGCCTACGCCCACATGATTGTACAAAACGAGGAGATTATAGATTATGCCTCGCTGAGAGAACTTGACAACCCATATCAAGTCAGTCAACATGGCTCGATGGTCTGGACCCCGACAGAGAAAGAAGTGTTCTTCAATGCACTGGACCGGAAGGGAAAGAGTGGCATTAAAGAGATTGCTGCTGCAATCGGTACCAAGTCGGAACTTGAGGTTATGGAATACATCCGGGTTTTGCATAAGGCCTTGACGGCCCAGTATAGTTCCGACGTGCACCTGGAACGCATGCCTGTCTTGAGCGATGTCCTAGCGGCTACAGAGGTCAGCGAGGAATGTTGTGGACTACTCGAGGAATATGCAGATGTTCTATCATTGAAGGAGTCTCTTATTGAAGCTCAAACCGGAACACAGCAACACGGAGATAACTGGATCATCACTCGTGCTCGTGCACAGGATCTGGAGGCCGAGGAGGACGACAGTGCTCGAGGGGATCTCCGCCTTGCATCTGATTTGCTGAACCTTCCATATTGGCTTCGGCTTTCTTCTTCTTTGTTCATGAACCTCGGTGGCACACAAGCTGAGAACAACTGGTGGAACCTTGCCAAGAGACAGGACCTAATCACAGCGTATGGACATACCCCGTCCATGACTGCAGATACCGCTGTGGAGTTCTATTCCCTCGCTGTTAGTGTCACGCGCCGCTTGATCCAATCATCCCTCTTCTTTGCAATGTCAAGGTTGCGCAGCTCGAACCGCAGTGGGAATGACAAAAAAGGATACATTCGAACGCAAGATGTGCGGGCCGCCATTGAAGTGCTCAACATGAAGCATTGTAGGCCTAACTTTGTGGACATTGCTCGTCGCAACGAAACAGTCCTGGAAGACATCAACAACCGGAAAGGTTGGACGGCTATGACATTTACCTACGAAGAAGCCAAGGAGATCCTCGAGAAACACGAGTGGACCCGATACCGTAAAGATGGAAGCATGTACAATGGTGACAACGATGAAGAGGACAGTGAAGATGACGCCATAACTGATGATGACATCGGAACGGACGATGATATCGAAATGGAAGTCAACAACCAAGAGGCAGAACTTCAACCAGTGCCAGAACTGGAACTGGAGCCAGAGTTCGAACTTGATTCAGGACTAGAGGACTCTGATCACGACCATTTGCTCACGCAAGAGCCCTCCAATATGAGAGCGCCAATTGCATTGCCAGACGAAGTGGAAATGGACCCAGAAGAAAAGGAAGCAGATATCGCAGACCAGAACAACAGCCATCGCGAAGAGGCCAACTTCCTGAAGTTAATGGAACGACCCGTGCCGGCCATCCTTGAGGAACCTTTGAAGGCAGAAGAACCCGAGGACGAGAAGACGCTACTGCCAGAGCGCAGAATCAGAGAAGATATCTTCAATTGGCGTGACCGGACCGTCTACCGCAGCGAGTGGGAGGAGTACGGATACGACTTCGCTGATCTGAAGGAAGACATAGAAATGCCTCCGCTGAAAAGGCCCAGATACAACGAACAAGCAGTTGTTCTCTCTGCTCCGGTTCCTCCGAGCGAGGACGATGATAATGGATCTCAGCAAGGAGAAAACCCACCAACCGCTGGAGAGTCCTGGTTGCAATAAATTCTACAAGATAAAGTTTGGTTAAACAGGCGACCCACAGGGCCACAGGGGCCTGGATGAGAGGCACTACTATACTCTACTTTGAACAAGAATATGAGATTCCCATCAAGGACATATGATTAAAGAGTAAACACATTGATGAAAAAAGATCCCCAACCCCCTAGTTCAACCCCCTAAGAACAATCCACTTTCTGGAGAGAGGGTGAATCAACAAAGAAAGAACTCCAGCAGATAACAGAAAAATAAAAAGTGCGCCTTTTCCGGGCCAGGAAGTTCGGAATATTCATAACTCAGCGAGACGAAAAGCAGTCCCTTTGGGTTCCTCTCTCAGAAGATCCATGGAGATTATCGTACATGTATTGAGGAAGCCTACAGGTCAAGGGTCTTGTAGTCGGCACCACCTTGAGCGCTCAGAGGCTGGGTTCCAGCCCGCAGATCTCCGCCAACAGGCTGGAAGCTGTAGTGGTTTCCAATGCCCGTAGTAGCAGCATCAGCCAGCATCTGGTTTGTGTGCTCGTTGGGGCCTTGCAGGCTGACAGTCTGGAGCGCATCCTGGGCCTCCTTAACACGCTTCTTGAACGTCATCCGGTCCAAGAAGAGTTGCTGGCGCGCCTGCTCCAATTCCCGACGCTCAGCCTCGATGATCTCTTCCATCTCGTTGAATTGCTGCAGCTTGATCTCGAACTTCTGCAGCGTGACGTTGACTGCAGCAGAGACGAGGCGGGTCATCTCACGCTCCTCGTGCGAGGCAAGAGCCCCGGCACGTGCGGCAGATGCAGCCAGAGCGATGGTGCCAAGGGTCTCCTTAGGCTTGGCGGAAACTTGCTGTTCGGCCTCACGTGCTTGGTCCACGTCCATAGAATCTTCGGACTTGACTGCATCTTTGCCTTTGCCTTGTCCCTTCTCCAGCTGGCTCCGGAGCTCCTTGCGGATCTCCTCAACAGATCGACCGGCGGCGGCGGCAGCCACTGCAGGCTCCGCCATCTGGGCCAGGAATGCGACGACAGAAAGAACGGGGTTTTCGGACTGGCTGATGGGGTCACGTCCGCTGCCGGATTGCGGCTCGGCGACATCTTCAACATACTTATCCTCGATCTCCAGCTGTAAGAACTTCATTACACACTCTTCCCGAGACCGTGTGCCAACATGGCTCGCAATTTGCTCCCAGTTTTCATCAAAGTTCTCCAGGCCTTCCAGCAACAAAATTAGTTCCGAGTCCGACCACGGGGTATCTTTGTCAGTCAAGTGAGAGTAGCTCTTGTCCTCGAGCTTAACGAAGTCCGAGGCATTGTGGCTAGAAGGCATCCGCCCTTGAAGGAAACAGTTGGGACACAGGTCATACTTGGTGTCTGGCGTAGTAGCGTTGGCTGATGTCGAAGTCGATTTGGCATAGTGGAATCGAAGTTTGGTGCAATCAATACCGCAAGAGAAGCAGTGGGCCTTCTTCTTGGATTCTTGAGCAATGTCCAAGCCGTTTGTTGCTTCGCCATTGGTATGTTTCTCTTTATCTTCGGAGGAGGTAATATCCCTGCCTTTTTCGTCGTAGATGGTGCGGCGTAGTTCGATGTTTAGGTCTTCTTTAGATGCAGGCACGGAAGAGACGGCATGCTGTGTGGCTGGATGAATCTTGCCAGATGTGACGCTGTGATTTGGTCCAGGCTGGAATGGCTGCAGACCCCGTGGAGTATCTGCGATAACCCGGAAGTGACCGGTGAATGGCGGTCCAATATTGGATGGACGTGTCTGAGGGTCAACCTGCAGAGGGGTTAGCTAGGATGCTTGAATAGGGAAGATGAAGCCACTAACCTGGTAGTTGATCAGGCCCCACTGCTCAAGGAATGAGTGAACTCGCATAATAGCACAGACATCACCCGCAAGGTTGCGACGACAAGCAGTAACGGTCAAATACTCGATGGGGTTCAATCGATAGGTATTGATCATGAAGTCCCGGTAATCTTTGTATGTAGCAGGCGTCTTGCTGCGGTTGCGGCCATTGAAGAACTCGGCGAGAGCCTTCTTCTCGATTGGGTTAATGGTGTTCATATCAAACCATGTCGCATAGCTGGGGAGGATGATGGCGTGTGTTTGGGTGACGAGCTGTTCGCGCGCGGCGGCTTCCAGAGACGACTTGGATGGCGCGGGTTGTTCTTCACCCACAGCGTCCTCAAGCCCATCCGCTCCCTCCACTTGCGGATGCGACTCGCCAACAGCATCCTCCAAGCCCTCAGTGTCGGGCTTAGCGTCGGTCTCAGTGCCACCCATCTCTTCGTCTTCCGGTTCAACTCCGCCGTTTCGGGGTTTGGGAGATGCGGGGGCGTCCATCGGGTTGTCGGATCCAGGTGTGTTCTCAACCTTCTTCACAGGCGAATCCTGGCGCGATTGCGCTCCTGTCCACGAATTTAGCACTAGGTGCAACATCAAAGCCATTTGAGAGTAGGCATACCTGAAGCTTCGCGAGCTGCATCAGCTGCACCATCCAAGCCAGTCACAGACTGGGTCACAGACTGGACATTCTCGTGGGCCGCAGCTGGGTTGATGGGAGTGTCATCCATGATGGATCAAAGCAAGCAGCTGTCGCGGTCGGCAGAATGTCAACTCCTTTCCCGTGTGTCAATCTGTCTGCCGTGTAAAGCGCAATAGTAGTATGGATTGGAACAATAAAAAGCCAGCAATGGCGTAAATCAAGGCCGTGGGAGATGGAAGAGGAGGCCTAATGTGATGGTTGGACGGGTTGCTGGTGGGCACTGGGGGAGGATGGTCGCGACACGCAAAACTCACGGGCGAGTGCCAAGAGCTGAATCGCCACTAACCGCTTTGGGACTTGGCTGCTTTCCCTGTGGTCAGGTGATTCAATCTTCATTATCGATGTATGAGAACTATAAGGATTTGTTTCAAAATTTAATTTATTATTCCGATGATGTTGCTACTGTCAGCAATTTGAGACTTGTAAGCAGAGGCCTGCGAGACCCGTGGACGGGCCAGGTCATAGTGCATAGTAGATTGCGAATAGACATTGGACAACTGCCAAAATTAGAAAAGAAGCTGGGAAAACTATGGAATGCCGACTGTTATATATGATACAGAGTGAGCTATCAGCAATGGATAAAAGAGATTGTCTAATGCCAAACATGTTTCAATCTTGAATACAAAACAGCAATGTATTTTGTTTCCCTGTTCGTTCTCACCCTACATATGGTAATCTCAGTTTCCTACAATACCTCCAGAGTTAAAGGCCTTAGAGTAATTCTAGGTCATTTCAGTTGTTCCTAGGCTGATTTAAGTCAAGTCTCCTAATTACTCGAATATGTTTCCATATACTTTTGCGGAGAAAGAAATAGCAAAATTAGGCGTTTTAGGTGGGATATAGGGAGTGCAGGACTGTCGCACGCTATAGAAGACATGTACAGGATAGTCCAAAAATGGGATCGGAATCATCAATTACTAATTCTAAGGTCGACTTTTTTAATTTACATGTTGAACAAAGGTTTCTATGAAGTTAAATGCGCTTACAGGAATATATAACCAAAAAAGGATAAGATACAATATATAGATGCTAATGAAAATGATGATATAGTGTGGATTACTTCGGACTTACCGCTTGCTTCTTCTTAGCATGCTGCTCAGATTCATCTTCAGACTCATCGTCTCTGCCTCGCTTGACCCCAGGAGTAGGAGAGTCAATCGGCGCGGGGGCAGCAGGAGGAGCGGGTACAGGAGCATACGGAAGTGTGCCCGCAGCAGCTGCAAGTATATCGAGGGAAGAAGTCGGAGAAACAATAGGACTAGGCTCGGCTGAGCTTGCAACTTCTGCAAGTATTTCTAGGGGAGTAGGACGGTGGGCAGGAGCAGTAGGCCCAAGTACTTGGTTTGCCGCATCTGTAAGAACTTCTAGATTAGCAGCAGCAGTAACCACCCCCATGGCAATAGCAGCAGAAAGCACATCCCCGGCCCCCTCTTCGATAGGAGCAGTGGCAGAAGCAGGGATGGGAACAGAAGCAGCAGCAGGAGGAGGAGGAGGAGGAGGAGGAGGAGGAGGAGGGCCAGCACTGCCAGGCGCAGGTACTCTCCAGTCGGGATCGGTGATTCGGTAAAATCTAAGAATATCGTATAGAATTCCACCAAGGACTTTCCGAGTCTCTATCGATTGAACGCCTAATGGCAGCTCTCCCACTCTAGCGAGAATCTGTGCTTGGAATTGAGTACCGGAAGACCTTCCTGAGAACTGGTTTACCCAGGTACGACCTGGCTCAGCAAGCCAATTGATCAGCAAAGGATCGTAGACACTTCGGATAAGATCGAGGACAGACTGACGATCAAGCACGTTCTGTGGATGGTCAAGGTTTTCAAGATGAAGCGGCATCCAAATTCTCTTAATATTCTTTTCAGAGCCCTTCACAGCAGGGCCCAATCTCAAGGTGGTCCGAGGCATATTGGAGAATATTAAAGACAAATGATTTGTGTTGAGTGAGATAGTTGGGTTGTTGGGCTGTTTGAGTCTTGGTGATCGTTTGAATGATTATTGTGAATGAATATTGAGGGTTGAGACTGGCTTCGTTGGCACTTTAATACTCGAAAAACTCTTTGAAACTCGAACCAATGCCAATATTTGTCTGTAGATATTTTCTTTATCTTCTTATAGAACAAACAAATATGCTAACAATAGAATACTTGACAAAAGCCTCTCACCACCGAAAACTAATATAACCCATTGTTTCTTTCAAAATGGACAGCACCATTGTCATTTATTGGAAGTTGAAGTAAAGGATAAAGAAGAGGCGTGTTAGACTCTGAACAATATCCTTTTACACTCATTCAATAATAGGAATGTATGAACGAGCATACCACCAATCACAAGGCGCAATATAATTAGCATTTTCTAACATTGTAACATTGGAAGTGAACAAGGCAAAAGACAAATGGTTAAGTTCATTTTGAAGATTCCAAGGTTTTCTACTAGTGCTACTTGAGGTCTTTGGGAGCATGGTTTCGACATCGTGCTGCAAGGTAATTATATATATTTCCACTCTGTCTACAGTGAACTCACCATTCACCTACATCCTACATCTCCGTTCCCATGACTAAGGCAATAGTCTATCACTCCTCGCTATGGCAGTTTTTTGGGATCATCACATCAATGTGGCTCTGATGTGTCTAAAAGGGATAGAAATAATGTTGCGGGGATGTCTAGGGGTTGTTTCTTCTTATTTCCAAGGGTATTTTATCCTTGGACAGGTATTTTTAACTTTGTCGACAACATAGGTACAGTCCCCCATATAGTCACTCCAGTCAACATTCTTGACACGTTCAAAGGTCGGGTCGCGTATCATTAATTTTCATTTTTGGCTTTCCTATGTGATGTTACTCATCTGAACATAAAGACTTTCGTTTTTTGAAAACAAATCTAGTGTATGACTAGTATTAAATGGATAGATTGTATCAAATTCTGTGTGGATGCGACCTTAAATTCTATTGTATGCCTAGACCATATTCTCGGGCACGATATACTGATGATGGTTTATGTCCTCTTTGTGTTGCATTACTTTGTAGAAGCTAATTGGCATGTTTGTTTTTCTTGTTTTGCCCCTCGGAGTTGCCCATTTGAAAGCCCCAGGGCCGACCCCGACTCTTCGACCAATGAAGAATCACTGATTCACACCCGTTGCGGCCCCAGGCGCCCACACCGAGCCGGTTTGTTTTTTGCCCGATTTCTGAGCCCTAAGTGTCCGAGGTCAGAATTCATCCGATCCAAAATGTTCCCGGTCACGCTGACCAACTGTTGAGGTGATAAATCTATAGATTGATGCTTGTTATGAATTAGAAAATACAACGCTAAAATGGAAGGCATGGACTATAAAACTTTCTCACGCCCTCGTGGACTGAACCCTTTCAGTTCCAATTATCTGCCCTTCTCTCCGCTTGCGCTAGTACCCCAGTTAATTCCAGCGACCTTGATTGAGTGAAATCTGATATGCAGTCAATTTTACAGTATCGTCGTCTCCGCCGAGAGGTGGAAGAGGAGTTGGCAAATGTCCAATCCAAACCCTCCAGCTTGCGTTCCAACACCTCGCCATTCTCGCTCGAGGCAAATGCAGATGGTTATACGGGCCCCGAAACAAAAGAGCTACAAAAGCCAGTGGTATCAACTGATATGCTTCTTGTACCCGGTGTCACAGTTTCGCACCCAAACGGAGCCAACGGCGATATTGTCTTGGTGGTCGGCTGGAGAGACAATGACCCAAGTAAACCTATCAACTGGTCACTGCTGAAGAAATGGATGGTCATGTTGATGTGCGCTTTAATTGCCATTGCAATGACGGTTCCATCATCCGTCGAAGGTGCAACGCAAGACGCCTTTGATGCCCACTTTGGTGTGAACGGTATGGCTGGATCAATGACGACTGGTATGTTAATTTGTCTTTCTTCTTTTTTCACAACTTTCATTTATTCTGCTTTCGCTGTCGAGATCAAGTCCAATATGTACTGAATGATGCTGAATGAAGACAGGTATCTTTCTCATCGGCATTGGCGTGGGTTCGCTCTTCTCCGGCCCTTTCTCAGAGACCTTCGGCCGTAACGCAGTTTATTTCGTTGCTTTGGTCTTTGTCATTGTGTTCACCATGGCCAAGGCATTGGCGCCAAACTATGGTGCTGCCCTCGCCTTCCGCTTTATTTGCGCTCTGTTTGCAGCTGCACCTATGACGGTCGCAGGCGGAACTGTTGGTGACATCTGGCAACCCTTACAGATCCCTTTCAGCCTACCCTTACTCACTATGAGCGCCTATATGGGTCCCATCTTAGGACCTGTAATTGGGGCCTACACGCCAGAGATTGGGTTCTTTTGGGCTGACTGGATCTCTATGATCATCGCTGGCGTTGTATTGATAGTCGTGATCCTCGGTCAGCCGGAGACGTTCAGCCCTATCCTACTGGAATGGCGTGCGAAGCACCTACGTGACCTAACGGGCGACGACCGTTATCGCGCTGAACATGCTGCCACTTCCACTAGCTCGTTTAGTGCTCGGTTGTTGACCAATGTTTACCGACCTTTTGTGATGATCTGGACTGAGCCTCTTATCCTGATATTCAGCTTTTATCTTGTCTTGCTATACTTTGTGCTCTTCACTTCCCTCAACGGCTATCCCTTCATATTTGCTAACGTGTACGGGATCTCTACGAGCTTAACTTTTGTCATCTTTGCCGCTATGGTCCCTGGTGTTCTCGTCGCTCTGGCTTTGGTTCCTTTGCTTTATGGCCTCACCAAGAAGGCTGCCAAGAAGGCTGAGGATGAAGGTAAAGCTTTACAGCCAGAGGTGTCTCTCTGGTGGGCTATGGCGGGGGCTTCTATTCTGATGCCCATCTCACTTTTCTGGATGGCTTGGACTTGCTATGTAAGTGCTTGTTGTACCTTGCTTTCCGTACCTGTGCTAATACCGTCTTATTTTCTAGTCTTCTATCAGTATTTGGTCGCCGATCGTGGCCTCCGGTATTTTCGGCTACGCTCTTGTCTGCATCTTTACTACAACATATATGTACACCATTTTTGTTTACCTGAAGTATGCAGCCTCAGCTCTGGGATTTATGACGTTCTCCCGATACGTCGTCTCTGGCGCTCTGAGTCCAGCCTCGGTCAAGATGTATGAGAACATTGGCCCCCACTGGTCGTTGACAATTGTCGGCATCGTCGCAACTATCATGGCACCCGTGCCCTTTGTCCTGTATAAGTTTGGTCACAGGGTCCGTGCAATGAGCAAGAATGCCCAGAACAAGGTGTAAGACTGTGCGTATCAAATACGTGAGTTTCACAGACCTAGGGCATATTCTCTTCTTCTCGCCGGTGTTCCTTCGCAAATAACGTGCACATCTTATCAACCCGCCAACCTGTCACATGATGTCATCTATTGATTCGGTGTATACAAAGTCTATCTATTAATGTTAATTTTATAAGAGGTTCTTTGACTGGGTGACACTCATATGATAAGGTACTGACCTGGATCACAATCAAACAAGCACCCCATATCAATGAAGTGGTACTTGATTTTTCAGCAGTATTTTCATGCTGTGGCCTAGCCACCGTGTATTAAGATAATAACAGGCACGCCCTTTATCAGAGAGAGCGATATTTAAATAATAAACTATCATTAACTATGTGACTGACATGCACTGGTGGACTTTTATACTCATTACGTCATATTGACATAAGATGTTGTTTATAACCCGCTTACCGAGCCCTCCAGTGACCAGCCTGATTTCTTAAGACTGCATATTAAAAGATTCCTTTCCTTTGACACTGTGTATAAAAACATAGCACATTAGCATTCTTGGTAGACTGAACCTTTCGAGGTCAACAACATGACGCAAAATTCACAAGCTCCACTCACCAAGGAGTAAGTTCAGACACTTTTCCTCATTTGCTAATGTTCACTATGTTCATTTCTCAAAAGGTCAAATTCACCAACTAATTCCCTTTCTGTAGAGACTATGACAGAAATAGGAACAATAGCAACTGTCGTAATTGCAAAGGTGAGCCCACATTCTCCAAACAGGCTAGCAGTGCTAAACATCATCTCATAGGATGCAATGATGTATGCTTCTACACTATCTAGATCATTCCGCCACCAAAATAATGGGCTGCATTAATGCCTTGATTGAAATGGGCTTACAAGTAACTTTAGTGTTCCAATTGCAATGACTGTGTCGACTGTTCATTCTGCAGCAACTGCAGCAACTGTGAAAAATGTCAGCAATGTTCGAACATGACAAGTTGTACCGAGTGCCAGAATTGTTCCAATATGGTAAACTGCACTAATTGTCAAAATTGTTCCAACTTGAAAGTAGGTTTGTGACATAGAGTATGATTGAGCAAGAATGGTTGACTGATTGCCTTTGAACAAACAGAACAGGAACGGTGCTGTCAATGAGTCTGGGTAAACAGGCGAAAGCAATGAAGCCTCGAAGCGCCGGGAAGACTGTTTTATACAAGATGTCCTTTGCAGTGCTCCTATCATGTGGAAGCAACTGCACCGTATTTTTGGCAAATCATAGAAATATTTCTGGTTGTTGGGGGATTATATGATCCAATAGGCAAACCTTAGAAATCTACGCTGTTTCTAAGGTTGCTAGCTTTCTCCCTCTTTCTTCTTCTTTCTTCTGTCCGCTTTCCCAGATAAGACTACAACTTTTCTCTCATTTATTCATTTGATCGCATTGAAAGTCTACAGATCTTCGGCCACTCGCCATATCTCGCTGCCTTTTCTGAGAAAAGGAAGAAAAACAAAAGAAAAACAAAACATATCAGTCATTGGAAGTTACACTTAACTACAAGCCCCGATTATTATTGTCTATTATTAGAACACTCTTACGCTACCTGATGACCCTGCAGATCAGTGCTTGAGTAAAAACTTACCGCACTATCATTGGAATACAGAAGGCTTGAAGTCGTTGCCTAGATTACATTTTCCGAGAATTCATCGAGTGGGGTACCAAGTGTCAATTTATACAAATTAAAATGCGTTCGTCTCTGCTTGAAACACCACAAGGGATTGAGTTTAAAATAGCCCCTCGGCCCCTCTCCCAACAAGTTCTAAAAGCGGGAATAGTGGATACAAACGGTGATATGTATATGTATACTAAGAGAGCTTATGGAGTCCTATTGCTCTCAACCCGTCTCTATCCTTTTGAGCATAGGGTATAGAAGTCAAGCGGAGCATCTAGGATATTAAAACCATCACGTGGACGAGAATAACGGGATGATCTGAATATGGCACGATGGGTCGGGTATCTCGACAAGATCAATGGAAGCTGAATATGTTATCTATAAATGGCTGTGCCAAGGTCAAGATAATAGATGAGCTAGAAAATATTACGTAAATATTTTGATAATTCCAAGGCCCTCCTGGTGCTCGGGGAACTTCCTAAAATGGTTATGCGGTCCACGGGTTATGCGGAGGGTTACATCAGGGGATTGCCGGTATGTGATTGGCTGTTTTATCAAATCCTACTTACCTCTTGAGTCTTTATATTGGCACTTTCTCGTATGGATCTATTAACTTCACTCGATGGATTGTTGCCTGGCTCTTGTAGCTCATCACATAAATTGCCAATCGACGGGTTCTTTAATTCGAGTGAACTTCTTGTCCGGTTTCGGGGGACTCGGACAAAAGTAGAGCATGAGGAACCCACACGGTTAACAAAAAGCCACCCCTTATCCACACACTGAAGTTTCACCATGATTATCGATGGATATTATGCTTTCCTTCTATAAATCTATAAGTTGTTCAACGTTCTTCTTTTCCCATTTTGCCGACTCTTTTATGGGTTGAGAGATATCGTTGAAATTTTCAATGAGGAGCTTCTACTACATGATGGAAAACACTCTGAATCTAAGGCATCGCAAACGTAATCGTATATGGCCATGAGAGTTTCAATCATTGTGGTTTGACAAGGCGTTGAGATTGGTGTATTCTAAGTGCCTTTGGGATACCTGGTCATCACAGGCCATTCTAGCAGCTGCTAGGACTTATCTAATTCCTGGATGATATACCATACACTAGTCTGACTTGCACTTGCAGTCATCTGGTATAGTCTAAAGGCACTATTTATTTAATGATAGAGGCGAATTTGCTGCCAACATGGCAAAGAGTAATATACACCTGGCACCTATTATGAAGAGGCAAAAGAGTAAAAGCTACGATACGCAGATCCTTAGATCGTCAACAGTTGATTATCGACAATCTATCTCACTTTGCTTTCCTTTACGTAGGCGCTTTGTGGGCTTAATATACATAGATATTTTACCTTGGTAGCTTGTAAATCTAACACACAGGCAAGGCCCGGTTCACTGGTGATTTTGAAGTCAACAGAGATAAAACACTGGACCCCCCAAGCAAGTCCTCATACGAGGGGGCTCGTCATGAGCTTGGTCTGGGGGAATTCGAGCTTTGGAGAAATATCTTCCTAGCTAGGGCTAGGTAGGCAACAGTATTTGACTCAGTGGGACTTTGATTATATCGTTGTAACCCTATCGACCACAGAATCACGGAATCGGGGGGTCTGCGGAACACTATCGTGGGCTGTGCCAAGAATCCTGTTTCATTTGGTATTGCTATGTGTTTACAACTTCTGTTCTGGTATTACACCTCTTGATTGCATGATAACGAGAACATAACTTGCATCCATATTTAACCAGATCTGCTAGTCAAATGGTTACCACATAGTAAAACAATATGAAATGCATAGATCTCTCTAAGTGTTCTTAGAAGAACCATTATGCAGGAACTAATAGCTCTTGTAAACCATTGAGAGGTACTACTAGCATATACAGAATATACAGTATTGTTGTGTAAATATAGCCCTAGACTCCCTATTCTTTCCGTACCAATGTGATATTATTCACTTTTTGAGAGCCAGCAGTCTCTTACCAAACCCTCCTATTTGCCCATTTCAAGTCAGTCTTTTGCTTCATTGACGGTTCTTATTGTTCTAGTTGATTGGCACTGGGATTCTAGTGTCCTATATCACTCAACAAGCTATAATGATCATTATTTGGGGAAAAGGGCGGAAAAAGCTCATGTCTGTCGGAATTTTGTTCTTCGTTCTCGTCTTCGTTTTTCATCTGCTTAACTTCGCAAAACCCCTTTCCAATCCAAATGAGCTGTCCGCTTCAATGGATTTAATTACTGCGTGCGCTACCTCTGAATTCGAAGACCCCGACGACTCTCATTCTATCGCCGTCCCACAAATTCCCAATGTTGTTCATCAGATCTGGAAAACAAACGACCTCCGAACGTACTCTGCGCAAGTGAACGCATCCCACGACCGGTGGAAACACGAACTCGAGCCCCTAAACTATACAATCAAGCTCTGGACAGACAACGACATCCTCCAACTCATCAATAAACGCTACGCCTGGTTTTTGTCGACGTACGAAGCCTATCCCCAAAACATACAACGTGCCGACATAGCTAGGCTGCTTGTCGTCCACGCAGAGGGGGGAATCTACGCAGACCTCGACGTTTACCCGACCTCAGCGCCCCAAATACAATGCCTCCAAAGTCTCAATTTAGAGGCTATATTCGCCCCAACGACGGGTACCCTCGGGCTGAGCAACCATTTCTTCATGGCAGAGCCTGGATCACCATTCCTCCAGTGGGCAATATACGAGGGCAAACGCCGCGGTGGTGCGACGTCTCGATTCATTCCCCTGCCGTATCTACAAGTCTTTTGGTCCACGGGGCCTATGATGGTGACGGCGGCATTTCGAAAGTACGCATGGCTACACGGCACTCTTCGGCATACCCTGGGCTTGTTAGATGATGGATATTCGAGAGAGGTGATGCAGCATAAGGCAGGAAGGTCATGGCATGGATCGGACGGGCGGGCCTTGAATTATATAGGAGACCATATAAGGATGGATAGTTTGATGGGGATCGTTGCCTTTCTGTCTATTATCTCAGGAGTCGCCTGTGTTGTGAGAAGATATTGGGTTTGAATTGTGATGTTGGAGTTTTTCACATACTGGAACACGGGTGACAATGGAAGAATCATGTTGGCAATTTGGTGGATGGGCGTGTGGGTTTGAAAGCATTCCTGCGAGAATCCCATTGGAAATCAGAATTAGACACCCGGCATAAAATATTATATTACACTAATCGGCACAAGAGTAATCGGCCATATATATGGCCTGTGTTCTTCATAACGTAGGACTTCAATAATCCGATTTACTGTTGAGGGAGATAGGACCTCGATCCTCACCCAGTCATTAGCTGAATTCAACCTAGGGTTTCTTTCCCACCTTGCGATTCCCTATATTTATCTGGCTTATAATTAAAATAAAACTCCGATATTAATTCCAGATGCGTTCTTAGATATGTCTTCCCGAGTTTTTCTTTTTTGGTATTTCCTTTTCCGTGTTATAACTTAGAAAAGGACAATATATAATGGCACGAATAGAGTAGAGTTTGAGTTTTACAATAGACGAAGACGATGAAAAGTATACACTATGCTTAGGGCTCTTTATATATATAAGCCGGGATCACCCGCAAAATTGAGAATTTCATAATACTTAGTTGGAGAATATTATATTACTATGATAGGGCGATTGAGGGCAGATTCAAGCTGACTTCAGAGAACAATTACCCCTGCTGATCAGATTGGGTGGGGTCAAAAACCACAAAAAAGAATACAACAGCATATTTAAGGTGAGATAAAATCACTGACTTCTTACATAAAATGTGTCATATTATGCCAACTCCAGGGCTGTTCAATCACAATCTCGTGCTTGTCCCCTTTCCACGCCCTTCGAAGCTCCAATCAATTTGCGTGGCCATCCTCACCTTAACTCCTAGCTCATTAGCAAAGGCACGAACCAAGCCAGGGTTTTGCTGGAACCAGCGCCCAGCCTGCACTGCATCAATACCAGATTGCACCACCTCCTCGGCCAGATGCCCTGTTTTAATCCCGCCCACAGCGGTTATCAATAGCTTGTCGCCGACGGCTTTCTTGACTTCTTGGGCCAAATGAACCTGGTAGGCAGGCCCCGGTTTGATAGCAATTGCGGACTTGGGGTGGATACCACCTGAGCTGACATCCACCAAGTCAACACCACGTTGAGCTAAGAGTGGGGCGAGCTGAACCGATTGAGCAACTGTCCAGCTCTCGGGAAAGTCTCTCTTCAATTCATCGTTATCACTGAACTCGAACCAATCGGTCGCACTAATTCGGATCAATAGAGGCATTGTCTCCGGGATGCTAGCGCGAATTGCCCCAGAAACTTCCAAAAGTAGTCTGGTCCTGTTCTCGAAACTACCTCCATACCGGTCCGTTCTTTTATTGCTAACAGGGCTCAGAAACTGGTGCAATAGATACCCGTGAGCGGAGTGAATCTCAATAGCATCAAATTTGGCCTTGACGGCCCTTTTCGCAGCCTCCGCGAAGTCTCTGATCAAGACCTGGATATCCTCTAAGGTAAGGGCCTTAGGAACGGTGTTGACTCCTTTCTCAAAGGGGATTGCCGACGGGGCAACCAGATTATCCCACCCGCCGACTTCGATAGCAGCCATAGCGTTGAGGCTCAACCAGGGAGCAACCGCACTAGCCTTTCGACCGGCGTGAGATAATTGAATAGCGATCTTCTGACTCTGACTGTGGGCAAACTCGGTAATCCGCCTCAATGGCTCAATTTGACTATCTTCGTAGAGACCAAGATCTTGAGGCGTGATACGACCCACTTTCTGCACGGCTGTGGATTCCATAATTGCCAGCCCTGGACCACGCTGGAGAATTCCGCCTAGGTGCGTCAGATGCCAATCAGTGGCCTTGCCATCGTTGGAATTGGCAGAGTACTGGCAAAGTGGAGCAAGAAACAGACGGTTTGGAAGCGTCACACCGCGGATGGTAAGAGGGGTGAACAGCTTGATGGATCCCTCTAACTGTGTGCCTGCTGGAGGCTCTTGCGCTGGTGTGTAATAGGAGATGCCTTTGGCGGCAACGTTGTCAATTATACCTCGTGTCATGATGGCAGAGTTTGACTAGAGAGTTGAATGGCAAACCGGGAAACCGCGGATTGAGTCTGTGAGTGATATAAGACTCGAAGCAGATACTGGCAAATAAAATATGGTGAGAGGGCGGTGAAATTTTGCATTATCAAGAACAGGATAACCGTTTAAACCTATTGATTACAAATTCAGTATTCATGTTGTGATATTTTTCATGTGAGGCGCGATCACGAATCTTAACCCTGCAAAGACATGCATCACATACGGATACATTATTGGTTGTGAAGAAAACAAAAAGAAACCACTCTCCACCGACCCCAACGCCAAGGGAACAACATCCATCTCTCCGAATTCCGAATTGGAGCATATGAGACATTGGATCCTATCGGAATTGATTCATCATTTCGACTCATGGTGTAAGGGTAACGTTATACTCGTCATGAACAAGTCGAAAATCAACAACTATTTTCAATTGTAACTATTACGATGTCGTGGGATACCATAAGCAAAGAAGCTCAGTCCGCAGTACTAGAGGCCATTTCGCTTGACAGATTGGCTTTTTGAAGATGGTCCCCAACAAGTGAGAGAGCTTGAAAAGTCTCTTTCAACCCCCAGAAAAGTAATATATTGGATAGTTGAATTTTCAAACGAGAGCTTTTAAAGCACAATTTGCAAATGCATGGAACGGCACAGTTGGTCGCTCCGGCCGTGCCATTGATGCAGTAAAAGTGCCCCCAGCCCCTGCAATGGGCTATCCTCGTGACTTTAACATCTACTGGGGCTATACCTCGTTATTCAATCTTCTTGACTATCCTTCTGTCATCTTGTCAATTTCCGAACTCAAGATGGACCCTAAGCTAGGTCGCATGGATGACAACTACCAACCGTTGGAAACGAATCCCTAGGATAAGCCCAATTATGAATTGTGCAAGTCTGCTCAGTCGGTCCAATCCCCTCTACCCTCACGGCTTCTGAACCTTTGTCAATAAAAGATGATACGGATTTCTTTCGCAAACCAACCGTCAGCAATCCATATCGTTGGGCGCCCTTTCGAGGACGAAGAAGCTATTCAAGTATCCTCGATATTAGATACAATGTTCAAAGCTCTTTGAATTATACAAATTTTGAAATGAAAGCTCTTCATTCATATAATGAGTACTGCCGACGCCCTTGTCAGTACTTTGGTCTGTTCGCCCAGAACCATGTGAACAGGGAAGGCTATGAACAGATGCGATAATTATCCTTTCTGCCAGCGCCCTATCTCTCGTAACTTTCAGTTGACCTCTCTTGCATTTAGCATTCTCAACACACAGTCCATTCTATAATAAATTAGTTGTTGAATGGTACCTTACTGAGCCACTTCAAAATTTACTCCAGAGATGCCCTTTAAGTGTCATAGACTCCCCAACTCCGGTCTATCCACAGCAGTCCATGGATTCTTTCAAGTCCCCACTTACAGGGCGCTATATCCCTCAATCTCAGCCCAGGATTGAGCTAGATACGATCCGAAATCAGTGGCCTTCATTCTGATCAGCTATCACGCTAGGAGGGGCTATGAGATTACCAAAGGACAGGGATTCTACCGCACTATAAATGTTGGGCCCACAAACGACCGTAACCGCTCTCAGTTACGACGAGACCCTGCATATGAAATTCCAGCTAATGTCCGAGGAGAGCCCTAACTCCGACATATCCCTGGAGATAAAATATTCCAGCGGAGTTAACAACTGTCGACAAGGATCTATGGATAGAGATCTATATATGCCTAAATTCCCTCCCGTCTCAACGCCAGGGTTCATATTTAGTCCTTACCGATAATTCCGGCTTTCCCTACAATTCTCACTTCCACAACTCATCTAACTCTCACCTCGCCCATTGTTACCATGGAATCCCTTCCCTCCCTCCCCGCAGTTCTATTCCCCGCCCTAAGCAGCCGCGACGCCATCACCGACACACTCTATCGCTGCGTCCTCGGGCTGGACAATAACGACTCGACCCTCTTTGACTCAGCCTTCACCTCCACCGCTACATTCTCCATTAACGGCAAGGTCTCCTCGGGCCTTCCCGCCATTCACACCGATTGCTTCGACGTGATCAGCAAATTGGACACAACACACTTTGTCACCAATATCCGCATCAATATCGCCGACAGTGGCGTCAAGGCTGCTGCGACTGCCTCGGCGCTTGCGCAGCACTACGGCGGTGGAAAGGGGCTTCAGCCTGACCAGCCGCGTCTGCTAGCTGGGGCGCTATACTATGCTGATTTCGCGAAGGACGAGGAGAGTGGACTGTGGAAGATTGAAGCCTTTAAGATGACGACGTCTTGGGCGGAGGGTGATTGGGGTGTGATGAGCGCAAATTAAAGGATAGAGAGGGGAAGCGGAGAAAGCTCTACGGTTAAATAAGAGGATGATCCCCGTTAAATTTCATCTTATCGGGCGATGAGAAGTCGGTCAAGATTGTCTTCAGGGAAATATCGTATAGCTCCGCATAGTTTTCCGCATAACCCATTTTGTGTGGAAAGCTCATAACCCAGACCCAACCCAGACCCAGTGACTAGGGCCCCAGAAAACCAGTATAGGCCCAGTTCGAGCCAGTTTTACATAAAAGGGGGCCTTGGCAGTCATAAACCAGCCAAACCAGCTGAATTATACACATAATTAGCGTGTTTGTTTAATTTGGGGCCCAATTTGGGGCCCCAGACACAGTACTAGGTTACCCAGACTGTGGTTTACTGGGTCGTGCGGAAGACTAGCTCCGCAGAACAACTTATGAAAGCCGATTCATTACTCTACGTGATGCCTCTTACAGGAAATTTTGCACCACTAGTAGCCAAATAAATTTCGACGTGGTGTTCTAAGGGCTCCTAATATTCCCTCTTTGGGGGATCGGGCGAGACTAGATCTCCAATAATCAATTTTGGGTCGAATGTCTTGATCCAGAACCTAAGCCTAGTCACGGGGGCCCCAGAAAACCCGGAAATATCTCAGTTCGCC
The DNA here is from genome assembly GCF_000769745.1 of Penicillium expansum. Taxonomy (NCBI): domain Eukaryota; kingdom Fungi; phylum Ascomycota; class Eurotiomycetes; order Eurotiales; family Aspergillaceae; genus Penicillium; species Penicillium expansum. Next base: position 549,138 of record NW_015971172.1, read on the forward strand.
CCAGTTTTGCATAGCCCAAAACCTTGGCGTTTATAAGGCCGATAAACTGTCAAACAAATATATACCTCAAGTTTGTTGTCTAGTTCTTCTGGATGATGATATCATGATATTTCAATTATAGACTTAGGTAGCTCCCACTGGAGACTTTGGGCACTATGCAGACTTCCTTCAGCTATGTACAGATGGTACTTTCATTGTACGTGGAGACCGTGTAGGTTACAATTCTGTGTCACTCCACCGGGGATAACGCGACTCCCGTGGAAGACCTCAAAAAACCACGAGAAACCTATACCATACTTGGTATGGAACATACGAAGGGGGGGCATTCCGCACAAAGGAACCGTGCCCTACGGCCACCCCCTATTCTCTCCTATGTGCTAGGCTTATAACAAAAGCCACCTCTCCTCCGCCGTGGTTGAAGTTCGATGCTAAGACTGACCTAGAAGAACTTTTGATGGCTGTAGGATTAACCTACTACACCGTGTTTATAGCTGTGGGTAGGGCCCCAATCGTACTAGACAGCTCTTTGATGCATACTAGATGATTTAACCCTTCGACCCCAGCCATCTAGCTCTTCTGGATAGTAATCTCGGTCGTTTTCCAAATATGGCCTTCCTGCTCCTGGTGGGACGGTTGACCCCATTCTAAGGCTGAGGGCATGCTGTCGTCGATCGACGCGGCTGGTGTATGTGCGGCTCTATTCCCATCCTCCATCTCAATTATACCCTCTTCACTTCCACTGATAGGTTCCATGTCATAGATTCTGCTTAGTGCGCGAGATGTTCGAGTTACTGCTCCTGGCCGGGCCCGACTGACAGATGCCCCAGGTGCACTTGAGCCGTACTGGGGTGTGGCTTTCGTTGGGTTCGATGTTGACTTCAGGAAGTTGAGGGTTGAGCGGGCCAAGGACCATACGAAGGGGGCATTGGTTACCCAGACGCCGATGGAGGCTTCACGAAGATACCAGAATTGGTAACTCGTGTCCCAAATGTTGCGGAAGGTGAATATTTTGGAAATGATGGCACAGAGAATCTGTCATTCATTAGCACTCTCGGGCGGATTTCCGGTTGGGATGGGAAAATATAGACAACTTACTACCACAATACCCATTGAGAATACCACCACAATCGGAAGCTTAGTCCGCCACGGTATACGCGCTCGAAACAGGATGGGCAGCACCACAAACAGAATCGCAATATCCGAGCTGATGTTGAAGACTGCCTGTACAATCTCGAAGTTGAAATAAGTAGCGCATTCGCGCTGAGGCGGCGGCAGTGTCCAGTATCCGGATACGGGGTGGCAGTTCAAGAACAAGGTCAATTCGGTGGCCAGCCATCCAAGGGCGGTATATAGGGCGCATGCCTTGACCCAGTGATGTTGCTTGAGGTTCGATCTACAGTGTATCAGTTTTTGAGCGTGCGAACTGCTTGAGCTTAACTCACGTAATTCGAAAATATACCAATAGCATGCAGGCCTTCAGACAATAGACCGTGCATACTTGGCACTGAAAAGGTGAGTTAGGGATAGATATTTGCAGCTTGTCGAGGACGACTCACATGCTCCGAAGCAAATTCGATCTTCGATCCCAAGACTCGTTCTTGGATGTCATGGGCAGTGAATGTCTCAAATTGGCCTGGTTCGTACAAGGTGCTTCCGTATTTGGTGATCTCGATATTCGTGACTACAAATGCAGTATAGAAGATCTACATGAGACACACAGTTAGCCTCATACGATCACGAGGGGTAGACTCGGAGCCCGTTAATCCGTACGATTGCCAAAAACATCAAATAGTCCTCCACCTGAAAGTGGAACTTCAGACGCTTGTATCGAGCATAACTGCGATCCAATCAGCGACAAATTCAATAGCAACCGAGTCTGAAGAATACACCAACAGTCGCACAATAAAGAACAAGATTCCCACGCCGTACATAATCCATGACTCGACAATCAAGTCATGTGTCGAACCACCGCCTTGACTTGACATGTTGTGTGTATGTATGGGTGGTTGACCGTCCAAGGCTGGGCTACATGGGAATCTTAAAGTGTGTAGCAGACATTTTCAGGCCTGTAGAATAAGGGGTAGCACGCATCTCGTCCATTGGAGCGGAACGATCGTGACCGTTGCGATTATGATATGTCAAACCAAGAAATAGCCCGTCTAGCCATAATTAGAGACCGTGAGTTTTAGTGTGGCTTAGTGGTGAAACGGTCGTACTTTTGCCCGCATTATATCTTGTCTGGAGATTGCGACCCACATAATGATAGTCAACGGCCTCATATTGACAGGGGGCTGACGGTCTGAGATAAATCCACCAATGAGGAGGATTGGGAGTAACGCTGCCAATGAGCAAGTTTCGATATCACAGCCCATTCCATAGATTTCCCGATGATGCCGAGGGGCAAGATTCCAGCCTGGGCGTTTGGGCTTTGTACCCCGGCTTGAGTAGCGAACGTCTTGTTGGCGTCGGTCTCTCGCCGTGTAGGTTGTGTTGCCCCTCTTTGATGAAGCCCGAAGGTGGAGAGAATATTGGGGCTAGCGAATAAAATGCAAGGTATCCCGGCCGAAATGTGTCAGACGCGTGGATGCGAATGTGTAAATTAACTGTGGACAACGGCTGGCCGTTTGTGGATTAGCATAAGCCTAGTGGCGCTGCTAAGCATGGTACATGGTGGGGGACCAAGCACCGGAACGTGCGGAGCTCAGAAGAACTTCCAAAGTTATCATTTAGCATTTTGCACAGTACATCACACCACTTCTTCACGCTAGAATTCCTGAATTTTTACACGCTAGTGCTTACATTCCACGTGTGGAGGTAGGAATGACAGGATAAGAATAGCGGTCAGGGATGTACTAACGTGCGCTAAGGGTCTGCCACTATACAAGCGCAACACCATCTCCGGCTGTCGTTACATCGGCTGAGAGAATCATTTATTTAAATTCCTTAGCTTTGACAAGGATCATGTGCTAGCAAAACTCTCTTTATGTCCTTCTGAAAGTGTGAAGTTTTTCCAATTCTGTATCCGATCGCCCTGGTCGAGTTCTCTCAAGCTCCTAATCTGCATACTCCCGCTCTCCTCAAAACATCATGGAGCGATCCGTGGGAGATGAAGAGAAGAATACTCACCCTGAGAAGTTAATTAAATCGCCATCGTCGGGGCCAAGCTCATCCTTGCACCCGCCGAAAAATGTGTTCGAGCGGTTTAATGCCCGGCTAGGCCAGCTGGATTTCTTCGAGTCACGCGGTATTGAGCGTGTCCCGCTCGATGAGCGCAAGCCTAGGGTAACGTCGGCGGACTATATGCAGATGGCTCTGATGTGGTTCAGTGTTAACATCACGGCGAACAACATTGCCGTCGGTATGCTCGGTCCGTCAAGCTACGGGCTGGGCTTTGTCGACTCGGCACTCTGTGCCACCTTCGGCGCTCTGCTGGGTGCTGCAGGTGTCGCATATATGGGGACTTTTGGCCCAGCCAGCGGGAACAGAACTATGGTATGACTTTTACTTAATCGCGTTCGTATCAACCAGTATACTGATGCAATCAGGTCGTGGCTCGGTATTTCATGGGATATTACCCTAGCAAGATATGCGCTTTGTTGAATATTGTGATCATGCTGGGATATGGTATGGTCGACAGCATCGTGGGAGGACAAGTCCTCTCTGCCGTGGCTGGAAACAACATGACCGTGTCTGTAGGCGTGGTTATCGTCGTGGTCATTACTTGGATCGTGGTCCTCTTTGGCATGCGGGTATTCCATATCTATGAGCGGTACGCATCTTCACCTCATAATTGATCGATTTAGCACAAGTGAGTTACTAACCGAATCGTTGATAGATGGGCCTGGGTCCCTCAGTTCGTCGCCGCCTTTGTCCTTGTTGGCAGCGCTGGCCCCAAGTTTGACACCTCGATCGTCTCTACGGGTTCGCCGCAAACAATCGCCGGCAACCGCCTCTCCTTCTTCTCTCTCTGCCTATCCTCGTCCGTCGCCTGGGCTCCTGCCGGTGCGGACTTCTATGTCTACTTCCCCCCCAACACGCAGAAGTCGAAAACGTTCATCATGACCTTCCTCGGTGTTGGTCTGTCCTTGACCTTTGCCAACTTGCTTGGTGTCGGCCTCGGCTCGGGCGTGGCGACTAATCCCGATTGGGAAGCTGCAGACGGAATCTCCTCCGGTGCTTTGATCCTCGCCGGCTACAACGGACTCGGCGACTTCGGCAAGTTCTTGGGAGTACTAGTTTCCCTAGGTCAGATCGCCAACAATGTCGCGGGAACTTACTCCGCCTCCTTGGGCTTCCAGATGCTAGGCCGCTACCCAGCCAAGATTCCCCGGTGGGTCTGGACCTGCTTAGGTGTCATTATCTACCTTATCTGCGCGTTGGCGGGTCAGAATAGCCTATCTGCCATTTTCGAGAATTGGCTCGCTTTGATGGGCTACTGGGTTTGCATCTACCTTGTAATTGCCCTGGAAGAACATTTCATCTTCCGCCCATCGAGGGGCTTTGATTGGGAGGATTGGGCCGATCGCTCTAAATTACCTCTTGGTCTCGCTGCACTGGCAGCATTCTTGATCGGCTGGGCTGGTTCTATTGTTTCTATGAACGAGGTATACTTTGCCGGCCCAATTGCAAAGATGGTTGGCGATGATGGGTCGGATCTCGGCATTTGGGTTGGCTCGGCGTGGGCCATGGTGGTATATCCGGGATTACGATGGCTGGAGCTGAAGAAGTTCAATCGTTAAAGGCTTAAATTCGATGGGCTGTCTCAATATGTAAATTAGATGAAGTAAATTGAGTGCCATACCCATAGCCAGTGATCATTTTCTGAAGAAGTAATGGCTGGCTCCGGTTGCAATTTTTGTATATATGCACCTATACGTACCAGATATTCCCTGGTGGGTGGGGCTTTCCTATTTGAGCTACCGCCGCTTTTATGAGGGTACTCAGGCTCAGGCTCACTGAGTAGATGTCAGCACGGGCTCAGATCAGTGATCATGCTTAGATCAGTCACGTGCAGGATGACTGATACTTAGTAAGTGCTCAGTGAGTGCTCATTGGATGCTCTCTGATTACTCAGTGATACTCAGTGTCCAATCAGTGAGTAACACTGGTTTAAGCGTGTCAGCCCGAAAGGCGCACGGCCCTAAAGAACCGGCAGTCGATTTTCCATATTTAACGCGAAGGAGCAAATAGGTCAAATGCAAATAAAAGCCATCAACTATCAGCTCGCAATGCACAAGACGTACACATTCTTTCTGGGCGAGGGCTAGCCGAGAACTGCTGAAAGTAAGCAGAAGATGGTCTCGTGCTCGCTTCTCGCATCGCTCCGTATGTAGTTCTATATCAGACTCCAAGGCTACTAATCGACAGATTGTGCACTCACATCGTGTATATCTTCCAATTTTTGTTTGATGTATGTGTCTCTGTGCCTCAAAGCTTTGATATATATTGATTATGTGAATAGATTGCGGGAATCCTGGAATGGGTCGGTCTTGTTCCTCATGTCTGGTAGAAAATGGGGGGAGGGGAAGTATTTACGGTGACTGAAGATGTGATGGCAGGGAGAGTGGAGCGTAGATTTGACCAAATGAACAATCTGCTCAACTGAGGTTGAAGTTACCACCTCCCTCTCTCTCCCATGCAATTTGGTCAATAAACAGATTTAATTACCAGCCCCCAGCACTTTCTAACCGCAAATCCTACTTTCCCGCTTGCCAGCCCATATAAAAAACATTTCTCTTGACCAGGGTAGCCATTTCCCAGTGTGTTTTTGTTCAATACTATAAACCTTAGAAGCTGATTATTGATTATTCATTTCAAGCTTTCGCATACATCGGGAATAGCCTTTTTTGCAGCGTGACTGAACACAACATGCTTAGACCACACGATCACATATATGAGGGCTCTCACAGCCAAACTGAGGGTGGTGAACTGGGTGATAATCTGGTTGTGCTAATTTAGGATCACCGTGTCTGTTCATGATGATAAGTAGTTACATGAATACGTGGATACGTACAAAACGCGAGAATAGAAAATCGCCTATGTTCGATGTCTCGTTTATCAATGACAGGTTTAACTTCCATCGACAAGTATGTAAGTGTGCGTTGACTGCGCAGCTGCTTCAGCTTTCTGTTGATGGGTTTGTTCCTCTACTTCCAGGAGCTCGACATGACCGTCGACTGCGTAGCCTTCTCCCTTCGGTAATCTTTTCTTCGGCATTTGGAAGGCATTTGCCTGCTTCACACGAATATATTATGTATTAAAATACCATGCTTAGGAAAATTTTTGTGGTTGAATTACCAAAATTTGCCGGAATTTGGCTCCACGTGGGATGGGCTCAATAACCTCAGCGCCCACTTTCTGTTTGCTAAGTCCGCACCGAACCTCCCAGCTAGGGAAGGCAAAATGTGATTTCAATATTTCGAAATTTCTGTAATTTGGCCTCTTGAAATGAAATCTATGTACTTGATTTCCTCTGCCAATCTTGACTTTCCCTTTCCGTTCTAGTGCTCAGACCATGCCGCTTTTTGCTTATAGAGTACAACTGAGCACGCCCCTGAGCGCTCTGATCCACAGACAGGATCAATTGGCGGCCTGAAAGGAAAGGCTCAGAAGAACTGTCGGCGCATAGTTATACGTCGGCATACCGGAGGATTAATAAATCCCCAAATGCTGTAATATTTCTTTTGTAATCAGGGATAGTATAAATTGCCAGGATATTGGATATAGAAATACAGAGTTGAATACCATTGATTGGACCCCTACATTTACAATACGGAATACACCGACAAGAACGGCTTTATCACGTCATAAGTGGATAATTTATTATTCAGGGTTGGGGGCTCGGGTGTGGGCCCGCCGTTGTTCCCGCTCGGTAGACAATAAAAATGTTATCCGTTATTTACACTATCTAATTTATTTACCCTGCCTTTCTATGGACAAACAATCGGTTCATTGTCTATTGATATATTGGTCTGATTAACGTATATAGGGATCCGTGGGCAAATAAATCTAAAAAAGCAAGAAAGAACTCATAACCTTGGGTCTGGAAACAAGAATTGCCTCAACACTCAACGTCTATCCGCGCGAGTTGCGGTGAATTGAATTGCTATGATCGGAAGCAGAGAACACCCAGCGATAATTGCTACAAATATTCCAGATGACACACCCAGCCCGAGCGTGTCGAACATGGGTGTGAAGTAGAATGGTCCAATCTAATAAATCTCAAGTCAATGAAATGTGTGAAGGAAAGCAGTCTCAAGGGTAGTAGGTCAGGACAACGCCTGGGAAACGCAAATTTGGACAGGCCCGGACGTTCGAAGTTCGAATCTACCTGACCTTTGCGATTCACATACAGTAGAATCTCTCTATGGCGGAGAGTTGAATAACGTATGACGGTCATTTCCACACGTCACTCGGCAACTGAGGGTCCAATGGGCCCACCCCAAGTCACTTTAGCCGCAGTCAACAGTCACCAGTTAGAGGACGCGTATGTGCAATCAGTATCTTACGGTAATTACGGGTTCCCGGGTGAACGACTTCATAAAGCGTCTGTAGACCAATCATAACTTGTAAGTATGGTAAGTTCCCGGTACTGGTTTCAATACCGGGCGCCGGAACCCAAAAGTCAGGCCACAGACGGGCCGATGGCCATCCGAGCCCCACATCGTCTCCACATCCACAGATCCTTTCTTTTATACTCCTTTTCAACCTTCTCGTTCTCCCAGCATCTGCTTCTTCTTTCATATTCAAGACCTGCTTAGAGCCACAATGTGCGTCTATCCCCCGCTTTTTTGCAACCAATTGGTTGAATTGCGCTCTTTTTTGGAATTGGTCGCATATTGACTCTTGTTCTGCTAGGAATTCTACCGTGCTGCCCCCCGGCACCTATTGGGGCCAATATGAGGATATCACCAAAGCCAATGTCCACCTGAGCGTGCCGGAGAGATTGTGGGTTGCATGGTATGCGTGGATACAGAATGACGTCCTGGCTACCGGTATCATGTCCTTCGCCGTGCACGAGTTGTTCTACTTCGGCCGCTGTCTTCCGTGGATTTTCATCGACACGCTGGGTTTGTTCAAGAGCTATAAGATTCAAAGTGTAAGTCGAACGCCGAACACCTCACACTAGCCGAAATCCACCCAATTCCCCCCGCCATCGAAACTAATATCCTACTTCAGAACAAAGTACCTTCATTACGCGAGCAATGGGATTGTGCCAAGTTTGTGCTTCTGAGCCACTTTACCGTCGAACTTCCTCAAATCTGGTATGTTTATGCCCTCGACGGAGTGGTATTCTAACTGCCGTTTGCCTCTCGGGCCCGATTGAGTACTAACGGCTCTTCTAGGCTTTTCCACCCAATGGCGCAGTACTTCGGTCTATCAACCTCGATTCCTTTCCCAACTCTCTGGAGTATGGTATATCAGATTGCAATCTTTTTCGTGATGGAAGACACTTGGCACTATTTTCTCCACCGAGCGTTTCACTGGGGTCCACTCTACAAGGCTATTCACAAAATCCACCATCAGTATTCCGCACCATTCGGCTTGGCCGCCGAATATGCTTCTCCTATTGAAGTGATGATTCTCGGCTTCGGAACCGTCAGCTGCCCGATTATCTGGTGTGCTGTTACCGGTCACTTGCATATTCTGACTATGTATGTCTGGATTATCTTACGCTTGTTCCAGGCCATCGATGCCCATAGTGGCTACGAATTCCCATGGAGTCTTCACCATTTCTTGCCTTTCTGGGCTGGTGCTGATCATCACGACCTTCACCATGAGAAATTCATTGGGAACTATGCAAGCAGCTTCCGCTGGTGGGACTACGTCCTTGACACCGAATATACCCCGGAGGCCCTGAAGCGCCGAAGAGCGAAACAGGCGGAGGCCAAGAAGGCACAATGATCTGTCTGAACGTTAGCATTGACGGTCTCCATTTTTTCTTCAGTATGGGCCTACTGCGAAAGCATTCTCCAAGAATGTTTTCATTAATCAGGGAACGAAAGTTAGGGGATCGAAGACGATCAGATACCGTCGTAGTCTTAACCATAAGGTCACCACTGCGGTGGGTGATATTAGTTGGCGCTTTGTTTAGTAAAATGTCTTCGAAACTTCGTTGCCAGCAGAATTGTCTACCGAGACGAAATCGGGGTCAGTCGTCGGACAGACTCAAATCGCGACTCTGAACGAGCTATAAGTCCTTAGTTACGGGTGATTGGCGTAGCGATTACGAGAATGTAAGCGCAGTGGAGCCTTCGTCGAAGTTGCCCGCCCCCCCCCCCTCACTACGAGACCAATCGAACAAATACCTCATGCTCCAAGTGGGGATCTCCTCTCTGCGCCTCCAACACACGGCTCGGGGCTAAAATACTGGAAGACGTGTGCTGACGCCCCTCATGTTGTAGTATGTAGGCCGTTGGTCTCCACTGCGATGCATATGGATAACCCCACCCGGAACAGGGGGCGGGCCGCAGAGTTTCCGCGGTTGACGACGCCCGTTCGCTGCATGCAAACCAGAGGGAAATGGGCTATGAAACCATCTGATGAGTTCTAACTCGAGTCTTACTCGAGACTGAAGCTGGGCTTGTCCTCCGGTGTTTGTGGGATCGCCGAGGCAGGAGACCGGACGCCTCTGAACGTGAACACCCTCTGATATTGCGAGACGCCCAACAAACTTGAATGAGGACAATATCGAAGACGGAACGTCACGAGACAAACACGAGGAAGACACATATTATGGCGCAGCAGGCCGAACAACGTCGGTTGGGGGTGCCATGGACTGGCCTGGGTTGGAACCTCGTTCAATCAAACCTTGGAAGCAACGGGCAGCCCTGACTAGGATATTTATCCTTTTGTATCATCTAGACGGCGTATTCAGTCTAGCTACGACCCTCGACGAACTCATCAAGGCATAACTAGGTAGCCACGGGTGCTCGAGAGGGCTGCAAAATCAGGTTCACAAGCTTGGTTAGTGAAAAACAGTCAGAGTATCCTATAGGGACAATGGTGATACTCATGAGAGCCTTTGAGAGACACGGTCGGCCCGCAGAGAGAGATCTCGACCGACAACGCGAAGAAGTGAGACATACATTCTGTCAATTAAATCTGGCGACATTGCGACGACTTCCCCGGTTGCCCTCTTTCTGATAATTTCTAGGTACTTCCTATATGTTCTTCTTCTTGTCTTTTTTGCTGTCTTTTCAAATGTTATTTGAGGCATAGCCGCTAACCATCGAATAATATGGCTCCAACAGAACCCATTTCATAGCAGCTGTTTCCAGACTTTGTAGACGGTATGTATTCCTGTAGGGCGCGGTATATATTAGCATTGACGAACGAACCGAGAGCACCCAACGAGACTTTCTATATGGCCCGAGAGGACGGACGCGTGTATCGTTGTGCAAAGAGACAGAAACAGTCACCTGGGCACCTCACTTGCACTGAAGACCTGAAATCTATCAGACAAAGGGTGTCGTTCTAGTGGGGCAGGTCACTACCAGCGAATCCTCACTGTTGTATGTTTTTGTTTGTCTTTTTTTTGTGACTCCTAGTTGTAACCTTGCAATTGGCTGTCATTCTCTTTTTTAACGCTTTAATTTCTAGGGTGTGGGGAGTAATTTACATGAAGCAACCAAAAGTCACCGTGTTATAAAGCGATTTTTACCCAAAAGTTCATTTTCGGCTCACCATCTCTTTGACCGTGTCGCCAAATCCAACCATACAAATTGTGGTCCACGCAGCAACTCCAATGCGCGGGACCACACCGCGGAACAAGCCCTTCAAGCCCGAGGTTGTAATTATGTGTTTGAATGTTGACACAATATTTGGTGACGCTGGCCTAGTGGGATCATTCTTCATTGATTGCATCTCCACTCGGAGTACCTAAGAAAGGGAGTTAGAGATCATTGATATTGCGCGCATCGTGGGGGGGAAATACCTCGAATGGCTGATTCCAGCAACTGAGAGCACAACCAATTGTGGAGGCAAGGATGTTTTCGCCAAAGTTGATTTTCTCATTCGTGGGTTGAAATAAGAAATTGATAGGTCAATTGAATAGCCCCACTGTGAGATTTTTTTACTTGGATAGGATTGAGACCGCTAGGATGAACGGTCATATTGACTACGCCCGTCCTTTTTTGATGGGCGATCTAAATGGGATGATCAGGTGATGATCAGTGAGCAGTCATGCTGATTATGTAATGAATCGGTGATTAAGTCAGGGTACCTAGGGGCGTGCTCAATTTTACTCAGTGGTTAAAAAGCGGCAAGAGGTGAGCACTAAAACGGAAAGGGAAAGGTCTCGAGTGCCAGGGATTATCCGGTACATGTGCAGTTTTAAGGGGTATTTTTGAAGGAATCGAGATAGGTGGTGATTGACGAAAAGCCGGAAGACTGATTTTTGGCTAATCCCATGTACTCAAGATGTACATATTATTAAAGCTATATCGTCGATATGACTATAGAGTGGTGGAAAGATAAAACATTAGGAAGGGTAATATTGGCACAAGCGAACCTCCAGTTCTACATGCACAATTTATCGACCGAAGTACTTGAGCTCCAAGTATCTTGCTGGTAGATAAGCCACAGCCGTCACAACGAATGTAAATTCGTTGGCAACATCACCACCGGCGTCTCCAATCGTCGCAGCAAGGGGACCGATAAACCAAGTCTCATCCATTCCCAAGCACCACGCCACAACCCCAAGAGCAAACGCCACACTCGCGCCAATTCCCAACGGAAGCCTAGCCGGATCGTTCCATCCTTCGAGATCATAGTTGTCAAAGTTGCCCTTGCGGAAGATATAATGTTCCTGGAACAGGATAACGGCATAACTTGTGCACCAGTATCCCAGCAGACTCAAGAAATTTTGGAGGTATTCGTTCAGCTTTTGCCGACCACCAATTGACAAACCGAGGATACAAGCGAAACAGAACAATGTCCAGAGAGATCGAGGAATGCGAGCGAAGGGTCGAGCAAGTTGCTGGAAGGAGATAGCGGAACTGTAAATGCTGATGACGTTGACGTTGATACCAGACAAGACGAGGAGAGTAAGAAGGAACTTGGCGAATCCGTGAGGGTGAAGCATCTCTTGAATGAGATAGCCAATACCCTGATCGTATGCGGCAGACCATTCGGGCTTCGTGTTTAAAGCGGATGCGACCATGCATCCAGCAACCATGCCGATCGAGGTGGGAATCGAGATACCGAAGGTTGTCATGACGAAAACCTTCAAACGACTCGTGTTGGCAGGATAGTGGACATAGTAGTCGCTAGCCATTGTGCACCACGAGGCACTAGATCCGTAAACAACGGCCATGAGACTAAGAATAGCACCGGCGAGATTGGAACCAGTCACGGTAGCCGGGGCCGAATTGTCTGCATATTCACCGGTCTCGCCGTAGATGATCAGGAAAATGACCAAAAAGACCATCCATGCCCATCTCTCGTAAATCAAAATGGCTTTCAACCCGACGCAAGAAATCAACAGGGCCACGACAGCCAAGATAACAATTCCAAGAATCAAAGAGACGTGACCATCGGAGACTGCCGTCAACGCAAGACCTCCAGTAATACATGCGACGGCAGCCCATCCCATTTGTTGGATACCGTTCAGCAAGGCGACCAGCTTATTAGGCCACCAACCAAAGCTGTACCGACTAACACTGATTTGACGTAAACCAGTCACGGCGCCAAAGGTCGCACAGAACCCACTCAGCGAGGCAGCCAAGATGGAAACGAAAATGGTAATGAGGATGGATTGTTTCATGGTCAGGCCAAATTCCCAGCCGAGGAAACCAGTCGCAAAGCAGGAGGTGTTCATCGTGCCACTCGCCCACAGCGCCGCCATTGATATCTCCTCCACCCAATGGACCTCTCTTTTGTCTTCAGCGCGCTTGCGCTCGATGGCATCGGATTCTATACCGAGTTTTTTATCCAGCCTAGCCTCCAGGGCGCGAATCCTAGCCAGGATACCGGTCTCGTGAGGGGGCGCATCGTCAACTGAAAGCACCTCAGGTGAACTATGTTTTTCAGCGGGGTGCTGGACTGTCGCAAGACCTTTCTCCGGATCATAGGCCATGATTCCTAGTGGATTGAGAAAAGCAGTAGAAAAAACAAGGTGCAAGAACTCTGTGTGCACCTGGGGAATCGTAGAATTTTCAAGACCGTCCGTCCACGGGTGGGTGTGGGGAAAAAGATAAGGCTTGTATGGGAAAACCTTTCCCAACTCCACCCTGGCGCTCTTTCCCAATTTGATAGTTATCGGAATCGTTACATTGGCTCCATGTAACTGCCTAGTCTAAATATCATGTTCCTTTCGGCTGATATTTCCTACCAACTCACGCCACACGGGCCCCTTAGTTATTGGGTGGTCACCGACGGTTTCCGCTTATCGAAAAATTTAAAGAGAATTAGGCGTACAACCCACGAGGTGAATCTATATTACTATGCCTCTTATTAGTTACATCCAATGTATGGAGAGGTATTAGCTCTTAGGGCTTTCCTGGATTTATATTTTTTTAGTGGGTCCGGAAGTCCCCGACAGTTCGAATTTATCTGATAGAAAGGTTTATTGCCATTGAAGAGCAGTGCGACAGATTTTTGCGTGTGAATGTGTAACCTCTGAACAGATAAGCCTTGCCCAGATGCTTGGCTCGGTTAAGCAAATCTCACCCTATCCCATGGGTGAGGGCATGTGATACGAACACGGCACGTGGTGGCTGCTTTGCAGGGTTTGCATACTATTGATGCCTGAGGCAGAAGTGTCATTCCGCCACATCAACCGGCCCCTGTAAGTTTCTTTCAAAAGATACGGACCCTCTCGCTTGCGAGGGTCTGTAATTTTGGTACGAAGTACAACGCCCGGTTAGTCTGAAGGTTAGCGCGACAGCGACAGAGGAACGGCTTTTTCGCTTTTCAATTTTTTTTATCTATCAGTTCCCACACATACCGATCCGAATCTCCTGGCCCAAAATTTAAAGAAGAATGCAACTGAGACACCTGGACTTACGTACCCATACACGAAAAATACCCAACATACCCCTATGACTTCACTGGCAATGAGACCTGTGGTTGATGAAGGTCCTTTGATGGTTATTGTTAACGGTACTGGAAACCTCAAACTTGATAGTTCCCCGGCGGCAATTTCTGGCCATGAGAGCCACAGGCTGAAGAACAGCTGGGCGGACAAGAAGCCTTGTTTTCCTCACCCTATGCATGTGGGTATCAGATTACATCTGGGAGTGGAAGATAGAATAGATATAGGCCACAAAAGACTTTCATTAAATTGTCCATTTAGTTCGTAAATTGACTCGTAATTACATGATTCTATAAAAACATAAAGGAGGCTGTCAACATCGCTGCGATCAATGCCATGAGACCCTGCGCACCAGCCGATTCCTTGGTTAACACTCCGCTAGCAGCTCCGGTGTGGTTTGCCGACCCGTTGACTGAAGTTGGGGTAGCCCCCGATCCAAGTGGCAGTCCCTGGTAGCCGAACGTCAGGTTCTGGGGAATCGACTGATTATAGCAGTGTCCGCTCGCAATATCCAAGTTGGTCAGGTCCGCTGAGTTCAGGAAGAACATGTACTTTGATTGTTTTATTCCCTTGAATCCGGAGGTGTCGTATGGGAACTTGTCGCCCGGATCGGTTGCCGAGGTGTTGCGGAGGAAGATACACTGGACTTGATTGGGGAAGTCGGTGGCCAGTTTTGGGTAGTCGCGCATGACGTCGCTGTTGCTGGTGTCTGCCACCAGGACAAACTTGCGCTTGGGGAAGGTTTCAAAGATCTTTTGTAGTAGGAACTTGCGGATCGATAGAGTGGCAGAGACGTCGCTGAAGTTGAGAGGACGGGTGTCAAAAGAGCCTCCCGGGTAATTGGTGTAGATGAACTCCATGTAGTTTCTGGTAATCTGTTCGGGGGTGGTGGTCTGAAATGACTGTTAGTGTGTTGAATAACAGAGAAAGCAGAGGAGTCTTACAAGGTAGTGGAAATGGGTATCGGGGAGGCTGGTGGACCAGTTGCGGTAAATTTCCGGCATGTTCTCCCAAGCCGTGAATGGACGAGCGAAAGAATTGAGTAATCCTTGCTCTGGTTGGTAGATCTTGGTGACGCGCAGAATATCATCGATGTCAGAAATAATGGTGAGTCCGGTTGGAGGAACAAGATAGGCGGTAGAATTTCCGATACTTGCGCCCTCGACATGAGTGTCCAGTCTCTGGATTGCGGAGGTTTCATTTCCCGCAGTAAGACCATTGCTATCAATCGGGACAAAGGTGTCGAAATCACCCTCGACTGTTGTGTTATAAGGCAGGGTGATATCTTGCGTACCACCTGTGGTGTTGGATGATCCACCGCCGCCTGGCTGTCCGCTGGATCCCTGACTCGCTGCAGGCTTGAGATGGATCTTGTTCACAGCAACTTCTGGCTGCTGCACAACGAAAATTTCGGCAGTCAGGTTACGTGCCTGGGCCTGCTGGGATTTGGGAAGGTCCGAGATGCTAGTGTTGACGAGAAAGATATCGGCCAAGTCATTCAACTTTGAGACAGAGGTGTTTGGCTGCTTATAGACATTTCCGTGGAAGCGAACGTTCCAACCTGAGTTGGTCCAGTTGGCATATGGATCGATATTCAACACATTGGTTGGTAATGCTTTCAATTCGGAGCTGTCCAATCCGAGGGAGCTCACTACTGCGTCTCCAGTCGGGAAACCCTGGAAGAAGTTGGGCACTCCAGATGCGACCCACGAAGGTAGGCCAGACCCAAGGTCAGACAGGACATTTCCGACATCAGATTCAACATCGCTCAAGATGTTTCGGCCAACGATGGGAGAAGGATTATGTTCGACCGGGGAAGGTGTAATGACGGGGTCGGGCGGGGCAACATTGTTGGCGAAAGCAGTTGGAGCGGGGGAAGCAGAGGCAATTGATAGAAGTGAGGCCTGTGCCAGGGCATATGCAGGAATATATCTCATTGTTTCCAAGTAGTTTGTAAACTGCAGGACAATTCTAAATAAAACGCTCCCAAAGCAACCACACAACAAGTTGGCAGGGAAATGATGAAATGTTTGGGAGTTTATCGGAGTAAGAATTCTACGAAACCAAATTCTGCGGCCTTCAATCTACTTAAAAGGTGTAAACAAGGTCCTACAAGATCCCAAAGCCTTGAAAAGGGAAATTAACAGGGAATATCCATCGACGTCATTGTGGGGCACTGTTGATGTTTGACCCAATTAGGATGTCCCCGGATATTATGTTCGACGATCGTACCTATTTGTATGTTGCAGGGTCGCTCTACATATGCTTATTCCCGATACCCGAAGTGTCATAGATTTTTTAGTTGAAGAGGATTCAGAGCGAAAGAGCAGATTTCTGTCGGTAGCTTCCTGACTAGGGCAAAAATTACCCCATGTTGTTTCTTACGATGACCACCTCCAATTTGCTTCACGGAATTGTTGTATAAAGAGTAAGCTTCATATCTTGTTTTTCTTAATGAACGTCCTGATAAGCAGGCTATATTAAGCCTCCTTCAGTCTCAACATGATTACGTTGACTATATAGCATGAGGCATATTAATGGTGCTAAGTATTGGTAATTTTACGATATGATGCTTTGCATGTTGTAACTTTCCCAAACAACCTAATACAAAAATATGATATTTATCGTTTGGGCAGAGATTTATCCGTGCTAGCGATATCATAGGGCTTTATGGCCGTTCCTAACCAGCGGAATATGATATGGAGGAATGAGTACTGGTTATCTTATAGGACAATGTGTAGACCTCGGGACAACCCACCTAAGCAGGTCCACGTGGACAGGATATTAACAATTTGCCTGAGTAAATGGATCTCGCCGCCCTAGAGAAATATTTTCTTTGGTAACAGGCAGGTCATAGACACGAATAGATTGGCACACTTCCCTAATAGAAAATATAAGAATACCGTCGATGCGGGGGCCGAAACCATAAAATGCAAAATGTGCCAAAACTCATATGGTATACAACTTTGAAAGTTCAATTACACCATGGTTAGTTCATTCACTCAACCTAAATTGACGCGGAAAAATTCTACCCTTCATCAATCCCTTTTTCTCGCACGCAGCATCCCCAAGCTACCTACCTCACTTCACTTACGGCCGTCTAATGTATCTCTTCATTGCCGCAGTGGCTGTGTCCACATTTGCGATTTACAAGTCCGAGAAAGACAAACGCGACTTACAAGCCATGTATGATCGAGTAGATGCTTCCATCAGGAGGTGGCAGCGCGAGGAGCGGGCCAAGTGAAGTGGCCCAACGGCGTTTCAAAGCTCTCGAAGATCAAATTCAAGCAAACACCGACCGATCAATTCTATCTAAAGTGAGCGGGATGTGTGGATTAGCATTTGGTTGCTCCCCAGAAAAATAAAAATTAAATCCCCGCTAAAAGGAAGTTTTGCTGGGTTGAGCACTTGGGCTCGCTTTGCATTTTCTGATTTCTGTGTACATCTCTGGGGCTCGACCCGAAGTACCACCACGCCAATGAAACGATCGTGCTTCCACGTTAAGGGATCTGCAGACTATTCTCAAGGGGTTTCACGGGCTAATCTATCATTGTGGATGGAGTATGAGGGATCCATTGGGAAGTGTTACTACATGTTTCTTCATAGCTTTATAAGATTGCAACATGCTTGCTTTATTGCTATGTATGTACTTAAGCAATAGCCCTAGGCAGTCATATCTGTCTTTAGATCACAATTTAACGGCTCCCTCTCTAGCCCTTTTTTTCTTTGACTTTAGCTCAAACAAGGGGTTTAATACAACCTCCCTCCACGGACAATGAGCAATAAACTGTATACTGGTGTATAGGTTTACAGTAGATGTAGAATCACAGAGACTTGCCTGGTATCAGATGCTAATGTAGGCTTTAATGGACCGCTAGGCGCGATCATGAGGATCAATATCTAACACGCACTATTCTTATTGAACACTCCACCATGGGTATTACATTTCAATTCTATTACAAAAGGCTCTCGTAAATACTGGCGGCATTATGTTAGGTCTAAATTCCTAGTCCTGGGACAGCTTCTTAGTCCCGATTTTGTATCCATAAAACCCATTTCCCAGAATGTGTTCCAAAGTATATTCCATACTGCCTCGGTAGATATTTCCCTATTCTGTCAAGCAATACACCCATCGTACAGTTGGTTGGTGGAATTACCATTCTGAATGATGATTTCCCCCCTCGATTCAACTATTCATGCCTTGTACTCAGGTGGCGGAGCCGAGGCTATCGGTGCTATCGGTGTTGAATTGCCCTTTGAGTGCGTACTTGCATGGTTACGCAATATCATCCTGTTCTTTGGATTATTGGAGTAAGTTTCGGGGGTGTAGCCACCGTTGTCCTTTACGTCCACTAGAGCACCATGCTCAAGTAGAAACTTGATCATATCAGGGCTCTCAATGTGTCTCATGTACTCGGAGATAATCGCCACATGAAGGGCCCGACGTCCGTGATGGTCTTTCAGCTCGATATCGGTGCCATGATTCAAAAATATTCCAACCATCTCGATATTTCTTGCCCTGACAGCCTTATGAAAAAGCAGCTCTTTGTGGCGATCGCAAGTTTTACCCAGTTCTGGATAATGGCGTAAAAAGACTTCCACGGTTTGCGCATGACCTCTTTCAACTGCGTGTGCGAAAGGGAAGTTCCCCGCGTAATCTTTTGCGAAGACTTCCAAACTAGGTCCAACCATCCGGTTCCAAAATGATCGGGTCAGAGTCTTTTCGTGCTTTAGGAGAAGCTCGCAGACCCCATGATATCCTCTTGCAGCCGCCACGTGTAGCGCCGTCTCTTGCCTGGGAGGACTTAGGGTGGGGGCATTGTAATCCAGAAGGAGTTTGAGTATTTCCGCATGGCCCTCGGCTGCACAAATGAGAACGTGGCTGTGCATTTCGATTTCTCGTGTCTCGCTTGTAGGAGGATCACATTCAAGGAGCAATGAGACAATCTCTTTATGACCGGCTCTTACCGCGAGGCGGAGTGGCGTTGCGCGGTTGCCATCCTCGATCCGAGGTGATGCATTCTTCTCGAGAAGAAGGCGGGCGATATCCCAGTGACCATTTTTGGCTGCATTATGAAGAGCCGAAGTTCCGATCTCGTCCACAGTATCTGGATCTGCCCCGCCCTCTAAGAGCGCCTTGACGAGATCAAGTCGGCCATGGTCGGCCGCAATGATGATGTTTTCAGTGGGTTCGGGTTCTTTGCTTTTCGAATTTTCAGCCATCTTGACAAACACAGCTTGATGTCAGGAACAAAGTTGAAATGTCTACAACATAGTCTCATCGTATCGGGGTTTGGGGGTTCTTGGCACGCCTCAAGTCGACTTAGCCCATTCTAGTACGGATAAGCGAAACCATCAACCTAGGGAACGGAGTATAAAGTGGATATCTATGGGAGCCGCGTATAGATTCTGCCAAAGTCGGCAGGATACCAAAGTCGAAAGCATAAACTATATTAGGCAGCAGCGGCCTTCTCATTGTTCGCCTTGGTTTAAGCTCAATTGTGGTTTAGAATGGACGCAACAAAGATACCGAGGCAAAAAGTGCCAAGAGGCTGAGTGTTTCAGATAAACAAAGGCGATCCAATCATAAATCGCCAAAGTTCAGCTGAGTGGGTCAGTGCAGAAGCCCCTATTCAGGTACTGTGTACGGAGTACGGCGGAGTACTCCATACTCCGTAATCGCATTCTTGTTCCCATAACAACCTACAACATCACTTGAACTTTGAACCTACAACATACATTCCTATCCATTGGTGTATCAAATATATACGAGCGTAGGGTGTGGAATAAAAGGCTTCCCGTTCATATGCCGTACCTAAACCCATTATTCTGCATACTCGCTTCTTAATACGCCCTTAGCACCTAAGTGGCACTGGTGAGTGCGGGTGATATAGTGGGGAAGTCTAAAGACCGGGGGGAGGGGGCGAAAGAGGTAAGAACGGCCCGGGGGGTGATGATTTTTACCTATGTTGTATCTAAAATAAACGGTAAATAGGGGCCAACTCACTTGGACCCCATCCCCGTTCCTCAACTAAAGATATAAATCTAAGAGTTGACACTACTCATATTTGCTTTGATTTGCATTGTTCTCAGATATATTCATGCCGTTTTAGTAGTAAGAAAACATAGCTTAAAGGGTGTGTTATAAGAATATGTATTATATTTTAGTTGTGGAAGAATTAACGGGTCGAAGGATTAGAAGTGGGGACATCAATAAAACTATGTAAATAGACAGACCTCAAGAACCTTGGAATATCCATGGATGTAATGACTTAAATTATAATCAAAGGGACCTCACCCAAGTACATCACCTGACGGAGGTCATCGTGGCCAGGTTTAGTTTGGGTACCCCGGTTTTGCATTACATAAGACCCCCATCAATGCCCAGGTGGACTGCCGGAAGCGGCTAACCCCCGTTTCTACCTACGCCAAGCCAATGCACAGTTTGGACCCTGAGAAAATCCGATATGATACATATACGAGCCTCCAGTTCTTGGTAGTTTTACGACGAAGTAACCACTGCAGTCATGTTGAACGATCTACCCCCGGAAATACTTCATCTAATTGCGCGAGATCTCAATAGCCAGCCTCTCTCTCACCTGGTGTCCTCATCACGTCGACTGCACACTGTACTGCAGCGAAACCTCTACACCAACGTGACTCTCTACGGATCGGAGAGTAGTGAACAAAGAGCCAACATCTTCCTATACACCGTGACCAGAACACCGAGGCTGGCTACCTATGTTCGGTCCCTGCAGGTGAATACTGGGATACTCACAACGCCGACAATAAAAGCTATACCCAAATGATTGGATTTGATGACAATCTTGTACGAAGGCTAGTCGCCGAAAGAACGGGATATTCCAATGAAGAGAGATCGGAATGGCTCGAAGATCTCGAACGGGACAACAGTGGTGCTTGGTTGGCTTTGCTTATTCCGCAATTGAAGGAATTGAGGATACTCAGCCTCATCTGGCCCTTCGGCTCACAGCATGTTCTAAAAATGTTGCAAAAAGCTGCTATTGAGGAGGAGCCAGTTTTTCCTCATCTCAAGGAAGCCTATGCAGCTGAGGACAATTCAGAGACCACATTTCCATCAGATTGGATGCATTCATTCTTCAAATTTCCCTCAATGCGCAAAGTGGGCTGCTGCATGGCGGAGGAGTATAAGAATGACGACGATGACGATGAGGATAATGAGGATAGTGAGGATAATGAGGTGGAGCCAGAATCGGATGAATCTAAATTTCTGAAGCGATACACCCTCTCGCCACGGTCCTCGAATATAACCGACATCGACCTCAAAGAAAGCAACGCCGCGAAGGGGATGCGGGAATGGGTTCAGGCCTGCAAAGCACTGAAATCATTCCGGATTGTCCTTGGTTCAGAAGTGGGTCCCTGGGATGACTTTGAGCCGCGGAAAATTTACGAATCGCTTTCACTCCAGAAGTTGACGATGGAGTCTATTTGGGTTGAGAATAACGATGGACTCGATATGGATACTGATAACGAATGGATGGGGTCTTTTGTTGATTTTACCGCTCTGAGGCTTATCGGTGCTTCCTTGCCCAATCTTGTTGGATTTGACGAGCACTACCTACCCGTGTGAAGACTGCGAGATGTTCTTCCTTCCAATTTGGAGACATTATATCTTTTCATCCGCGAAGAAGAAAACTTTGATGGAGCTATTGATCAGTTGGGGGAATTGGCTACCGCTGAGGACTTCCCTAAATTGGTTGCGCTACATCTTGAATACTACCAT
The DNA here is from genome assembly GCF_000769745.1 of Penicillium expansum. Classification (NCBI taxonomy): domain Eukaryota; kingdom Fungi; phylum Ascomycota; class Eurotiomycetes; order Eurotiales; family Aspergillaceae; genus Penicillium; species Penicillium expansum. The sequence continues at coordinate 570,935 of NW_015971172.1, forward strand.
TTTTGGAAGCCGGAGAGTGCTGCGAGGCTTGAATGGTTAGAGCAGATGTGTAAAGAGGCTAGTGTTCTGTGTGTTCCTCATCACTCAAGCGATTCGTTCTCTAGGGACGACCAGATGATGCAAGCAATTTGCCCCTATAATGAGCATAGCTTGCTTGTAAATTAATATTAATATTCAAAATCAACAGTCTTTTTATTCCAACGATTTCGGAATTTCCGAGTTTCAAAGATCGAAGATCCTCTCAAAGGCCTAGACACTTCGGGCCAACTGTGGGGAACATGACGCAACAAAATAAAGATAAACTAAGCGACACAGGGAATCCCAAGAAAATTCTTGGCTTCTTTCCTTCTTTTCTTCTCTTTCCTTCTAATATTCTTGACTTTCCCCCATAAAATATTGGGAAAAGAGACGAGAGAGTGAGAATCGCAGGGGTCCGGAAAGTGGCAAACGTGCTATGGATTTACCGGAAAACGAGGAGAGCCATGACAATGCTCGTCGCGCCCGAGAACTCTTCAACTATTTCCAACCCGACAATCCCGCCCTCCTCCCATGTATTTCGAAATTTGGCCAACTGCCAATCAAAGCAAGCCCTAACCTCGTTCTCACCTCTCTAACCCAACTCGCAGCGCTGAAGTTGGGGGTCCAACGCGCAATTATCAGGTATTGGTGTCTCCACCTAGAAGAATCACCAGCTGATTGAATCTAGCTTGATCGGTCGGGAAACACTATATGTGGTCGCGGAAGCAACACGGTCTTTGAATTTGGGTGACAACAGCGTTTGCGACAATGACAGCGATAGCCTGTGGATGGGTTGTTCGAATGGTCCTCTGGCGGGCACTTTGTGTGAGGTAAGAATACACAAATTGTGCAAACAAGGTCGCAATTAATGATAGATCTGGCTAACCAAGTCTGCATACTAATAGGAAACAATCACACTCCACCCGACCGCGGAAGAAAGGCATCGTTTCTTTATTGTCGAAGATTTGAAAGAACATCCCACCTATTGCAAAATTCCCTGCGTCACCGGTGCCCCGCACTTTCGATACTATGCCGGTACTCCTCTGACGACTGCTAGTGGCATCAATATCGGGAGCCTTTATGTCATCGACCCGCGGCCAAATATATGCCTCAGCGAGCTTCAAAAAGAGACACTTGGTGTCATCGGGGCTGCAGTCATGGAATATCTAGAGACATCTCGTCAATCACTAGAGAGCGGACGTCTAGCAAACCTGCTAACTGGTCTAAATACTTTTGTTCAAGGCGAGGATAGCGTTGATCCCATTAATGAACCCCTTTCGAGAACCCCAAGCTCATCGGAGCTAGATCAGTCACGCACATCCAGCCCTCTCACAATCCCGACCGAAAGACTAGAAAGCGAGAATATGCAAATTATCAAGAAAGCAGGAAAGAATAAAGCACAGTCAGAAAATAGCCCCAGGCTTGCTTCAGATGCTACATTGACTACCAACAATGATCAGAATACGTCCTTCCAGCAATCCAATGCTTCGATAAATTATTCAACAAAGAAGAACGCATTGACATTTCAACGCGCGGCTCAAATCATGCGAAAGAGCCTGGACCTTGGAGAAAATGGCGGTGTCGTAATATTCGACAGCAATGCCACTCCTGGGTTAGATCCTGATGAACACTCAAGAGACGCGCCGGCTGTCTCTCGGCCCCTTGCCAAAATATGTGCAATTTCGAGAGAGCGCACTGACAAGGGCGGTTCCCAAGATCACCTGAATTCCGTGCCGGTTACTCAAATGGATCGGGGATTCATAAAGCGTATGCTACGCAGGTTTGGTAAAGGTGCCATTTGGTATTTCCATGAAGATGGAACAGTCTTTTCGTCGGATGATGATACAAGCAAATCAGAATGCGAAGGAGATGATACAAATTCTTCTTCCCAGAGCCCCAGCATGTCCCAGCCACGACTCCAGGATGTATTACGGGAAAAGGATCTTCGAGCTTTACGGAAATACTTCCCTGATGCTACTCGTATCATATTTACGCCTTTATGGGATTCGTTTAAGTCCCAGTGGTTTGGTGGTTGCTTTTGCTGGAGCTCAGCTGAAACTCGCATTTTCAGTGCTCATGTCGAGCTAGGTGGTGTTCTCGGATTTGGTTCTTCATTGATGATGGAGCATAGCCGTATCCAAAGTCAAGAATCGGACAAGAAGAAGGCAGATTTTATTAGCAATATTTCGTGGGTTATCTCTCAGGAACTTTTCTCCTTCATGTTCTATCAAGGATGTTGAGTTGGATTCAAGTTGGGATTGGTCACTAATCACATCTTTTGGTAGACACGAGCTTCGAAGTCCGCTACACGGAATCTTAGCTGCCAGCGAATTCCTTGCTGAACAGGTCGGTTCCGAGCTCCCCAGGTCCCTCCTCGACACCATTCGCGCCTGCAGTCAAACACTTCTGGATACGTTCGAGCAGATTTTGGATTTTACGAAGATCAACTCTTTCCAAAAGAAGCGACGAGACCACACTCTTCGCTTGTATGGAGACCGGGGTGTGGCAAAATCCCATACATTGCCCGAGTCTCTACACAGTCTAAAAGTTACCAATGTTGTGGCGGTCATTGAAGAAGTCATCGAAAGTATTGCTTTTAGTGCAACTCATTACAAAGGAGGGCTGTTTGATGATCTCAACTCCGTTCATATCGAGCACGTCGATGTTTCCATTGACGTAGCCCCTGGTGACTGGGTCTTCGTCTTGGACCGAGGGGCATTACGGCGTATAGTGATGAACATATTCAGCAATGCGCTCAAATACACCAAGAAGGGCTCCGTATCGGTCCGTGTTGAGATTCAAAAAAGCTCAGGGAACCCGAAAGTTGACAACTGCAACACTCTTCTTTTGACGGTCTCAGATACTGGAAGGGGTATTTCGAGCGAATACCTGCGCTCCGACCTTTTTACTGCCTTCTCACAAGAGGACCCTTTAGCACCGGGCACTGGACTCGGGATGTCTATTGTTCAAAATATCCTCCGATACCTGGGCGGCAACATCAAAATTAAGAGCCAGCTCGGCATAGGAACCACTGCCGAGATTTTAATACCGCTCACATCCCCCAAAAGTGAACATGAAAAAGATTATATGATTACTCAAGAACCTTCTGTTCAATCCACGATAGATGACCTCCAGTCTCTGAGGCGTGAAATCAAAGGAAAGACAGTCTCCTTCATTTCTTCCGAGGGCACTTCATCGAAAGTTCTTCCTTCAGCCCGCACAATCACAAACTACTTGACAGAATGGTATGGTGTACAACTTCAACCATGGACTCTGGGTTCACATGCGGATCTGGTTGTGGTTGATGAAACACAAATTTCGCACATGCATTCAAAACAATTACCCAAAGTTCTGGTTCTATGTCGAAATGCGCAATCATCGCAGGCTATCATCCAGAACTTAGAACCACGATGCGGGCGTGTCGAATGGCTTAATATTCCTTGTGGTCCCCATAAACTAGCACGGGCAATCCAACGTTGTCTGCAAGGAGAATCAGTCAAACCATCCTCACAAGTCTTCGGTCAAAAGATCGAAAATAATAGCCCAGGGTCTGGGGGTCAACGAATCAGCCCAATTGTACCACTTACAACTGCAAAACTCCCACTCGCGACCCAAATTCAACTTTCGTCGAAAAGCGAAACACCTTCCTCTACTCCAACCCCTCATGAGTCAAATTCAACGCAACCACAGAGCCAATTACAGCCTGAAAACAAAAACGCTTTGGTCGAAGGGACGGTTAATACTGTCGTCGGATCCGAAGGACTTCGGATTCTTCTAGTTGAAGACAACCCTATCAACATGGCGCTACTTCAAAAACTAGTCGCTCGGCGTCATCCAAATCTCCTTCATTCCGCTGTAAATGGTCAGAAAGCCGTCGAGGCAGTCAAGAACATGCCTCAGGGGTACCACCTCATATTCATGGGTAAGTCGCTCATATATTGCAGACACGTGCACCAACCCGTTCCCAATAGCCTGGCTGACTATTGCACCTAGACATGTCAATGCCTGTGATGGATGGATTTGAGGCCACAGAGGCAATTCGGGCCCTTGAGTTGGAACGACAATCTGTATCACCCGCCAGGATCATTGCTCTAACCGGTCTAGGCTCGGATGAACATGTCATGAAGGCTTACGCCGCAGGTGTTGATATGTTTGTCACAAAGCCTGTTTCTTTCAAAGAAATCACTCGCCTGATAGATGATGTGAAGAACTACGCTCCTTGGACAGACCAATAGTTACTTTACTCAGGCCGACAATATTTGCCGGTTTCCTAATGATTAGCTCCCGTTCTTTACACGTTTGTGTGTACTTATATATTGAAGTGAACACGACAGATCTACTGATTGCTCTAGAGGGGAGATTTTAAAGTCGGATTATCTATGAACAGCGATCTTGATGTAGTCCGCAAGGATAATCAAGTCAAGATTCACAAAACAATCCACTCAGGCAGCTTTCCTTCAGCCAACCGAATCTGCCACACTGATGAGAGAGTCGTAATACCGAGGTTTGTGCTATAAATATCCTTCGGTTTAGTCAGAGAATCAGTGATGGCAAGCGAAATCATTTCGGCCAATATACAGAAACTTAATCATCGGGTACGAGGGGCGGACTTATACGTCCTGGGTATCTCCCCTACTTCTCTCCTGGCAGTCAGCGACCATAAAAAACCGCGGCCAACCTAATGGCATTGATAAAATGAATTTATGAATACTTTGTTACAGTGAACTCCTCTTACCCCAAATTCTACCACACGAAGGCCATACAACTGCATCAAATTACTTTTTTGTTACCAAGGAGTACTTCCATCTGTGATCCTCCATGAAAATATGACTGCGCCTCGATGGAAAGGCTTGGCACACCTTGGCGTAGGTCAACATTTCCGCGATCTCTTTTCATTGGAGGGGATTTTAAGCATCAAATATGATCGTTCGTATAATAGTTTTGTCGGTGGTATCCAATGAGATGCTGGAAACCATCGAAGTGGACCCACCCCCACACAAGCATTCAAGTTTTGACACTATTCACTTGGCATAAAGTGAATCTTGCCTTTCCGACTATCAACGATACTCCAATCAGTACAGAAGACGAATCTATTTCTTGCCCGATCTAGAAAGCTGTTTGATGGCCTAAGGCACATCTGGTATCAGGCTCCCCATGGGACAGATGCTACAGCTACATGGTTTCTCTCTCCCCCCTCTCTCCTTCTTCCTCTATTTGTCTCTTTAGCACCATAGGAATCACACACATTATCTTTCCCATAGAGACCCTTTAATTAGCAATTTCTAGAAAATCTGTACTTGTTTAGTTACTAGCAGAATGTTTGGTATTATGAGCATCCCCGAGCTTTGACCTAAATAACTTCGTATAAATATCGTGTTGAGCGACTACGTATCTGGTATAGATAGAACAGGTTCTATTTTTGGGCACTGGGCGGAGTGGTCGTCGAGATCTTGGCTATCCAAGAACTACGCATATATGTCTCACTTCTGAGATCCAACCTTCTCCATGGTTCATTCTTGGCGTCAGGAAATGACAGCTAGAGTCGGTCTAGATCAGTTCCTCAGCGGTAAATGTGGCCATCATGGCCAAGATATCCCTGTATTTCTATTTTAGCCTCTAGGTGCTAAGACCTCATGATCATTGAGATACTTGGAAGCCCAGAAGTCTTACCACTGGATGTTGTATAAAGCAAGCGAAGATTCCCCCGTCTCTTGTTCTGTTATCAGACAACAACACATTCATCATATTCACATCTTACAATCTACACCACAGTCTTGGTATATTGCAAGATTTCTATCCTGCCTTTCAAATTCTTTCTTTCATCATCTACAACATGAAGTCGCCAGTTTACGTCCTGGCTGTTCTCCTTCCTCTTCTCACCCAGATAGCTACAGCAAACCCAGTTGCCGAACCTGAGTTCGATGACCTCGAGGAGCGTGGCAGAGGAAACGACAAAGACAATAACCACCATGGATGGGATGATAAGAACGTTTGTGAGGTCAAGCGAACTTATCCGTACTACAAGTATCCTTGTTCATCTAGCCCCAAAATCGGAACATCCATCCAAGGTGCTATTTTTACACCGTCCTGTCGGTACCAGTGAGTCTACTAGCACAATATCAATATCCACAGAAGTATTGAGTAAAGTGATAGGAACGGTGATTCTGGTGTATGGTACCTTGCCCCAAAAGGCTGGGTCAAGGACCAGGACAAGCCTCGACGGTGCCGTATGTGGCTCCCCTAGCTTTTATATAACACACACAAGAGTTATACTAACTTATATTCTAGCTGGCACCACAAAAGCTTGCACCTAAATTAACATATTTAGGCTCTTTTGTGCTTGGGAATGGAAAGGAGTAGCTATGGAAGCCCCACTTGCAATTCAAATGCTGCATCGGATCTCCCCCAAAAAAAGAATGAAAAGCGATGAAAATCAAAGGAAAACATTGATTTGTTTGCAAAGTTCGTTTCCGTTAAGCTTATTATCGTTTTTATTATCAAAAATATCACAAAAATGCCTGATTTATCAGGAGAAGAAGGATTTCCAACTAGGTATATCGAGAGACTGCTGCTGTACTCCTAGTAATTTCTGTTTTCTTCGGATTAATTTCAGTTGTCTATATTTCCTTGTCTGCGTAATACTTCCAGCGGTTCGGTTGAAATCGTGCTTTCTTTTGGCCTGACATGTAGCCGTATAATCAATGGCATAAGTGACTGATGGTATAAACTCTAGGGAATAAATGATGTTCCAAGATACTGGTAGCTTTCGGCTGTCATCTGAGCTTGTTCCATGGGTGGTCATATCCCGTGGTTCTTCCGAGTCAATGATTCGGTTCGTACCAACCTACCACATTTTGAAGAACTTTGTTCAGAGATAGAGACAGAAAGCGAGAGCGAGAGCGAGAAGAGGATATGTAGAGAAATGCAACAATGCAGTTGTAGCTGATACATATATGATAATCATGAATCTAGGCGTGAGAAAAGCGATGATTAGAAATATAGAGCATGATATTGAAATAGTGCATCCCAAATTCGGAAGGCCATAAGTATTATTGCTTCCAATGTCCAAGGAACTTCATGAGAAATGGCGATAGTGATCGTATCTCTAAAAATAGAATGGCGGCTTCTTGTGACGCCCCCGAACAGAGCCAATAACGCAATAAATACAGTACTATGGAACACAACGTTTCAAAATATATATTTGGATTTCGCGCAGATTCTTTACCATGGTTACCGTATCATCATCCGCCTCAACTCCAAGTCCCATTAGCAGGCCCGAAATATCCAACATCTGGCATCGACTTGTATGCTACACCCTGAGCATCGGCAGTATTGAGGTATACGTTATTCCCCCACCAGTCAGGGAAAGTGGCACCAGGGTACGAGATGCAAAAGAAAATGACAATGCCACTAATGGCAAGGCCTGTATCAAGTGCTGCTGCCAAGATATAATTGTACTTGGTCCACCAAGCAAAGAACTTCCGTTTAATGAAGTAATTGAAGGCAAAGTTGACCAGCGCCCAGCTGGAATAGTTGATTCCGGTAGCTAAAGAATTTCGAGTTAATGATTGAAAAAGGAGGACTAGTAAGTTGCGCGACATACCAGGTGGGACATTGTAAGTTCCGACAAATATGAGTGGCCAGTTGATATACTTCCAAAACTGGCGTCTAGTATAACGGTAGAGGAGGTAAGTCACAACTGGGGCGATAGCACCGATCCAGAAGAAATGCAGCAGAGGGGAATAGATCTTGCCCACGGAGTAAAGCCGACGAGGCCCAACAAGACCCCAAATAACAGACGAAGAATAGACAGTTCGACCATTTGGACAAGTAAACCCATCCGTCTGGTCAGACTCGCAAATCCCCGAAATATTACCAAGCATCCAAAGTGTAACACCCGCCTGGGTGAGTGCGCCCAGGATAGTGGCTACGAACTGCGCCACGAAGGTGGTACGTGGCGGCACTTTCAGATAGTGAGCCAATTTCATATCCATAGCGAAGTAAACACCCTGTCCCACGACATCCGTGGAAATGATCTTGAAAATCATGTTCGCAAGTGGCTTTCCTTCGAACATATATCCTCCAATAAACTCAGCCAGAACATTCAACTGATTCGCATCCACGTTCGTAATGCCCTGTACGATACCACAGGGAACCATGTACACGACTGGGATGATCAAGGCTAGAAAGACTCCGTAGACTGGAAGTTTAGTGTGATAGACTTCGACTAGCGCAATGGACATTGCCATGATAACCACGATAATGCCAGCGTACCAGTACCACGGCGTCCGGCGGTATGAGGCACGGATAAGCCGAGCGTGAATATCGAGCTTATTCCGGCCATTGAGAGCAGCCCATAAATCGCGACTATGCCAGATAGCGATGTGCGAGAGCACTGAGGTTATAGCAGCAAATGAAAGTCCGTATACGAAGGCAAAGGTTGCGCTCAAGTATGGAGGCGAGTACTTTCGGTAAGCCGCCTGGTCTAGAGTATTATCCGCAGAAATAACTCGAGCCGTATCGTAGAGGGCGCCTGTGTTATCGTACACGTCGGCTGTCATGAGTGGGAGATAAGCCGTGAACCAGGTATTGGTGTAGTAAAGTGCGGGTGTGACAATCCAGTAGAAGAACGCAAAGCCGGCGAAGACATTCAACGCAGCCCATGATGGTGATAGGAGCGGGTTGGTGTTATAGGCAATTTGGCTCCAGTCGAAGGTAATTGGACTTAGACCGAGACCTGTCTGCATGCCGAAGAGATGGTTGACGATGACGTTCTTTGGCGCGATCCAGCAGACCCAAGTGAAATAGGAAAGCGCGGTGAACATAAGACCGGGGAAGAAGTACCAGACAAAGGCACCGGTCATTACGTACATGAAAAATCGGAGACGGGTTATGCGCCATCCGTTTGCGATGGAGTTCGATCGCGAGTGCAATGTTTCGAGCATGGCACAGTTGGATAACACACCTGGCCAGATGATGCGAGCCGGTTCGACGAGCCATGGAGCTGCGAGACCTGCGACGCCAAATCCAAGCAGTTGTGCAACGAGAACGATGAGCACGTAAAAGCCGGGTTTGAGATTGAAATCGTAGAAGTTTTTGCTGGCAGCTTGGATAATGTTTGTCGCATCCGCTGAAGCATATCCAAAGGATACATTGCTCATAATAACGATAAGTGCGTGCTCTTTGATATTGAACGACCTGTCCGGGTTCACGACAAATGTGCCCAAAGGCCCAAGGCGGATGGATGTGAGAGGGAGGGTCTTCGCAAGGAACACCCCGATCGGATAGGCAAGTAGCTCTGCTACTAGGGCCACAATATGAACCGACGGATAGCGCAGCGAAAAGAACTGGTTAATACCAGACCCAAGCATAGTAAAAACAATGCCTAGGAGCCACATCCGTACCGTATTGACCGGCATATCGGGGTCATCCGTCTCAGGGACGACAGCCCTGACTGTGGTAATTGTTAGTCCATCAAGATGTATATCAACAGTGGGCTAGGCACGCGCCTTCAGGGAATGGAGAGCGGTGCGATTCATAGCTAAACTCTTCATTTGTATTCTCGTCGTCTTTTTCAAGCTCGAATTTTTCTAAGCGGCCTTCGACTACCTCTTCATCCGTCCCGATGAGCGCGGGTTTGATTGCGTCCGTATCTACCTCCTTGGAAGACATGGTATAGATATTTGCGCAGTCTCAGCGCATTGCTTGGTGAAAAAAAAATACACTCGTTAGCCACGCACGAAGAGCCCTTTTCTATGGTTGATTTAATTGGCTATGGCTGGGGGGGTAAACAGAGATAACGCATTCCGACGGTAGTGGAGAATGTGGGGTCGGCTTAATTTAGCTTAAGATAGGTGGGCTGACCCCGATTTTGTCTACAATGGGTCTTCCCACTCTTGATCCGGGGAAGCATGAATGGGGTGTAAGTCATTGCTTATAAAGGGCTATAAAGATATATGAAGAATAAAACCTCCCCTAAATTCAGTTAAATTGTCAAATCTCATTATCCTATATTAAAAGGTATGAGTGGTTAGCTTACTTTAGTTTGCTTTTAGTTTATGGACGAAAGATAAGAATGACTAGGGTTAATTAAGTACGCGGCCATGTAGATCCTGATAACTCTTTGAATTGATCACTTTTACGGCATTGGTTAGTCTGAAAATAATCGGGGTATCTTGATTTATCCGTATAAGAATAGTCGGCCGCGTTTATAGCCTGATAATATATTTTTTAATGTTCTTTATTTCACAGACATTTTACGCCCACTCTCTTTTCATAGATAGAACGCAAAAAAAGGCGGGGAAAAGGCTAAATTGGAAATGGCTAAATTTGTGAATGGACTTTTGCACGTATAACCTTTCACATTAACTAATTGAGTGCTATTTTAGCTTATTTATATGAGTATACGGAGTATGGGAAGTATAAATAACTCTTAAGTACTCTTAAAAAGGGGAGCAGTACTCCGTACGAAGAAGAATGTTAAAAGGGCACCGTCCGCGGGGCTTGGCTTGTGCACACCGGCCCGAAAGTTTCTCACTCCAATTCTCACCTTGTCTATATTGCACTCACCCTTATCACCCCATTAACCACCTACCATGCCACAAATTCGCGCTAGGAGCTCTAGAAATTTAATACAGCAAGAAATTAGGATCCTGTTGGCCTTTAAGGTTCTTGAAGATGTCTGGGTCAATCAGTGGTCATATGACTACTACTCCATAGTAGTGTGATCCCTACTAGGTGTTAGGGCCTCATATATCACTCTAATGACAATCGGATATTCCGACTGTCCTTATGATCTTCTGGCCTAACTACCTAGGTAGCGGTCAAATGATATCATGTGATCACCCAGCAGTTGTGGCCTGAGTTGACCTCAGGGTTAAAGTAGACTGTAACAGTCTTCCTTTTCTTCCTCCTACACAGTTCAACACAGTACACAATACAATAGTATTGTGCTTTCTTCCTCCATGATATCATCTGCTAGCCTGTAGAGTCTAATAGAAAAGTACGAAATAAACACTAACTCTCTCGCTGTTCCCACTCACCACGTTAGCTTCGCACCCTACCTACCTAACCTCTTCACCCATATCACCCATTGTGCATATGCCAACCACCTATCTATTTTGACTCTATAATCCTCTCCGCACGTAACCTAATACATACGACCATAGGGTGTGGAAAACAGGGCTTCCCGTCCGCTCAGCCGTACTTAAGCCACACGCCGGTGAGTTAGTAGTTGGGTGGGTGACCACCAGCGAATCCTCACTGTTGTATGTTTTTTCTTTCTTTTTTTCTTTTTTCTCTTTTCTCTTTTCTCTTTTCTCTTTTTATTCGTTTGAAAGTCCCTCTTGCCGCTCTACTCTTCAGCCCATTCACCTGAATGCCCTGAACACCACTTTATACAAAAAATGGGTCGAGTTGGGTCCAAAATTAGTTTGCAGAAGTCTACCTTTACTAAAAACAAAGTATGACAATCCACACAAGCACGCATGACCCGAGTCTCGCCATTAAATGAAAGAGTGCGAGTGCCAATATAGCATGGCACTAGTCTCAGCGTCTTGTAATTTTGTAGATTTGTCTTGCCATTTGGCTCTACACTGTCAGTTATGGCCGGGCCTATTTACAACGTTTGACAGATCTCGTGGTGATGAAGCTCTTCAGGTATGCCTAGGATAAGAAAAAAAATCTTTATTCACCTTTTTGCTCTATTTTTAGTTTGAGCTTTCCATTTGTTATCAAACTAAAAATTTCGTACAACTTTACTCCGTACATATTCGAGATTCCATTGAACAAGTCGAGCAAGACCCCAAACGACCCGGAACGAGACCCGCTGTACAACTTCGCATTTCACTCTATATTCTCGAGAAAGACGCCCAATCAGACGATGTAGAGCCACAAGATATACTGACTATGTTCCACTTCTTCTCCGACCCTGGATAAACCGAGATATACCACGACAATTTCTTCATTAATGTCCGGAGGTCTTTTGTAGCAGCCACGACACAAGACCAAGGATTCAACATTCTTCTCCATGCCCACACTGTAGATTGAAAACCAATGCCCAGTAATCTCCAAAACATATGCTGAATTTTGCCAGACATTCTGGACATCATGGAAACTCTGATTAGGCAGGCTCTGTTGAGGTGTCAAACACTTTTTGCTGACCTATCAATCTCAACAATACTAGCATCATCGGTTTCTTGATTCGGACTTGTGCCTTCGTTCCCATCAAAAACCGCAGCCACATGCTCCAACGTATGTCCCTTCGTCTCGGGATAAAAGAAAAATACAGTGATCCCATACACAATCAATACAACGACGAAGACAAGATAATATCTCCAGCCTATTATATCCAACGCAATCGGATTTACAAATGTGTTGAAGATGAGTGCCAGCGTCGCTGCAATCCAAGCAACACTCAACCCGCGAGAACGGTACCGATATGGCCAGATTTCAACTGGATAGGCAACCTGGAGTGGGGTGCTATGACAAGTGTTAAGAAAATATTCTGGCACCCAATATAAGTCTCACTTACATTGCAATATCGTATCCGGCATAAAAAATGAACAGAAATGGAATGACGGTAGTGCCCACAGCTTTCACCCCAGAATCTGCGAATGATCCAGAGCAGGCTGTGATGATGACATAGCTGGTGAGCATCAAAGCAAAGGAAAGGAGAAATAGCACTCGACGACCGAGTCGATCAACGAGATTGGCCCCAGTGATAGAGAAGATGATATTCCATATTTGTAGGCATCCCGATATGAGTGTCTGATCTTTGACTGAGGTGATTCCAATTGTGTTGAGAACCATGCTGAGATAGTATGTGACAACACCATTTCCGACCCATTGCGAGAAAATGCCAAGGGTGACGGTGATAAGTAGCCTGTGTCGATTTCCGGGCGTAGATATCAAGCCACGATAACCTTCGGATGCCAGAGACATCTGTTCTTGCCGAAGTGTTGTTTCAATTTCAAGAATTTCAGCTTGGATCTCAGGCGAAGAGATGTGCCCGTTCGCATGCGTGTCGGCAAGAATCTGCCGAGCCTTTTCCTCCTGACCAGTGATGAAAAGCCAACGAGGGCTTTCGGAACATAGAAAGATCCCAGGTAGAGCTAATACTGGGCAAAGGCACTGGCATATACTCACAGTTCTCCATGTCCACGATGTACCGTAACTTCGAGTGCCAAAGGCGCACCACGCAGATATAGCAGCCCCCACATGAAATCCACAGAAGTATAGTGAAGTAAGCTTGCTTCGATGGGGTGGATAAGCACACTCCGCAATAAGCAAGGGGGCGACGTTTGCCCATATGGCTGACGGAATACCAAGAAAGACACGGCCTATGATAAAACTTGTAGGACTTTTGGCAGTAGACTGTAACACGAAGCCAATGATGTGTGGGATATAAGCGAAATAGATTGTCCTTTTCCGGCCAAACGTATTGGAAGCCCAGGCTGCAATCGGACAAGTCACAAGAAACGCGATCCAATATACTGCATTGATGAACCCTAGCCAGACAGACTCCGGATTATCCATGAAGTCCATCCAATTAGGAAGAGCTTGTAGACTGTTCATCATTGACCCATCATAACCAATACTGGCCGCTTTTCGATGGTTCCAATTAGAAGTGAAACTAACGTCATGTAAAAGCATTGGTGGCGAGCGGTGCATGTACTTACCATAGAAACATAAAAAGATAAGTGAAAGATTCAGGCGAATGAGGTGGGATTGCTTATACCAAGGCGCTTTCTCTTCTGCCATGGCCACGGGTTTTTTGTACCGAAGATATTAATTTTAGAAGTAACAAACCAAGTAGAAAGGGTTACTCACAGGCTCGTGAGTCTCCTGGTGTTCTTAAATTGAGCTTTTATACAAAAATTGCCCGGCGATATCGGCTCTCCTAATCTTATCTGCAGAATGAGGTTAGATCTGCCATACTTCGCCATATCAGCACAGGGCGTCCATTTACCAAGTATAACCGATAACAATGACTGGAATATGATTCTATTAGCATCAGACACCATAGTATCACACCGGGGGCTTTCTCTCTATGGTGCAGTCCTGTCAGCCATATCTTTAATTAAGCAATCTGAAAATCTTATTGGTCAGCTGTGTAGGGTAACTTATCTTGTAGGCGATTGTCACACAAACTGAGATAGCATCACTAGGCCTTGTTCCGGCTAATTAGATATTGAATGAAGATATCGAGCTAGTATTAGGCTCTCCAAAGCTATCTCCGTCTATTTGTGGAGATTTCTATCTCCAACTGAGCATTATAATTTGGGGGTGGGGGTGGGGGTGGATGTGGCACTAGAGATAAAAAGAGACAAAGAAAGTCAAAATGAAAAATTCTAGATTATTAAGACAATGTAACTTTGTGGAACACTAATTGAAGTAACAAGTAAGGTCTATAGGTCATAGGTCAGTCCACAATGTAATGTCCTAGGATTCGCCCGCTTCCCCCTACTTCCAAATTATACACACTTCCGAATTTTCGCCATTGATTTAGACATAGCCCAAAATCTAAATTCATAATAGTATTAGCAAGAGCAGGTGTTGTTTATCAGTCATTTAAAGTACACATTCAATGTTCGTTTTCACTTTCCCCATCGTTCGCTTACTCTTAGAAGAGAAATAACTTAAATATTGGCCGAGATTACTTTCATCGGCTTCATTTACGCCCTGGATTTCGGCACGTTACATAACAATCCTTTAGGGCGGGATATTCATCTTCCTTAGATCATCAGCACCATTCCCCGTTGTTTGTGGCGTTTGAAATTTGGCACCTATTGATATCTACGATGGTAGACGATGGTGTACAATATGTAGATTGTTATAGAGTTACTATATAAACTAGGAAAGATGACTGACTATATAGTCAGTAACTATAGGATAGCGAGCCTGTGGTATCTAAGAGATAATAAACACCCCCTACAATCAATGCTATATGAATCGTTTAAAAAGAATCCCCCTATAGTCCTTTCCTATATAAAAAATGAAGCTATTTAGCTTCTAAAAAACCTTTCTTTAGGTATTAGGACACAGTCCTAATTAATTAATAAATCGCCGGAACGCTATTACTCCTAAAGGCTTTATAAAACTATTAGCGGCTTATTCCTATATAGGAATATATTTAAGCGTTACTAAGCTTAATAAGACTTCCTATTATAGGAAATAGTATTATATAATAATATACTTAGTTCTTATATAGTATTCTAGGTTCTTAGTAAGTGTAATAGTACTAGTATTATTAGTATAGATAATAACTAGCTTTTATAATAAGCTATAATCTTATATCCTTAATTTAATAAGTAGTAAGATTAATTAATATATTTCTTATATAGCTAATACTTATATAATATACTTAGATTTAGTTAATAAGAGAGTAATATAAACTTACTTTTTTAATACCTAGGAAATAGGCCTATTAGTAAGGTAAAAGATAAAGTTAGAAGTAGAGATCTTATTAGTAGAGTAAAGACTAATATAGTTAGTATTATAGTAACTATATAAAGTAGATTAGTAATTACTTTTAAACTAAATATAGTAATTAATTATACTTAAAAGGTAGTAGAATAGATATTTAAGAGCCTATTTATACTATTAGCTAGAATTTCTAATATACTTAGTAAGCTAAATAATAGTATAAGAGATATTACTATAAGTACTAATTATTAACTAAATAATTTTACTAACTTATTTCTAATATAACTTATATTTAATAGGTATAGCTTACTCTATTATAGAAATAAGTAGTTTTTTCTTATTAAAAAGAATTAAAACTAGTTTATTATATTATATATTATATTAGTAGAGTATTATAATAATAAACTTCTTTTATAAAAGTCTAATTAAGAATCCTTTCTAGATAACCTTAATACCTAAGTATTTAGTAATTAAGTCTTTATTAGTAAGGTTAAAATACTCTAAAAGCTCTATAATAAAAGCTATAATAGCTTTTTTAGAAAAAGTAAGAATTAAGATATTATTAATATATACTAAGATATAGATTAAAATTATTCCTTTACTTAATTACTTTATAAAGATAGAGTAGTTAATATATATCTTTTAAAAGCTAATTAATAAAAGAATATTATATAAAAGTATATACTACTCTTTTAGGCTTTATTTTAAGCTATAAATTATTCTTATTAATAGTCTAATCTTATCTCTAAAAATTAGAGTAAGTCTTATAATCTTCTTAATCTTAAAGGTAATCTATTATATATTACTAATAACCTAGTTTTTAGGGAGTTTAATATAAATAGCCTTTTTAATATCTATATTAAAAAATATAGTTTTAATATCTAGGTAGTATAAGAATTAATTTAATATAATAATAATAGTATAAAAGATTTTAAAAGATATAAGCTTAATAATAATAGTATATACCTTATAAAAGTTAATATCCTTAATCTAATTAAAAACTTATATAATAAGGTAAGCTTTATATTAACTATTATCCTTTTTAATATTAAAAACCTAATATAGGGTTAATAGCTTATAATTTATCTTATTAGACTTATAGTTAATAGCTCTTTATATACTATTCTTAATTTATATAATAAGCTTTTTATAAATAGCTTTAAGCTATTTCTCTTACTTTATATAGTTTATAGTATTAACCTAGCTATTAGGTATATAACTAATATCTTTAAAAGTAAGTTTATTAGGTTAAGAAACCTATTTATCCTTATTATATATAATAAAGAATATTAAAAGTATAATTTTATTTAAAGTAAAAAAAGCTATTATATAAGAATCTATTATACTATAAGTAGTAAGATACTTAAATATAGTATAGTTAGATTTCTAGATCTTTAATAAATAATAAAGATTTTAAATTAATAATTACTAAAAAATAACCTATTCTTAACTAAGTAGTTAAATTACTTTATAAACTAGATTTAATAATAATAAAAGAACTAATAATACTAGATCTTAATCTAATAAATTATTAGTTTATAAAAGATTATCCTAAATATCTATAATAATAAAGTCCTTCTTTAAGATTCCTTTTAACCTTACTTTAATTTATACCTTTACTTTAATATTATAACTATTACTTATTTATTTAATTAATTTAATAAGGAGAGGGATTTAATAGATATTAAAATATTTAATAAGAATAGCTAATATTAGTAGGTTAATAAATTTAAATAGGATATATTAAGAATCTAGCTTTAAGAACTACTTACCTATATCTAAATTATCTAAATACTTAGATAAAGAAATAGCTAGTATTTTATTAAAAATAATATCTTAGGAAATAATAATCTTCTTAATAGAGATATTATAAATCTAGTAATAATTATATTAATTATAACTAAGAAACCTTCCTTTTATAAAGTATAAATAAAGCTTTATTTAATACTACTCTTTTAGAATTATATATTAATATTAATAATTAAAAATATAAAGGTAAAAAAGATCTAATTAATAACTAAAAAGCTTCTTAAATAAAGTATATTTAACCTTTAAATAGTATAGCTAATTTTAGGTATAATTAATACCTTAAAGGATTAGTCTTTATAAATATTTTAATAATTTATACTTTAATATAATAGTAATTACTAGTTTAAGTAAGTATTTATTCTTAATCTTTAGTATATTATTAAGATATAGTATATAAGGTAGAACTAGATCTTATACTATTCTTTTTATAATAATATATTTATAAAAGGATTTATATTCCTTAATATTATTATTAAAGATATACTTTACTATTAAATTTAGCTAGATCTTTAGCTATTATTTAACCTAGATAAACTTTTTTAGTACTTTAAAGTAATACTTAATTAAGAATACCTAATAAAAATAAGAAATATTATCTATAAATATAATATAATAGTTATAGCTATTAATTAATATAATATTAATAAGGCTTTATATATTTATATAAATTAAATTACTAAGATTAGTATAAATTAATTTATTCTTACTAAAAGGTAGATTATAACCTTTATTAATAATATATAATATATAAAGCTAAGTTAAAGCTAACTTTTTTTTAATTATTAAGCTATTTATATAGTCTTAGGTTTTCTTAATTTAAGATTTACTAGTATAATAGGTATAATAATAAGTAAAATCTATTAAGATAAAGATTAGTTTATTAACCTTAAAAGCTAAAATAAAAAGATTATTATCCTTTAGTAAATTAATAGTATTCTCTATTATAGAGATACTTAATATAAGATAGTTAGTTTTTATAAGATTATAAAGATAAGAAATTTAAGTATTTTTATATATATATAACTAATATTAGTTATTACTAATAGTAATATAACCTTTAACCTTTTTAGTAATTATAGATTTTAATTTAATATAATCTTTAAAAAAAGTAATTATTATAATACCTATTTTAGTAAATTATTTTATTAAAATAAGATTATACTTTAAGCTTAATATATACTAAACCTTCTAAAGTATTATACCCTTTATATAAATTCTACTTAATAATATCTTAATTATTAATACTATAATTAAATTTAATAAGGTTAATAATAATATTACTATAACCTTCTATATAAAAGGTTTTACTAATAGCTAAATAAATAAGTAAAGTCTTAATAGTAAAAGTATAAAATATACTTTTTATAAAATATTATATAAGCTAAATAGCCTAAATCTAATATCTATATATTAAGATCTAAAGTATTATTTAATAAAATAATAGCTAATATAAAGTTAATATTAATATAAGTAGTAGATACCTAGAGGTTATTAGGTAATAATAATACTATATTTATAATAGTAGGTTTAATATTAGTTTTATTAGTAGACTTAGGTTTTAAATCTTTCTTATTTTTAAGGTTTAAGAAATAGTTAATTAGTTTATAAATAGTTTCCCTTTTATAAAAAGGATACTAGACTTAATCTTTAGAATCTTTAGAGTCCTTTTTAGAGTCTTTCTTTTTCTTATCTTTTTTCTTCTTATTAGTTAAAGTAATATTAAATAAGGCTTACTATTAGCTTTAAATATAATTATTTCTAATATAATATCCTTTAAAAGTAATAAAATCACTAAAGATATATTATAGGTTATAGTTATAAGACTAGTCTTTATAAATAAAGACTATATTTAACTAGTATTAATAGCTAGTATTATCTCTAATAGTATATAAAAATATATATATAATATAAAGAGTAGATATCTTTTTAGTAGCTAGGTATATCTTTTATATCTTAATAAGAAAATAATATTATTTTATAATAAAGTCTTTTAGTTTATTACTAGGTTTATATTTCTAAGTAGCCTATTTAATAGCTTTATTATTAATTAAATAGAAATTCTTAGCTTTATAAAGTTAGTATAGATCTTTATAAACCTTAATAGTAGTCTTACTTTAATAGAGGTAGATAAATATTATAATATCTAAGGTAGATATAATATAAGAGAGGATAATAATATTATATTAGTCCTAGCTAGCTTATAGCTTAGCTTATACTCTAATAGTAGTAGTAGTAGGTAGCTTAATAATATAAGAATTAGAATTAAAGCTAAAGCTAGAGATAACTATTAGTATAGGAGCTATACTTAATCTAGTTAGAGTAAGGGTTATATCCTAAAATACCTTAACTTCCTTATTAGTATTAGGTTAAAAGATTTTATTACTAATTAGATCTTAAGGATATCCCTTAATTCCTATTAAAAGGCCTTAATATATTAAGTTCTTACTATTAAAGGTAATCTCTATTAGTTAGTTCTATTATTCTTAGTTTATTTCCCCTTTTAAGCTTAGAATAAACTTAATAAACTTTAGATCTATAGATCTATATATTTCTATTATTATATAGATTAAGATTATTTAATAAAAGGGTAAAAAGTATAGCTAGAACTAGTAGTTAGCTAGTAACTAGATAATAAAAGGGGGGGGGGAAAAGATAGTAAGATATTAACTTCCTAAATAGGTAAAAATAAGGCTATCCCTAAGTAACTAGGTACGCTAAAGATAATAGTAATAATAAATTTAATAGAAAAAGATAGTAAGGTACCTAAAATTAATAAAAAAAGGTAGATAGAGAGGATATAAAGAGAGAGAGAGAGATACTTATAAAAAGAGAGATCTACTAAGGATAGGGTTTATATAGACCCTACCTAAGGATTACTAGTAAATAAGTAATTAAGTAAATAAATCTCTAAAACTATCTAATTAATACTTAATATATTAATTTCTAGGACCTAAGATAATAATACTTAGTAGGGAGAGCCCTATATAAAATAAAGCCTACCTATTACCTTAGTAGGTTTAATAATAGTAATAAGCTATAAACCTAAAGCTATTCCTACTACCTAAATAGGTAAGATCTCCGGGTAGGCGGAGGTAAGAAAAGTGAGAGTTTTAACTAGGTAGTACTAGGCTTAGTACTACCCCTGTGTGTAGGGAGAGATATATAGACACTGGGGATATTAACTAGTAGTTAAACCGTTAATAATAAGCTCCTGGGCTCATAACCTATTAATATCTATAATAGTAGACGATAGTGTATAATATGTAGATTGTTGTAGAGTTACTATATAAACTAGGAAAGATGACTGACTATATAGTCAGTAACTATAGGATGGCGAGCCTGTGGCATCTGAGAGATAACAAACAGCACCAGGCAGATAAACAAGCAAATTGGTCTTTCTGGATTGTACTTCCGCGTTTGCTTTATATCGTAGGAGCTTTCGAGAAATGATCAAAGCTTTGGATTATAACAATAGTGTATATGACATTGTGTTGCTGCAAGAAGGTAAAGCCTATGACTTAACACCCTACACTGGAGCTCATATTTGATACTCCAAATCCATTGCCATGACCTCTCTTACTCCCGCCCAATCTATTCCAAACTCCAGGGATTGTAAAACCATGACTATCGAAACGTAAAAGTGCATTTATCATGCCGTTTTAAATCACTTATCACCTAGGTCACAAATTTTCTACCATGAGAATCGCGAGTGAGAAACCGCCATGTGTAATCGAAGAGACGTGTCAAATTTCTACTATAGTTGAGCTACATCAGGCGAAAGTACAACTGATCCTATCCCACCGTTGTTTCATTACCACTTTTCATTGCCGCGCCGCGAGTAGGCTTCCGCAAACCCTAACCTATGGTGGGCCGGGGATCGTACCTTTAGGCTTAAAGCCTAACCCCCCAGCCTATTATAGGCCCCTATTAGGCCCCTATGAAACCCCACGATGATATAAAAAGCTAGTCATAACTTATTTCACTGCCGAGTGGCCACCCCACCTAAAAACGCGTCCATGAATTAGCATTTAGTCGATTCAACCACCCACTATGCCACCAATTCGCTCTCACTTATAAGGACTATATTTAAGTATATCTTTAGATATAAGGAATTATAAATAAGGAAAGCGTTTCTTTATACTTATTACTCTAGTTTACATCAGACTGCGATATTGCCTATATACGGGCGGGTGGGCATTGCCTACGGGCGTTATATAAGCGGGTAATGCCTCCAGGGCTCCAGGGCTACTATAGGCATGACTATAGACAGGCACCACCCTACACGTCTATAGGCCATAGGATGGGTTATCGTGGACTAGTAGACAATTTTCCATACCTGTTCACATCTTTTGCGAAGATATTGAGTT
This sequence comes from Penicillium expansum, assembly GCF_000769745.1. Classification (NCBI taxonomy): domain Eukaryota; kingdom Fungi; phylum Ascomycota; class Eurotiomycetes; order Eurotiales; family Aspergillaceae; genus Penicillium; species Penicillium expansum. The sequence continues at coordinate 592,555 of NW_015971172.1, forward strand.
AAGTGCTATCGGGTACATGTGCATGACAAAGAAAAAAAACGGAATCTTCATATTATTCCAAGATCGGAATCTCTTACAGTTTGGAGCTGGGCGCCTCTGACAAGGAGCCCTGTAGCCCCTTGAAGCATGACACATTGTACATACCAGGGTCAAAATCACCCCAGCAGCCTTCGAAAAGACAACCTGGCTTCCGTTCCACCTCCTCTCGAGTCAAAGCGCGAAGCCCATCTACATATCCAATACGTGGCCATCTTTCACAGATAATTTTGATATCATCGGCATGCACAAAAGCCGACGACAAACCCATCAGATCCTGACCAGAGCCGAGGGTAAGAAGTGCCGTTTGAAGGTTGACACTCTTACTAAAGCCTCGGAATTCAATAGTATGGCGTGCAATAGCCTCCGCTGCCAAATCTGCCCATTCACCGAGCGGCTGAATTCTGGCTTCAGAGATGTCACAATCCTGTTCAAGAATCCATTCTCGGGCCCGGATGGCGCCCCATAACTCCAACGAAAGTTTGCTTTGTTTGATTCCCTCTTCACTCATTCCCCATTCGTGAAGGGCACAGGTGAGAAAATGAAACTCTTTGTCGAACCCAAGCTCTACTTTCGCCTGATCGGTGTCAAACCCTGCATAGTTTGCGATAGCCAGGCCAAAGGCATACGTACGAAAGCAATGGTTGGCGGCCCAGCTAGGAATTTGTTCCTGGATCATTTTTTCCGCACGGAGGCAGAGTTCGGTTTGCGGAATATCGTAAAATGATGACGGCTTGGCGGTAGGTGGTGGTCTATGCAGACTGGCCACAGTTTGCACCACTGGACCAGGGATTGTCAGGTGTCTCTGGCGAGTTGTAAATAGCGACATGTTGAATTTTGGGATTGCAATGGTGTGCTGCATGTGCTCCTCTCACGCTGCTAGTCTCGAAGCTTACAGGTTGATAAAGTCGTGCTCCTTAAATAAAAACTATTGAGCAAGAAGCCAAGGTGTTAGAGATACTAGAGATCTACGATGAAGATGTAGATGTAACTAGAAATCTCTTGATGCGTAGAGAGAGAGAGAAACTATCTATATGCTAAGACTAAAGTACTAGGAGCAAACAGTGGCGGTCACGTGACCTTCTAATACCCCCCACGACTAGTACTATTAGTCGGTAGCATAGTTTAAACAACCCTAATTCTCTATATTAAAAACTAGTTTATAACCTTTAATAACCCCCTATTTATAGTATATAAACCGTAAATCAACTATTTTTATAGACTATAAGGCCTATTTAGATAATCTAGCGCTTAAATAGCGTTTTACTAAGGGGTTTAGTCAGTCTATCTACTACTATATCGGTAGTTAGGATCTTAATAAATTTAATATTATTAGTAGTAACCTCTTTATATAGCCTATAAAAATAGATAGTGATATATTTTATTATAGTATAAAATTCTAGATTAAAAGCGAGAGTAATAGCTCTATTATTATCTATATAAATAAAGATTAGCTTACTAAGAAACCCTTTAATTCTAAGCTCTATAAGTAACTAGATTAACTAGATTACTTCTTATACTATAAGAGACTTAGTAATATATTCTAACTTAATAGTAGATAGAGTAATATAAGGTTACTTTTTTAATATTTAAGAAATAGCTCTACTAGCTATTTTAAATAAGAAACTAGATATAGAAAGTCCTTTCTTACTATATAGGCTAGCCTAATTAGTATTATAGTATCTATATATAGCTATATCTTATATATTAGGGTAGAAAGAGACTATAAGCTATTTAGTACTAATAAGATAGCGAAAAATACATTTTAAGGCTTAAAAATATATATTATTAAGATTCTTAGTATATTTAGCTAGCTTAATAATAGTAAATAAGATATCTAGCCTAGTAAAAACTATTAACTAGATTAAGGTACTAATTTTTATCTAATATTTATATATTTATCCCTTTATTATAGTACCTTTAAAAGGGATTAAAGCTTACTTTTTATTTATAGGTATAATAACTAGCTTATAGTTTTTAAGACTAAAGTAGATAAAGATCTTATTAATATAATTAGCTTATAATAAGTATATAATACTATTAATATAGTAAATATTAATTATAAGATATTATTAAAGCTTACTTTTATTAGAAATATTAAAATACTTTAAGATAGTACTTTTAAACTATTAAATAGTATTTTCTAATAGAGAAAGGACTAATAAGTTATCTATATATACTATAATATATAATAGTAAACTATTATATTATGTTTTAATAAAGATATAATAATCTAACTAAGTATAGTTAAATCCTATAAATACTAGGATATTATAAAGTAGTAAATACTATTCTTAAGGGCTTTATTTTAATCTATAGATTATTTTTATTAGTAGCTTAATATAATTAGAATACTCTTCTCTTTAAATCTTAGGTAGTTTAATCTTAATTAGTTCTTTTAATTTAGTATAAAGAAAGGTAGTAATAATATCTATATAATATAGATACTATCCTTTTATTATAGTAATTATAGTAAAAACCTTAAAAGATATTAGTTTAGTAATAATAGTATAGATTTTATAGAAATCTAGATCTTTAACTTAATAAAAGCTATAAGTAATAAGTTATACCTTATAGGTACTATTATACTTAACCTTAAATACCTATTAAAGGGTAAGAGGTTTCTTTTTACTTTTAGTCCTAGATATTACTTTCTAAGTACTATTAATAAAGTAATAATATAGTTCTTTATAAGTAGTAACTAGCTATTTATCTTTCTTAATATAGGATATAGCTTATTCCTAACTATTAGGTTTAAAGCTTATATCCTTAGGTATTAATTTAGATATAATATATTACTTATTTAAGGTAGTATTTATAAAGAGACTAATTAAGATATCTAGCTATTTAGTAAGTAGCTAAAGGATATTAGAATTAAAAAATAACTTATTAACTAGGCTTTTAATATAAGCTCTACTTAATTTCTTAATCCTTATTAATTATTATAGCTAGCTAGTCTCTAGCTAAATAGGCTAAATAGGCTAAATATAGCTTTAATCTTAAATCCTATTATCTAATACTAGATTTAGGTAAAAGAAATTATATTTAAAAATTACTTAATTAAGCTATAATAGTAATTAATTATAATATAATAGTAATTAATTATAATCCTTACTTTCTAATAGAGGATCTTAAGATAGATTAATAGTTATTTCTAAAGGAATATCTATATTAATAACTTATTAAGAAATAAGCTATAGTTTAATAAAAACCCTTTATCTATCTACTTTAAAGTAGATATTAGTATCCTCCTTTTATTTTATTATATACCTACTAAAACTACCTACTATTTTATTATTTAATTATATAAGATCTTCTTTAAAAAGTATAGGATTTAATAGGTTAAGAGTATTTAAAGCCTTTATTTATAATTAATTATTAGGATTATCTTTAACTATAAGAGAGGGTAAGGAGGTAGATTATATATTAAATAGATTATTAAGGTAAGGTTATAAGAAATTAATTAGGATATAATAATCCTATAAATTATATATATATTCTTAATTTATACTTATAATATTAAGATTATAGGTAGGGTTAGGTAGACTTATTAGAGATAGATTCTTATTTAAAATAATATTCTATAAGTACTTAATTTTCTTAATATAAATATTATAGATTATATAGTTATCTCTCTTATTATAAGTAAATAACCTTACCTCCTTTATATAAGGATCTAGCTTTATATTTTATTTCTTTTTTAAGATAAGAAACTAGTATTAATAACTAAGAGTATAAAGGTTTAAGAGATTTAGCTTCTTATTAAATAATACTTTATAAAGAGATATACTAATTTTTAATATATAGAGATAATTTATAGTATAATTAATTCTATTAAGAAAGAGTCCTTAAAGGTATTTTAAAAGCTAATACTTAGTTATAATAATAACTAAGAGCTTAATAAGATAATAATTTTTAATCTTAGTAATATTATTTAGTTATTTAATATAAGAGGGAGTTAGATCTTATACTATTCCCTTACTAGTAAGGTAAGTAGTAAGTAGTTTATATTTTATAGTATTATTATTATAAACTTTCTTAATTATATAGTTAAACTAAGTCTTTAAATAGGTCTCTAATTATATATAGATCTTAATAACTTAAGATTAAGATTTAAGTAGAAATAGCTATATAAATTAAGTTATATTATCTATAAATATTATAAAATAATACTTACCTCTATAAGATATAATAGAGATTAGTTCTTAAATATCTAGATAAATATACTTACTAGGCTTTAATCTAATAGATTATTCTTTACTAAAAGGTAAAGTATAGCTCTTACCTTTAATATAAGGAATAGACCTGGCAGTGACCCGCGGGTGACCCTCACGACCCTCGAACCGCCCCGCCACTAGGGCGGTTCGAGGGTCNGCTCTTACCTTTAATATAAGGAATAGACCTGGCAGTGACCCGCGGGTGACCCTCACGACCCT